>NC_139023.1:113273899-113587895 GCF_964662115.1 Mustela nivalis
TGATGATAAAAAAAATAAATAAATAAGAGTAGTGGTTACCTCTGTATGAGAGATTTGGGAGTACGGAACTAGACTGGAAGGGGCAAGAAGAAACTTTCTTGAGTACTAGATATATTGTGTATCTTGACCTTGATATTACCTACATGGGAATACAGATTTATATTACTAATAAATACATTATAAGGGAAAAAAAGAGCTTTAGAATTTAGAGATTAAAAGAGGTTTAAGAGACATGTCAATAAATCATGATATGGAGATTTCACATAAATTCTTGTTCACACAAATACTTGAAATGTATATAAAAATATTTACATATAAAATACAGGACTTATGGGAAGATTAGAAGTTTAGATGTTAATTAAAGGTTTGATTACATCAAGAAATTATTATGATATTTTTATAATAATTGTAATTATATTTTAATAGAAACTATCATTCAGATATCTACACATATATTTATAAAAATACTTTTTTTAAATTTTTTAATAAAATGAAGAGTAAAAAAGCCATCAAAACATTTGGATGAAAGTTATTCTATAATGAAGAAAACAAGAGGGATAAAATAAAAGAATTATGTAACATACGGATTGTACATTAATCATTAACATTTAAAATCTCATAAAAACCATAAGATCTGATGGAATCTTTATCTTATGTGACTATAGAATTGTTCATTTGCCTCTGGAAAATTTGAGCAAAATTATTTGAAGTGGTACTCTACTGGTATAGAAAGGGTATTGTACCACCTTGAAGATGACCTTCAAAGACAATGAACATGTTATTTTTTTTGTCTAGTGCCAATTTGATTTATCTAGTGCCAGTATCTAAAAAATCAATCTTAAATTGTTTGATTTAAAAATGCAATCATAAATTGTTAAACAGACAAAAATCTTATAAAGATTTTGAAGGCATGGGGTAATTTGCTCATGCATTGTTCAAGAAATAGGAGTCTAGTTCTTCACCAAACAGAAAGCTGAACTATTACCATAAAAATGTATGACATCTATAAAAGTTAATAGCCATAACACCAAAAGCTGGCAATATAAGAGTAGAATAAAAATGAAAGTTTCTGTTTCACAATGCCTGTTTGCTTCATAATCCAGAAACAATTTCCTGAAGAGCTTTGAGGTTTTGTTCCAAATATTCCATATTGTTTATTTCAGTGAAACTCAATTTATTATTACTTTAGGGAAGCAGATAGATATCACTTATGAAAAGTAATGTGAATAGGTTTGTGTGTGTAAATACAGATGCATATGGATATAAAAAAGTACACATATTTCTGTGTAATATTTCCATTAGAATGAGGCTTTAGTAGAATAATGATATTTATTTTTATGTCTATCCATGCATTTATGTAGATCATGGCTATAAAATTTATAGAAAATCAAATCACTCTTCAATGAAGTCAACATTATATAATATCAAGCACCTCTACAAGTTATCCTCAATGCTGGTACTACCTTCTTTTATATAATCAATGTACATATTCCCAAGGTAACATATTATATGCAACATCTCTTTCTTTTGCTTTCTTGCTTGCTTCTTTCCTTCTGTGTGTGTGTGTGTGTGTGTGTGTGTGTATGTGTGTGTGTTAATTCCATTGTTTTTTTAAACAGAGAATATGACTTAGTATTCTGATAGTATCTATGGGTAACACTATTAAAAAGAAAACATACTAGAAGTAGCTAACATTACTTGAGGGTTAAACTTCATGCACTTAAATGCATAGTTATATTTCATACTCCATTAGCAACTATTTTGTAAAAACAACTGTGTCCAAGTGTGTCTTATATGTTGGTTTAGCATTAAAAGTGTTGGGTTAGATACCACAAGATTTGGAAAGGTGTCAATTTTACACATACACATATACACATATATTTTAATGTTTGCTAATTGCTAAATCCAGACAAATGTAATTATTATCATAAAAACTATTATCACACTGTTCCACGTGTTTTACATAAAATATATATTTTTTAAGATTTTATTTATTTATTTGACAGACAGATCACAAGTAGGCAAAGAGACAGGCAGAGAGAGAGGAGGAAGCAGGCTCCCTGCTGAGCAGAGAGCCTGATGCAGGGCTCGACCCCAGGACGCTGAGATCATGACCTGAGCTGAAGGCAGAGGCTTCAACCCACTGAGCCACCCAGGTGCCACACAATTTTGTTTTATACAATCTTAATTTGTTTTAGTTGTCATCAGAACTCCATGTGATTATGTCCTTGTTGCATAGGAAGAGACAAAGGTTTATGGATATTAAATTGTTCATTCCAAATATCAGTTTACAAGTAGCGGAAGAGAACTTGAAGTTATATCTTTCTGATTTTCAAGTTCATAGCATTTCTGTTGCACTATTCCTGTACCCTATGCAAAAATATTTTAAGCAAGAACACAGAAATAATTGATCAATTCTATTAATCTCCATTTTTTATACTAAGAAAAAATCTTAAGTATGTTCTTTGAAAAGTAATAACAGCTCTAGCCCATATTGAAGACATGCTATTTTGGTTAGGAATGAAAATGAAAATAGACTCTACTTATTTTTTTTTAAAGATTTTATTTATTTATTTGACAGACAGAGATCACAAGTAGGCAGAGAGGCAGGCAGAGAAAGAGAGAGGGGAGGAAGCAGGCTTCCTGCTGAGCAGAGAGCCTGATGCGGGACTCGATCCCAGGGCCCCGAGATCATGACCTGAGCCGAAGGCAGCGGCTCAACCCACTGAGCCACCCAGGCGCCCCTAGACTCTACTTTTAAAGCATGTAAAACTGCTTAAAAAATTGCCAGTTATTGACACATTTTAAAATTAAGAGATTTTTAGAAAATTAAGAAGGAAGAATCTCATTACTATCTTGTTTACAAATTGAAAATTTAATCAGAAAATACTATTACTACAGTCATAAAAAGTTAGGTGGGGGCACCTGGGTGGCTCAATGGGTTAAGCCACTGCCTTCGGCTCAGTTCATGATCCCAGAGTCCTAGTATCAAGCCCCACATTGGGCTCTCTGTTCAGCAGGGAACCTGCCTCCTCCTCCCTCTCTCTGCCTGCCTCTCTGCCTATTTGTGATCTCTGTCTGTCAAATAAATAAATAAAATCTTTAAAAAAAAAAAAAAGTTAGGTAGACTTGGAAAGTGGAATAAATTACGCATAGTTATCAAATATGACTGCAAAATCTGCTTATGTTGATCATAAATCTAATGATGAAGATATATTTGGAAATCAGGAAATTATTTTGTAACAAATATTTTATATACAGGAAAGTTAAACAAATAGAAGTAAAAACTATAATATAAAATATTTAAAATAAAATATTAAAGATCTACTATTAAGGATGTTGGATGTTTCATATGCAAATATTACAGTTCTTTGAAATAAAAAATGGTTTAATAATAATATATATCCCTTTCAGATAGATTCTTTGTTTCCTTATATTTTATAGTTTATTTTATGTGTCCTCTTATCATTATATCACATATTTCAAGCTATTTTATTGTTTTAATCTTATTTCTCTATTTCTGAGCACTGTGCAATTATTTTGCTTAATGCTCTTAAATTTAGTTATCCCTTAAAAGATCTTGGGTAGTCAATGAGAAATCAGTTAGTAAAAATATAAAAGATGTTGGAAGAACAGCTCACATTTCACCATTGTTAAATGCTTTATTATCTTAATTATTTTATTCCTTATTTAGTACCAATATAATTCTTATTTTCAAATAAGAGACCTGAGATGCTGATGGTACAGTAAGCCCGAAATCACATGGCAAGTGTGCAGTAAAAAGAGCAGTCAAATCCAGTCTTCTCTGGTTTTCAGAGTTGTTCTTTGGCTTTTCTACACTGAGTCAATATGGTAAATGCTAAAATATGAACAATGACAGCAAAGTGTCACTGGCTTTATGTTTTAAAGATTTATTTTAAATAAATCAACCATCTCTTCTAAAATTCTCAACAAATTGAAAAATATACGAAATCAGTCAAGTTGCAACAAATCTAAAAATGGTAGGATACTGAGCATTAAAATAAAATATTATGCTATCTATACACATGTAAAGAGATCATATTTTAAAAATGAGATTTTTTAAAATATAAGACCTCTGAAACTTACTTTCAAATGAACAACAATGTCTACTGTGAGTTTTCTAAGTTTCTAATTTGTTTTTACATGTTCCTATCGACTTCTATTCCCCATGCTACCTTAGTTGAAATTAGTATGATGATATTACCAGATCTTGGCTTTTTTTGAAAACATGGACTCTTTGTAAACTTGGAAACAACTGCCCCATACACTAGGAAGGAAAGTAATCTGAACTAGCATCATTAAACAATTCCTTTTACTAATGTTAGAATAAAAGCTGGTGTGTCAGCTACTGGCCGGCTGTCAAGGCTGATTTCCCTCCAAAGAAGCAGCAAATAAGTTAAATGATCAAGGTTTTTAATGTCTGTGGGAGGTCAATGTCCTTGATCTTCTACTTCTTCTTTTTCCTTCATCAATAAAGCAATCCACTGGGGTTTTCATTTATTGAAATACAGTGGATCAGATGTCCATCCTGATTGTCTTACTTAAAAAGTATATAGTAAGGGCGCCTGGGTGGCTCAGCCAGTTAAGTGTCTGACTCCTGATTCTGGCTTAGGTCACTGTCTCACGGTCATGAGACTGAGCCCCTAGTCAGGCTCTGTGCTGGGCAGGGAGCTTATTTAAGGTTCTCTCTCTGTCCCTCTCCCTCTGATCTCCCCCCCCACCACCACCATTCTCTCTCTCTCTCTCTCTCAAAAAAGAAAGTATATATTAAATAGTGGATAAAACATTTCTTAAAGTATATACATAAGCTGGCAAGAAAGCAAGAAAACAAGCACACTAAGGCCAAGGAATGAAGGTGAAGGTCATAGAAGGTCATAAAAGTACATGAAATCACGAAGTTGGCATTTACCTTGAAGATATTTGTCGGGCTGGTGAACTTAAGGATTGCTTCTTGTGAACCCTCAATACTGGAACAACAAACGTTTGCAGCCCTCAGTGTACAGATGAACTAGAAATACATTTAGTATCCTTCCCTATCTAAAACTGGTTCAAGGCAGAAAAAGAAAAATTTTTTCTGGAAATTCAAACTCACTTGCCAGAACTCATAGGGGTATATCAGAGTTGGTTCTTCATTCTCTGAGTTCCAGGAAAAAATTTTTTAAAAAGCCTCAAGATAAGATTTCAATTTAAAGAGGTCAATTTTCGGGGCACCTGGGTGGCTCAGTGGTTTAAGCCTCTGCCTTCAGCGCGGGTCATGATCTCAGGGTCCTGGGATCGAGCCCCGCATCGGGCTCTCTGCTCGGCGGGGAGCCTGCTTCCCCCTCTCTCTCTCTGCCTGCCTCTCTGCCTGCTTGTGATCTCTCTCTATCAAATAAATAAAAATAAAAATCTTTAAAGAGGTCAATTTTCATTAGAGCTTTCAGATCTCTGACAAGAGCAAAGCAAAGTTTTGCCACATCTGTATCTCAGGTATCAAAGACTTTTCATAAGTAAGAGCTCAAGAAAAATGAGCAGCTAACATTATAGAAAAAAAAAAAAAGACATGAAAAACATATGGAACTAAGGTACTATGAGGGAAAGTCAGCTGAAACAAAGACAATAATGTGAAAATTTCAGAGATTAAAATTATAAGAAATAAAATATAAAACATATATTTATATTTTAAGAAGGAAAAGGAATGTTTGTTAATATTACTAAAGATACATAGATAGAAAGAAGAATCAAACAGAACTACTACAAATGAAAAACAGAGTATTTGAAATAAATAACTAAATGGATAGGTTGGACAGCAGATTATACATAACCAGGGAATTTGTGTTGTGAGATAGCATACTAGAGGAAAAAGAGATAGAAAATATGAGAGAGAAGTTAACAGATGCATGATCAAGTGAATATGTAAGAATCATTTATCTAAACTACTGGAAGTAGAAAAGAGCAATCATCTGACACAGGAAGGATTTGAAAGGTATTTTCAGACATGGGAAATAGACACCAACCCACAAATTCAAAAGATCCTACTGAACTCATCCCCTTTCTAATAGAAATTCACATTCTCTTAAACCCATATCTATAGAAAAAAATTTCAGCTACAAGTTATGTGGTTCCTGGTAATCATGGTAATATAGTCACAAATCCCAACAGTTTGTTGAAAAACATCTTTGACATACTTAAAAAAAAAAAAAAAAAAGCAGTTTCTTTCAAGTATGTGATGGATCTGATTTAAATATCATTTCCATAGTTGGGTCTGTCCAGGGTAGGGAGTCATGCAAGCACACATTACATATTTTATCCTAACGGGACATTGTGCACCACCATCCCCCAATGCCTACTCTTTCTTTCTTTGTTGATCAGTAATCTCTTTGGAAATTAACATTATAAATACAGGGGCATGGACAAACAAATGGTCAGAATATTAAGCACATGTTTTTATCTAGTGTATGAGAATCATCTTAACATGAGTCACTCAACAAGTTGTTCAAGTGATTCTTTTGATCTTAATTTTTAAAATGTTGGAAAAAGAAGAAAAACATTTTGAGTGGGTAAAAGACCAAGTAATATGTTTTACTGAAACTAAAAATAGACATTCTTGTGTTTTGAGTTAAAAACCATCTTTTCTGTATGTTTCCAAAACTTCTTCTCATCAAGCTTTTTATTTACCTGATTGAACCTGTTAACATGGTGACAACATGATTCTTGGATGAAAATGCAATTCAAAGTCTACTAAGAAGGCAGTAAATATAAAACAAAAAGCCAACACTTCATGGACATTTTCTTTTAGATGTCTGCTATTTCTCTGTTAGGGAATTCAAACATTTTGAAAGCTAGTTATTTAAAAAACATTATATGAGACAAAAACTAAAGGTGATGGTTTCATATTTACATAATACTAAAGAACATGATTTTGAAAATGACACTATTTTAAAATTCAAATAAATATGATTTAATTTTCTTGAGAACTGAAAATAAGTTGGTTATTATGAGGAGAATATTTTTCAGAACCTATGTTTGACGACTGAGAAATTATTAAGTTTTGGAACTTGAGTTTATAAACCTCTCCAAATTTCCTTCCCTCTGAAAAAATAATACACAAAAAAAACCCTAAGAAGTGATAAGAAAGCAGACAGCAAAAGAAGTGAAAACTTTAGCACAGTCAGGTAATATTCAGGCTCTGCTTGTTCAATTGTGATGTGTGAAGTCAAATTTGCACCTGTCGTGGGATCTGTCAGTGTTGGCAGGGGACGCTGGAAGCTGAGCTTATACACTTTCAGAGCAGCATTATCATCCAATAATACAACCTTTGACATGTCACCATTTCACAGTATGCTGAAGCCTGAGGACACGAAAACCTCTAGAATGTACAACTGAATAATATACAGGATTCAAAGGTCAAAGTCTTTCTCTTCCCACACTGTCCTCTGTGACCCTGTGAAATATATCACCGGATGATCAATGGGAAGAGGGTGAGCAAAGGAGTGAGTACAAAGGACCTGGAACTTTCTCCCTCCTAAATCCATGTGACTCTTAACAAACAGCATTACGGGGTAACTTAGTTGTTGTAGATGAAACATCTGATGCTTTTTTTTTTTTTTTTTCCTGAACATCCTCTGACTTTAAACTTGGTGATAACATATATCATTTAAAGACAATTAAATGCCTTTGCAAACAAGCCAAAAAGGCTTCTATACGATGTCACCCTGGGACAGAGGATGAACAGAGGCGTCCTCACAGGGCAGCCTTGGAACCCTGCCACTCAGTGATGGCAGCTGGTGATTAATAATCTTTAGCGAAATAGTAATTCAAGCAGGATTAAGCAAGCTCACAGACTCTGTGATTCTAACAGTTAAAAAAAAAATCATATAAGCTAACTTTAATAAAGTCCTTAAAATATATAATGGTCCTACAATCAGTTAATTGTATAACATATAACAAAAAGCATTCCAAGACACTCCGCATATCCAATTCATGATTAATCAGATACTAATTTTCAACATCATCCTCCAATCATTAATTCAATCTTACCAATCCATTTTTTGGGGGTGGGGAGAACAGAAGGTACTCATCAACTTCTCTAGTATATGTATTTGTAAAGTTATTATGCAAATGTATATTGATAAATTGATGTTCACATGACAGAACCAGATGTAATAAATTAAAACTGTGTTTACTAAAGAAAATTATTTTTATGGATGAATTGATAGCAATATAATGAACTTGAATTTACTGACACAGTGAAGATCAATTTCAATGATTGAAAATATACTTCAAAAATGTTAGTTGTGTTCAAGGTTTTAAAATGCTCTATAATAAAAAATTAGTTAAAACACTGCAATGATTTCTATAAGAATATTTTAAACTATTCTTTTTCTAAAACATAGACTTGTACAAAAGATTTTTAAAACTGTTTCTTAACTCAAAAACAAAACAAAATTCATAAACTTGATATCTTTAAGTAAAAAACCCAAAGCCTTTCAAAAAATAACAAGTCCTCTTTAATAAGCTCACAGGAAATAACAGACGTTTTTATACTTCAGTTTGATGGAGAAATAATAAAGAAATAAAACTTCATTGGAAGCTATAACAAGTACATCCAAGCTACCAACATCCAGTGTCTGAGGGCAACTGAGAACTTATCTTTAGTCACAAGAGTACATAAAACCAAATGTTGCTACCTTCCCTCAGCCTTCATAATTAGAAAACAAAGGCTTGAAATCAACTCTAAGTGTTGCCTTACTCAAATGCCCTGCTTACTTTCAGGCAATAAATGCAAAGTATGTTTGTGCCTGAGGATTTTTGCCACTGTTTCTTTTTATGTCTGGAGACTTTGGCTCAGATTCCAACCAAACATAGTAGTTCAAAACAATTAAGTATTCTCACCCAGATCCGTATTTCTCCACATCACAAAATCAGCACACACTTGGCATTCCTGGCAGCTCTTGGCACTGTGACTGTGGGTCAGAACTGAGAAGCTCTGGCAATGCAACGTGGGGAAAGTTTCTTTACTGCAGCTGGCAACACTTCTGTCTGACCCACTGAATCAACTTAAATCTCTCAGTCTCTCTCTCTCTCAGCAAGAAATGCACATGAACTAGAATTCTATTTAGATATTGTTGTTTATACTGAAATATAAGATATATGACATCTCAATATGGTTTGAATGTCTGAAAAAAACAAGTAATTAGTGTTATCTGTTTTTAAAGCTTTTCCCCAAAATATTTCCTTGATAGTAGATTCTTCCAACTTATTTAAAAATATGAAGACGTGTGCCCCAGGCATTGCTTTGTGTACCTTCATTTTATGTGTCCATATCTCCACAAATTGATGTTTACCAAAGTAATTACTTAGAATGTTAATCAGGATTAGTCACTTGCCTATGTTTATTTCTTCCTGGCGAGTGTGTTTATTATCTACTCTCTGGCAGTGAACTGTCCTCCTTAGCTTAGGAGCATCATAACAGAGCATTTAGGCTATATTTGAATAAAACATGGATTTTTCAAGTGCAAAAGGGCATGCGTGCTAATAACCTGGAGTGTGAAGCTGCACTTTGTGGCAGATACATCGTTGGGACGTTTAAGAGTGCCATAAGAACGACAAAGTTACAATGTTCAGTTCTGCCATGATTCTGTTAGCCCTCACCTTGGAAAACAAAAATGCAAATCAAAAAATTTGTAGTGAATGAATAAAACACAAGACTCCTTTGTCCTTTTATAATACTTCAGATTGTGGTAAAAACAGAGATGAGAGGTAAACTCATGCATATGTGTTTCAGTCCACCAAATTTCATCTTTTCTGAAAGTGATCATCTTTCATGATGATGTCAATGTTCCCCAGCATCAGAAAATGAAATTAGTAGAATGTAGATGAGTTGGCAAAACATTTGGACAATCTTCGTGTTATTCTAAGTAACTTTAGCTAAGTTAGAACAAAATGGCAGTGATTTTTAAAGCTTTTTATATGTATTATGCCCTAAATGTAATCTATGGAATTCTGATATATTGAAAATGTAAACACATCAGAAACATGCTACAACAAAAATCATTACTTTCTCTCCCTAAAACATCAAACTTATAGATAATACAGGCTTTATGACTCATAATTAAAAGATTTTTCTGGGTAATGACATTCATTTTGTCTACCATATGCTAAGTAACGATTGGCTCAAGAATAGCATAAAACAGAAAGAGAAAGTACAAAGAAATAAACAGGACAGTTTGAATTTAGGAATTCATGATTGAGTCTAACATGAAATTTGCTGATACCTAATATAAAATGAAAACTTCTCTCCTCCTTCCTCACCTGCCTTTTTTCTTTTTGTTCTTTTCGCTGTTCCTCCCAGGAGTTCTAACATCTAACCCATGAGATTTTACAGGTAGTCCAAATTTCCAAATTTCAGCTATGTTTCATAAAGGCAAAGTCTGCTGTAAGTTTATCTAGGGATTTGGTGTTTCATTTCTTGCATCAATTCTGATGTCCTCAAGTTACTATTTATTCTTCCCATTGTATCTTGGCAGTGTGCAATTTCACTTTGCTATAGCTATAAGGGGATGAATTTAAACCGAATTCCAAAATCATTTTGCTATGTCAGGAATATTGTGAAAACTGTTAAGCAAATCTACTTAGCGGGTGTGTCAATTATTTTCAATGTATAAGTCGCCCTCATGGTCTTTGAATTCCTAAGGGAAGAAAAAGTTAAGGAAGGAGTCAAATATAAAATTAGAAACTCAATGGAAAAATAACTACGCAAAGTGGCTCTTCTAGAGCCAGAATTATTTAGGAAAGAATTATTCAGGAAAGTATTATCTAGTTGTATGTGGTAATAGTCCAACTCCAATAATAGCTCATTTTACCAGCAAGGATGCTAAAAAGTGAAAATTTAAAGATCGTCTTTAGATTTTAAAGTGCAAAATCTTCAAACTTGAATGATCTTTCCAACAGTAAATGCATGGAAAATATCTAAAATTCCAAACATCAAGGAAGTAAATTTCATATAGAACCAAGCACCATTATTTCAAATGAGTATTAAAAACCTGGTTACTCTTCAGCCTTTTAAATGTCAAGGTGCATTATCTGTGGATGATCAGAGGAAAATAAAGAGCTTTCTTAGAAAATAACTGAACACAAAATCATGTACTTCTAATATCCTTGAAATGTTACCAAAACATTCACTTAGGAAAGTGTTGTTGTTGTTTTAACATTCTTGCTTGCAGCTAAATGAAATCCACATACACCAATTTAGGCTTTGGGTTTTGAAATCATATTTGCCAAAATCTATTTTTTTTAGATTTTATTATTTACTTTAAGTTTTATTATTTTATTTATTTATTATTAAATCATTATTAAAATAATAAATAATCATTAAGTTAAATATTAAATATGTATTAAATAAAATAAATCATTATTAAATTTATTTATTTATAATTTTATTATTTTTATTGTTTATTGATTATTTTTTAGATTTCAGATTTTTAGAGTAGAATCAAAATCTATTCATGTTTTATCTTTTCAGAAAGAGATGATGATATGTATACAAACATCAAAGTTACTTAATGTTAAAAAAAAATTCAGCTACAGCTCAAATAAAAACTACCTACAACAAAGATTTAAGGCAATTAGGTACAAAAGATACTTCTGTCCCACAATCACAAAATTCCTGATCAGAACAATATTTCAAAAGCTCAACACCATATTTGTAAGTGAAATAACTCAAATGTTTCATCCAAGCCCTGACAAATGACAGAGTTATTTCTAGGGCTCAGTGAACAAACACCAAGCCCAGGGCCTCTGCATTATACCACTTTCAAAACTAAGGTTTAAACACTAATTATCCCAACTTGAGTTATTTTCTACTCTTCCCTCGAACGGTGCACTGACTCCGTTCTGAGTTCCATATTATTTGGAATAGCACTCTGTTATCTAAAGCACGATCTGATTACATTGACTTCCAGAGCCTTTGTCCAGATATTTCAAATCTTGGGAACTTTAGAGAACATCATAAAACTCATTACTTCAGAAAGATAGAACAAGACATAGGAAAAGGAGTAAAAGAGTGAGAAAATTATCTTTCCCTACTTGATCCCATTATTACTCACTATATAAAGGCTAGCAGTATTTTCTTTCTGGAAAATGATATCCCCTTCAGACATGAGCTTTGCTATGTTCAGTTCACAATTACAGTGCACAGAGAATCTTAACTTTCCGCAAGTATCTTAACTTCCCGCATGCCTGTTGTGTCCAATGAAATTAGAGTTAACTTCGTCTAATTTAGTAAACTCGCATAGTATAACTAACAATTAGTGTTCCAGCCTCCATATGTGTTTCCTTCCTACATCCCTCTTTTGTCAATACCTAATTCCATCAGAATAAAATATCTCACTAAAGGAAGCTGCCTGTTATATAAATATCTGTTTTTATTAAGAATGAAGATAAGACACAATCCATGCTCTAAATAAGTTTCAGGTCTAGTGGCTTAGAATCAAGAAAGAAACTGATTCTATAATACAGGACAATAGGTCTAGCATTCAGCCCAGGATGCTGTGGAAGAAGCAAAAAAAGGAACCCACAGAAAAACACATTGGGTTATAGAAGGCTTTGTATATAGTAAACATTTCTGAAAGACAATGGCACTTAAGCAATTATTAAAGTGTGAGAAAGTATCAGCGGGGCAGCAAAAGGGAAAACTGTTCTTCCAAAAACAATAAGCACACACATGCTAGTGATAAAGAAGAAAGAAAAGAAAATGGAGACATAAAATAATGAGTTTAGAATCTCTAAGCAATTTATGATATGTGGAAAGAAGAATGCATATGGAGATGGGATGAAGCATAAAAATGGAAAGTTGAGCTATGCAAGTTTCAGGGCAGCAATTTTTAAAGATTTCTACTCACTCTATACACCCAGAAATAGATCAGTAGAAAATTGGCTAAGTATTGTTTAGCTGATTTCCTTATGGTTTATTCTGTAAAATGATGGATGTCTTGACTCAAGACTTTACAATATGCACTTGGACAATATTACAAGTTTGGAAATGTTTTACACTACTAAGGAAACACCATTTTATCACAGTTTTGCAGTCATCTAAGCTTAGAAATAATTCTTACACTACTTCCTAAATGGATTCCTAAAAACATTACATTAAAATTTAGGAAAAGTTTAAATGAAGAATGATATAATTACTTTCATTATGCTATTGTGAATAAACACCTACACTCTTCTTTATCCTTGAATACTGTTATGCTGAAAATAAAAAATAAATTAAAAGAAAAAAAAAAAAAAAAAAAAAGAAGAAAAAATCGCATTTTTAAAGCTATGCTCCTCATTTATTTTAGTGATCTACTACTCAGTTATTAAAATCCACCAAACCTAATTTTTATATGTCTAGAACACATTTCCCCAAAAGCACACTAGTAGTCTTATGTCCTTTTCTATTCATCACCTTCTCTATGTATCATTATAAACCTATAACAGGCATTCTGGCTACCTGAGAAGAAATCGTGCCTGACAGCAAGAGGCATGTTATATCCAACTCCATTTTCCACCTCTTTCCCCACCACTTTCGACACCATTCTGAAAATCCCAGTGCTTAATTGAATACCTAGGGGTGTTACATGTGAAACATTTTGAAGCAGCACAATGGGGATGATTTACAGCATGACAGGTGTACTGAGAAGGTTGGAAATGATCTTCTGTGGTATACACAGTGAGATGGAGCACCTGACACCACAAAAATATTTATTACTTCCCAGGGGGTTCGACATAATCAAAATCCTCAGACCCTGATGCCTATACATTTTGCAAATCTGAAGATACAGGACTGATTTTTTTTTTTTTTTTTTTTTAGTACACTTCAGAGGGAAAAAAATACATGGGTTGATAAAGTACCCACTACAAAAACAAACACTTTTTAAAATAGTGTTTAACTACATACATGTCAACATACACAAAGGTGTTGCGGAATATGTGCTATTCCATATTTTGTATCATTTTCTCTGTATTAATTATATTTGGTGAAACCTATGATTATAATAAACATCTAAGAAATGGTTCTAAATGTTTATGAAAGATGTGAATGACTGCTCTGGAGGTTCTAGGAAAAGCAGGCTCCTTCCAGATAGCTTGAGAACACTGGCAGCCTTATGGGGACTAAATCCACCCTTTCCTTAATGAAAAAAAGATGCAGATGAACTACTATTTTGTCAATATATAGAAAAACAACAAACACATAAATACACGCAAATATGTATAAATATTTGCATACAGGGATATTTGTACGTGTGGCTATAAAACCTGTAAAGAGATGGATTTGATATCCTAAGATAATTGGGCCAAATGTGAATATGTGCTTTTCATAACTGTATATCACTGTAGGAAAAAAAAATCAAAAATGCTGTACTTTGCTATTTCTACTGTATTTAATTTGTAATCTATTTTTAATAAATTTTGTATGTAGTAAAAAACAGAAGTACCAAATTTCTGACTAAATATGAAAGGACTGAAACTAGAAAGTTATTGTATATACCTCTTCAATAGCCACCTCTCACCCTCAATTAATGATGTAAGAATGAACTGCAACAAAGAATGAAAAGGAAAGAATTTAAAAGACAATACAAGATTTCAGTAGATTTGAGAAGACTAGAGTACTAACAACTGATTTAGCAGAATAGTCTCCACACAAATGCCTGCCAAGGGAGGAGCAGTAAGGGATCCAATTTGCCCTAGAGAACCCTTGAGAATCCGCATTTGGAAGTAGTGCCACAGCAGTTATGGGTGAGGGGGAACAGAAGAAAACAGTTTTGTTTTGGTAACAGTTAGTGAGCAGAGTGGTAGAAAATTTCCAGTCTCCTTCTTAATCCTGCACAACTGGCATCTTCCTTACCCTCCTATCCTTCAAGAGAGTTCTGTCTGGAGAAAATAAATGGGAGTTGCCCACTAATCATGGACACTAGGAAAAACCCGGCATCCTGTTCCTACTGCCTGTTGTGAGAGCCTGTTGTTTTTGTACTTCCAGGAATTTGGTAAGTGTGTATTAAACACAGCCATTATTAAAACTTGAATTATATAAATTTTCTATTAGATAAATTATATTAAAGACAAAGATAAATCTAAAACTCTCATGTTCCCAATTATTTTACTATTAGCTACATCTTTGACATTATTTTGCCTGTGTCTATATGGTACAAATACTATGCATTACTATCTAAATATCAAGTACATAGTTAATAGTTTTAGGTATTAGGGTTATCAATGATTCATTTATTCCTTATTATTTTGTATTTTACAAAACTATATCCACTAAGTATAAAGTACATTGGCCGTCAGTTTCTTAACTACTGTGTGCTACAATTCATACTCTCAGTATGAATTGAACACAATTTCCTTGGTTCCAATTTTAAAATCACTTTCTGATAGCTCATTTAGAGTTCAGAAAAAAATCCTGAAAAATATTTTGAAGAGAAATTCAGTACAAGGTTCCTGGTCATGAAATGCTTGGTTGTCATAAATTTTCTAATCCAAAGAAACAATATGCTAGTCACAATCATAATTGAAACTTACACTAGACTATTATTTGACTAAAACAACATGGATTAATAGCTGTTAATGCTATAAATTAAAATTAGGCAATAAAACTTTGGAATATCATGTATAGCCTATTGTTTTGAAGGAGGTGCTTCAGGCAGACTGCCTGAAATCAAATCCTGACTTATACTTAGCAATGAATGGATGTTACCCCTTTACTCCACCTCTGTGGGCCTTAAGTTTCCCATGTTAGATCTGGATAATTATAGTACTATTTCATAGGACTGTCAGGATTAAATGATGCAATATGTATGAAGACTTCGGAACAGGACCTCGTACATAATAAGCCTTTTTTACTGAATGAGAGTTATTGTGATGATTCTGCTGATTTGTTGTTGGTGTTGATGGTGCTGTTATTATCCTGAATTTTAGGTAGAAAAGAACTTTCTAAAATATATTCTGAACTTCAGAATACCACAATCAATGACATATCACATATTAAAATCTAAGAAGTAGGGGCACCGGTGTGGCTCAGTGGGTTAAAGCCTCTGCCTTTGGCTCTGGTCATGATCCCAAGGTCCTGGGATCGAGCCCCACAGCGGGCTCTCTGCTCAGCGGGGAGCCTGCTTCCTCTTCTCTCTGGGCCTGCCTCTCAGCCTACTTGTGATCTTTATCTGTCAAATAAATAAATAAAATCTTTTAAAGAAAATAAAATAAAATCTAAGAAGTAGCTTCACTAAATATGTGATCCATGTGTGTACATGTATGTGCTGAAAGAAGGGACTACAGATTCACTCAAATAAAGTCAATTTAAAAGCTATCTAGGTATTAATATACCTTGAAAAAGCTCCTATAGTCAGGTGAATTTTAATCCGCTTCTCTATAGGTAGTAAGCCTGTCTTTAGGAGGAACTTTAAATCTCTGATTTAAATCTCTTTAAACCACAAAAAAAGTGACTAGAATTACATTATGGCCATTTGTGCATGGATTCATATATTTTTAGTCGTTCAAGTCAGAAATACGATGATGGATGATGATCTTTCATAGCTATTGGTTACTGAGTACCTATTACATGCCACTTGCTTTTATGTTTTTTCTAATTTTTATTAAAAAAAAAACAAAACTTACTCCTAAAGACTAAACTTTAAATGACCATACCTATTATTACTATGTAAATTTTACAGATGGGAAGATTGAGGTTTATACAGAGAGTTAACATCCACAGATTCAGAGCTAGTAAAAAATGTGACTTAACTGAGATTTGATCTTACTGTTTCTGATCAGTGCTGAGAACTGGAGACAAGCCCGTATGTCTTTGCAGAATCTTAAAAATTTTAATGTATGAGTCATAATATTAATATTAATTAGATGTATTAAATCTGGCATATACGTATATATATATATATATAAAATATGGCTCAAAAGTTACATAATAACTCTTAAATAGTATTTTGTAGCAATCAGTCTGAAATCCATATATATGGCTCAAAAGTAACTTATTTTCCAAAGCTAACCACAAGTTTAAGCCACATCATATGGTTCTATGTTTAAAATATTATGGTGAAATCCCATACACAGTGAAATTTTATGGGAGCTTTAGGTCTATTATATACAGTAGAATTTTATGGGGGCTTTAGGTCTAAACAAATAAAAGTTAATAAAAATGAGAATCAAAATATGTGCAAAAATTAGGTTATATAACTGTTCAAAACATTATTAAATATTTATTTCCCCTTATCATTTTACAGAGCTTATTTGGAAACAATTGGCAAAAATTAGAATCTTCAAGTTTATGGTATACAATTTCAGCTATGTTCATAGATAAAGTATTTTTAAATAATGCATTCATGGAAAAAATTGAGTTCCAACTCAATGGTGCTGCCTTTCACATAAACAGAAGGAATGCGACTATGTGGGTGTTAGTGGTGCCACAGCATTTACTATGGTAATTACTCCAGGATAATCATAGCAAAAGAAAAAAAATCTTGCCTACATGAGCAGAATCAAGTTCTTCTTCAAGCTATTCTGGTATGAACACATGCCACTACCATCTCTGACTACTAGAATTTACACATCTTATCCCACTGGAATAAAATCTCCTCAAAGGAGGGATGATCACAGATGGAGATCTTTATATTTCCAGAACTTAGCTCCATCTATATGTACAGTTTCCCTAAGTTAATAACTAAGTAAATAATATAGTTATTTTCATGTGAGTTGAAGGAATCTCTTTTATTACCCAGGACAGATAAGATAAAAATCTAAAGTCTATTTCTTTCTGTGTGCTTATGTATCCTTGTGCTGCACACAGTTCACACTTTGAGTAAGCAGTTTATATATAAAAACTATAAATAAATCATATATATTATTAATGTAAAATTCAGATGCTATTACGGCATACCAGTATCATAAGGAGAAAACAAGGTATTTTATTCAATGCGATAGCAAATATATTTGATGTATATCAATTAATGCATGGCCAGTAATTAAAGTTTTTATACAATGACTCTTTAATATTCTTTTGTAGCAATCAGTCTGATATCCTCAGAATTTTATTAGGTTCTTGCTAATCACTTTGAAGTTTACTTAAGTATTAACTCAAACAAATTTTGCACCTTCCAAAGCTTCCCAGTGGTGCTAAACTTCATTTATTCAAACTAATAAAACCATTTTGGAAAAAACAGAAGCTTCAGTTCTAGGCTGGTATGGGCCTCCATGCTGATGAATATGGGATTTAAAAATAAATGCCATCACTTAATAGATCATATAGATTTTCTAATCAATCACCTACTAAAATCTCACATTAAACCTGTAAAGTAATTTAGACATTTTTTTAAAACCCTATTTTATAATTCAGGAATATTTGCTTAGAGAAATTGCTTAAGAGCTGGATCCAGGAACAAAACTTTTGCTTTAGACTCCAAATCTGATGTACTTTCCTCTTCATCACTTTAGATGATGAAGATGATTGTCTCAGAACCAAGAGCTAAATAATTTACTCTATAAATTACATAGAATAAATGAAGCCTCTTAAATGTCCTTAGGAAACCTCTTTCAGAGATTGGTGTTCGCTGTGAACACATAAATTAAGGAAAAATCACAAGGGAAATAACAGAATTACTTCAAAAGTTGTAAACCTTATGGACGGCTGGGTGGCTTAGTTGGTTAAGCAGTTGCCTTCAGCTCAGGTCGATCCCTGGGATAGAGTCCCACATTGGGCTCCCTGCTTAGCGGGAAGTCTGCTTCTCCCTATATCTCTGCCCCTCCACCTGTTTGTGATCTCTCTGTCTCTCTCTCTCAAATAAATAAAATATTTTTTAAAAAATCTAAACACTTTTCATTCTACAATTCTCTTTTACAAAACATTAAATCTTAAAAATCCACATAAGGACTTAATAGCAACAAAGAGAATGTAGAAACAGCATCTATTTGAAGAAAAATTTATTTCTTTTCCAATGGCTCATTCACTCTCAAGACTTCTTATGATTGTTAGAATGTTTGAAAAATAATACTTAGCCATAAAAATGGAAAAACATAACCTTAATTTTTTTAATTTCCATTATGTTGACAAATTCCTAATATTTCTGATTATCATGAAAATCATTTTATACCATCTCTTCCAGATTATCAGATTGGTTCTTATTATGACTCAAAAATACTTTCAGTCCCCCCTAATTGACTTGACCCAGCAACATTTCCAAAACTTTTCCACCCTCCATTGCATATTCCCAATGTCCCATTGCCTTAAGTATCACTGAAATGATTGTAGTCACTTCCCAGTTCCTTAGTTTTCCTCTCTGTGTCAACAAATGTGATTGTTCCAGTAATTCAACAGTTCAGTATTTACCAAGACTTTCTCTTTAACACTTTTCTAAACCAAACTATCATAAATTTCTCTTTCTTTCTCTCCAACCACCTATCCCCACTCTCCCCCCGCCCCCTGCTCTGGGTATTTCTTTACTCAATTCAAAATACTGCCATCATATGTTCAGTGTTCTACTAAACTCTAGTTATTCTGTGCATATAACGGCATCATCAAACTTTGAAGAAAAGACTCTACTCATGATATTTAGTCGTTCCCATCCTCTGACTCTTTACTGCTTAGACTGGTCTTCTATTAACACCACTGACACCATAACGAAACTACGTCTCTTCAAAATTTAAGTCAGTGTGCTGCTTATCTCTAGACTCCATGGACCTTTTATACCTCATCCAAACAACATTCAATGACAGTTACGATAATTGCACTCAAAAGAAGGATCTTCTCCTCAAAGATAATGATCTCCATTGGTTCTTCTTGCAGTTTCAAAGTTGCTCTTCCTTTTTCTTTCCCTTCTCACAAAGTTTAATTATATGCTAAGATATATCCAAAGGTTTCCCTCCTGTCCTACAGTCATCTTTGGCAATCACGTCCAATATTAGCTCTAACTTTCACCTCCAGACAATATGGCCTTAAACCCCTGCTCCACTTCCTCTACAGAATTCCAGTTCAACTCTTCCAGTTGTATCCTGATACCTGTATCCGGGCAGGGGTTAAAATTTCAACTCGACGTTTATTAACTATTAATAACCTCACCTCCTTAGTTTCCTAAAATATGCAAAGGCCTGTGTGAAAAGTAACTAAATAATTTATGTAAAACTCATACAACTATGCCTGGTCACAGTAAGAATTCAATAAATGTTAGCTAACATTTACACTTATTTACCCTTGTATGTCTTTTTTTCTGTGTTCCTTATTTGTTAGTTGTGTATTTGTCTATTTCTAAAGGCCAATTCTGGGGTCAATAAAAGGCCAAAAGCTAGAAATTTTTTTATTTCCCCCTTATATTGTCCCCAGAATTATAGTAAGTTACCAAGTTTTCCTGCAGTATTGCTTCAGAGCAGCTCACTTTTCCCCTTGCACTACAGACATCCAAGTCTGAGACTTTATTACCTCCCACCCAAACTGTTTTAAAAGATTCCCAACTGGTTTCTCTGATTTCAGTTTCCTGATCTCTAATCTATCATTCATATTGTGTTAAGCTATTTTTTTTATCCCAAAGTGTGTGAGTATATGTGTGTGCATGTGTGTATAAAATATCATTCCACCACACAAACCCTTTCATTCTTTGCTACTTCCCGAGACATTAATTCAGAAACCTTAGTTTTATATTTAAAATGTATTACTAGCTCATTTCAACTTACCTTCCTAATTTGATCTAGTCTTTAAAATAGGTTAAGTTCCAGACAAACTAAACTAATGACTGTTCCTTATACCTAGTCAATTTTCTGATATTCTTCTCCCCTTCTGAATTACCCTAATAAGTGAATTTCATATATGATTTACCATTCATGTTTTTGCTAAAATGATACTGCTGCTATTAAAAACTTAATACATTGCTTCTGTAAAAACAATAAAATGAAAAGTGAGGTGAAGAGTGTGGAACTTCACAAATGACAAAATATGGACCTTAGCAAATCTCTTCTCCAAAAACAATGATAAAACTGGACAGAATTGGGGGAAAAAAAAGAGAATATTTCAATGTTCTTAAAATTGACCAAAGGCATACAACAAATTTAAAATCCCTTATTGAAAGAAAGAAAGAAAGAAAGAAAGAAAGAAAGAAAGAAAGAAACCCCACTAAATTTTAGCCTCTTCCCCAACTCCACATTTAAGGTCCATTATAGTTGTAGCAGGCAGGGAAGGAAATGAACACCAAAAGATTCATGCCAGAATGGGCTATCTGGTTCAGAGTGGTATATGAGAAAAGTCATACTTGGGGGTTTCATTGAAAATAACAATCTTGGTATCAAAAATTGAGGAAGATCAAAATCTTAGCAAAGCTGGGGTTGCCATACACATTTGATCTAGCAACAGACCATAAGACTAGCCAGAAATTTAACAAGAAGAGCTGAGGAAAGAGAAAGTCATAGTAAGTCCTGTAAATTTACTCCTGTAAATTCCATAAATTAATTTCCTCAACAAGATAAAGGACCTGTGTGGGAAAACAGTTAACAGCATACTCAAATTTGAATGACTAAATGCTTTCCATCTAAGACTGGAAACAGGAAAGGTTTTCTCCACTCAAAGTTCTATTCAACACTGTACTAGAGGTTCTAGCCAGTGTAATCAGGAAAGAAAAAAAAAAAAAAACATAAAGAAACATCCAGTTTAGAAAGGAAGGATTAAAACTTTGTCTTTGTGTAATATGATCCTGTTTGTAAAAAAAAAAAAAAAAATCATAAAGGATACATAAAAAGCTTCTAGAACAAGTAATTGAGTTCATTAAGGCCATAGGTGACCAGATCAATATATGTATAAAATATTTTTATACATTTGTAGGAACAATCTGATATTAAAATTTAGGAAATGATTTCACTCACAGTATTACAAAAATAATTAGAATTCAAAAAATGAATGAAATCCCAAGGAAGAAATGAAAAGTGTAAGACTTATAGAGTGAAGACCAGAAAATAATAGAAAAAAAGTAGTAAATCAGATCTAACTATATGGTAACACATTCTATGTTCACGAAAAAGAAAACGCTATTGTTAAGATTTCAATCTTCTTCAAACTGGATCTATGGATTTAACATAATCCTTGCCAATTTCCCAGAAGGTTATTTGAAGAAATTAAAGGGGATCCTAATCATCCCCTAAAGGGATGGACTCAATAGTCAAATGTAAGTCTGGAAAAAAAAAAAAAAAAAAGAGGGAAAGTTTAGAGAATTTACATTTCTCAGTTTCAAAACTACCTCTATAGCAACAATGTATTACTGGCATAAAGACAGGCATACAGATCAACTGAATAAGACTTAAGGTTCAGAAATAAACCCTTATTTATATGGTCAATTGATTTTTAGTGAAGGTGCCAAGGCTATGAAATTGGTGAAAGAATACTATTTCCACAAAATAGTGCTAGACAAATTGTATATTCCCACGACAAAATATTGCCTCGTGCCTCATTCAAATACAACACGAACTGCTCCTAAATCTAAGTATAAAAGCTCAACAAGTAAAATTTTAAGAGTAAAAAAGAAAAAAAAAAAAAAAAGCACTGACCTTAGATTATTCAGAGAGATCTTAGATAAATTACCAAAAGCAAGTTACTTAGAAGAAAACGACTGTTAAACTGGACTTCAGCAAATAGTAATTTGCACTTCAAAAGTTACCATTAAGAAAAGGGGAAAAAAAGACTTGGGGGAAATATTTGCAAATCATATAGCTGATAAAAATAATTTCTCAAGAATACACAAAGAATATTTAAAGTTTAATAAGTTGAAAATGTAATTAAAATTCACATAAGATTTGGACATAAATAATTCATTAAAGAATATAATATATTCTTTAATATATTATATAGAATATAATAATATAATATATTCTTTTAATATATTATATAAGAATATAATATATTCTTTAATATAGTAAATTAATATTACATTATATATAATATATAATATTATATAAAATCTTTTACAATATTATATAAAATTATAATACTATATAATACTATATAATATTACATATTATAATATAAATAATATATTCTTTAATATTCTATAATATATATAATATATGATACACAAGAAAAGATACTCAATATCATTAATCACCAGAAAAATATAAATTAAAGCCCTAATTAGATACCACTTCATATGTCTCACAAAATTGACAAGGATGTGAAGAAACTGAAACCCTCATACACTGCTACTGGGAATGTAAAACTGAGTAGTCATTTTGGAAAAGTTATGCAGTTACTTAAGTTAAACATTGGTTTACCATATGGCTAAACAATTTCCTTTCCTTCCTAGGTATCTTCCTTCCTAGGTATCTTCCTAGGTATCTACCCAGATACTTTCCTTCCTAGGTATCTGAAAATTTCTGTCCCTCCAAAATTTGAATATTGAACCCCTGAACTCCTCCATGTGGCAGCCTTTTGAGACTGGACCTCTACAGAAGCAGTTAAGGTTAAATGAGGTCAGAGTGGCGCCCCAATCCAAAAGGATGTGTCCTTTTAAGAAGAGATGCCAGAGACCTTGTACTTTCTTTTCCATGCACACAAAAAGAAGAGATCACGTGAGTATACAGTGAGAAGGCAATTGTCTGCAACCCAAAGGGAAAGTTGTCAACAGACACCAATCGTGCTGAACCTTCACATTGGTGTCCAGAACTGTCAGAAAAATAATTTCTGTTGTTGAAGCCACCTAGTCCTTGTAAATCATTATGGCAGCCTGAGTAGACAAGACACACAATGAAATATGTATATGTCATTTTGTATTTTGTTCTTGTATACACACACACACACACAAACTTTTACATAAATATCCATAGCAGCATTTTTTATAACAGTAAAAAAGTGGAAACAATCCAAAGTCCATGAGATTTTGAATGGAAAAACAAAATGTGACACATCTCTATGATGGAATACCAATCATCTTTAGAAGAAACATTCTTAGTACATAGTACAACCTGGAGAAACATAATAAACTCACTCTAAGTGAAAGATGTCAGACACAAAAGACTACATAATATCTAAATGACCAGAAAATGTAAAGCTATAGAAACAGATTTGTGACTGCCTGAGAGTGCTGCGGGAATGGGGTCGACTGATTGCAAAGGGCATGAGGAATTTGATTGGTGATGGAAATACTCTAAAACTAGATTTTGACGATGGCTGCATAAGTCTGTAAATTTACTGCTAATAATTGAGTTGTACATTTAAAATAGATATATTTTATAATATTTAAATTATACCTTAAGAGGGACAGCTGTTGCAGGAGGAAGAGAAGGGGCAGCAGTGACAGCAGCAGAGCAGCAAAAACAAAAACAGCCACCCTGTGTGGGAAGGAATAGAAGAAGAGTATCTGGGTCTACAACATCGGATATCTTCACTAGGATAGCAGGTGCAGTGGGATATCTGTTTCATTTAGTGAGATGTTCAGAGAGGCATGCATAATTGTCATACTAAGGCTTAACCTACTGGAACAATGACAACCCAAATAGGGGTGGGCTTTAAATATGATAGAGGTGAGCTTCTCTCCATAGCAGTCCACCACAGGGCAGCTCTAATCTACAGGAGAGCCAGGTTCCTTCTATCTTGTTGCTCAGAAACCCTCTAGTGTATTGTCTCTATCTGCATGGTCAAAGCTGGGTCACAGCCGCATCAGTGTTCCAAGTCACTGAGAGAAGTGTGGAGTGTTAGTCCAGGGCAAGTAGCTTATCTTTACATTGGAAATGACTTGCGCATTGTCCATACTTTCACTCACATTCCACTGGCCTTCCACTTAACTGCGAGGAAAAGTGGGAAATGTAGTCCTATCTAGAGGGCCCATGGACCCAGCTAAATCTGTGCTACTGTGGGAGAGAAGAATCTATTTTAAACAATTTAATACACTGGGTAAGAAGAGTTTATTCATATTATGATAACAGATAATAACAATGATCCACAATAAATTGTTGATAGTGAAGAGAAAAAGCTTAAGTAACTAGCAGGTACACTGACTCTCTTCTCAAGCTTGATGACAGGGTTTGTACACACAAGGAGAATATCAGATAGGCGACAACTGTAGTGTGTGGAAACCGGTGCCTGAACATCAATGCTGGGGCTGAAATTTAAATAAAGGACTTCAATTTATGAAACAAATTTACAAAAACGAAGCAGGGCCAAAGACATAACTGACTGCACATACTGGAAGGATAACTCGATGACTCCAGATACTCACAGATATAAGGTATTTACACAGTTAATGGATATCAGGTATTCATGTGGCCCTGAGAGGACAGAAGAATTCCAATGACTAATAGTACTAACAGAAGTTGTTGCACACTTGGCTTTCCCCAGAGAGTGAGCCCGTTTGTTCCCTTTCATCTTTCCAGTGTCTGCTCATGTCATCTCAGAAAGCTGTTTTTCTGATCATTCTCTTTAAAATGACACCCCATCTTCAGCATCTCTTTACCACTTATGCTGCTTCATATTTTTTTAATTTTCTATACCACCTCTTCAACCAGAAATTGTATATATTACTTGTCCCAACTAGAATATGCATTCCAAGAAAGCAGGACAGCTCTGTATTTACTACTATACCATGGGTTCTTGGGGAGTAATTTCTGACTCATACTAGACACTCAATAAATTCTTGCTGAATTAATTGAGTGAATACACAGATTAGCAACATGGTAAGGTTTCAGTAAGTCTGAGACGATGCTAAATTACCTCAAATGGACTGCTATATTTGGTATCAAATAGGGCTCACACTGAACATGCAGGGGAAAAACATGCAGGGGCAGTGAGTGAAGAAGGAAAAGCAAGGTAGAGAATTAACATTAGTATTCCTCAAATTCCTGTAACAACTTCCCCTTTCTGAATAATGAGGATGTTGTAACTTATTGTACCTTATATCATGATGTTTATATCCATGTTAAAATTATTTGTATCTGTTACTTGCTAAACATAAGATTCTTGAAGCTAGAAACCACACTGATTCATCTTGGTGTCTCTTTCAATACTTTAGTATTTTGCAAATTATGAGCTCCCAATATCTACTTAGATGAAAGAATAAATGAGTCCATGATTAACAAACAATGGATGCTGATTTGCACAGATTGCAGAACACTTCTTTATTCAGATAAACAAACTTCATTGGCCACTTGTGAAAATCAAACTAATAAAAATGCTTTTAACTTAAAATATTAACTATCTCACTTAAAGCAAATAAAAAGAGCATAATCACAGACTATGCATATAAAAGAATTTCAACACATATCATTATTCTTCACCTACTTCTGTCCAACTCAGGAAACAATCAGTGTTTTCATGTCAGAGCACAGTGCCATGACACAAAGTTATTGCACACAATACTAAATGTGTAGTAAAAATCCTTTGAGGACACTAGCTAATGCACATGCATAACACTTTTTTATATTATAAAACTTGGGTGCTTATCTCTTTCTTTAAAATGAAAAGCAATTACCCTTCTGTAGATGTTAATTATTTTTAAAATTCTACTTGCTCTTAAAAAAACAGTGAAGTTTCATACCTCTGAAGAAGCATCTTTGAGCTCAAATCATTTTTAGTACATATGCTACATTTTAAAAGAAATTCTAGGATGTTGCTCTATGAAGCCTAATGTCTTTATTAATGTCCTTATTAGTGTTTAATTTTACTTGCTGAGTAATGATTTTCTCCATGCTGAGTCGAATAATCTACACTTGTTTTGGAAACAGGTGACCTTGAAGCTGGGAACATGATAATGACCTTGACAGAAAAGTTAACATTTCTGTCCTTTTGGCCTGATGTTTCCATTTCCAGTGCACCCTCACCCCAGATCACATTTTTCACAGTCATGAAGATGTATTTTTGAACATGCCTACTTCTTTGATCAAATCTTCTTTTCTCTTTTCAGAGCAGAAAACATGGCTTACTCTTTTCCTCTTTTATTTCTTCTTTACCTTCTCCTTCAATTCACCAAACCTCGTTGTAAATCATCTCATTTTCTACTGAACTTGCTATTTTGCATGGAACTACTATCTGATAATTATGTTATCCATGCATATATATTTAATCTTCGTTAGTAGTTTAAAGTTCCTTGAGAATGCAGAATGGTTCTAAGTTACCTCAATATTCTTTACTTATTCAACTGTAGTATCATGTACTGGGATGCTGAATAATGTTAGCTGGATGAAGGAATCAAAGATCTTATAAAGCTTGTCATGCTTTTGTGGAACTTTCCTACTTTTCCTTCTATTCTGTGGCTTGCTATTTGACCACTAACCATTTATTAGTATCTATTAAACCATGGGTCTGGAAAACAAAAAAGAGATAACATACAAAACAGTTCTTTTGAAACTTGTTAGTTTCTCCTTATTACTCTTTATAAGTTACTAGAAAACAAAAACCTTTGGCTGTGCAATTTGTCCAACAATAAAGTATATTTTGTTTTGGTTTCCCCCCCACCAACTTAATAAACAGTCTAGATTTCACAATAAAGCAAAGAACAGATAAAAGAAAGGTATAAGAGAAATCAAGAATTCGTAAACAACCAATTCACCAAATGCCTTAATCATAGTAGAGGATTTTTCAAACAGAGACTTTTTAATATATATAATTGGGACATTAGTTTCATAAAGTTGGTTCCATATCATTTTAAGTTAAAATAACCATGTTTCCTTAAAGAACAGTCTCTCAACTATGCAGTGGCGTGGCTATTTGGTTATCAGTCCTGTTTGTGGTCAAACCTAGTGTCTTTCTGAAGGGACATTGCCAGTGAACACCCCTCACATCACGTCAGCCTTGGTTGCACTGTTAAAATACATGTGGACACGAAGATTTCAGCTCATAAAGGGCAGAAGTTCAAGGTCTGTGTGAGGAATTCTAGGTTTCATAATATGATGTATATATGGCATTAAATCTAGTAATACATTCCAACAGATCATAGCACTTCCCAATTGGACTGGACAAATCATCAAATCATTAAGAATGAGCTAAAATTAGCTTTTCTACACAGGGAGCACAGTATAGTGTTAATAATAATAGCAGTTTTGAAATAAGATAATTGGAAAAGGGTTTATTTTTTGAAAGGGTGAATGACACAGGTGTGGGTGGAGTGTAACAAGAAAATGAGGACTAGCACAACAAGAATTCAGAGCTAGTAGCAGTGAAGTGGCAACCCCTCCTGTTCCGAAGGGTAGAGAGGAGAAGAATCTGTGGATTTCTGAATGAAAGTGATATAGAATGGCTGCCATTAGAAAAGCATGACTTTGTTTAAGGTACACAGCCAACCCAAGGTGACTTCAAACAGGAAACAGAAAATAAATACCTTGATCTCATTGTCCCTCCTACTGTTAACATACCTGAAACTCCCAAATAAAAGACTTCAACAGAAACCAGGGTGTTCTAGGCACTATTCTAAAGGCTTCAAGTATGACAAGTTCCCCAACCTAGCTGCACCTCAGTTTCCTCACCCG
This sequence comes from Mustela nivalis, assembly GCF_964662115.1. NCBI lineage: Eukaryota > Metazoa > Chordata > Mammalia > Carnivora > Mustelidae > Mustela > Mustela nivalis. Next base: position 113,302,376 of record NC_139023.1, read on the forward strand.
TAAATGCTAGTAAGAATAGTAACTACTTTTTAGTTTATAAGCAGTATAAAGATTAGGAAGAAAAAAAATGAAGCAGCACTTTTAACAGCCTATGGAATACAGTAAGGAAATGTTACTTGTTATTAGTGGATTTTACAAAGGAGGCTGTTTTGTCAGAACGTGCAGTAAATATGAAAGCCACAAAATGATTCTTTCCAAGTTTTAGATATTAATATATCTCTCTACATTACTCTGTATTATAAGACCAAGAAAACTGAGTAAAATTCTTTCTTTAATTTGTTTAATTTAATTTCATTTTCTTTAGAATAACATTTACATGAAAGGCCCAAATGTTGCCATAACTATATTCAAAATTAGAATTACAGAAATGTGAATTTCAAATCCAAGAAAGATCCAGGAATGACATGTCCATACCCAGATGTCAGTGAACCTTCAGGATACAGCAATCTTTCCTTGGGAACACAGTTCACTGCCAAAGGGAAAAACTAAAGCAGATTTGGGTTAAAAAAAAATCTCATGAGTGGTATGTTACCCAAAAAATAATGACTTTGATGATGAAAATAAACATTTGTAAAGCAACAGATTAAGAACTAGAGAATTCAAAAATAATCTCATGCCTCAAACATAGAAAGCCCATGCCTCCAAATGGTTTTCCCATATGCAATAGTCAGGCCTGCTATTTCCTCTTTGCATTACTGGATACTCTGCAACCTCAAATCCTGACTTCTATGTTACTTTTTGTATCTTCCCAAATTTATCAAAAATAAACTCCTGGTTTTAAATCACACACACACAAACACCACATACCCTACCCATTATTTTCTTTTGTATTATTATTTACTTTCCTTTATATCATTCTTTTCCACTAAAAAAAATATTTATTTGCTTGCTTATTAGCTCTTTTTTGTATATCTTTCTTATTGGATTATAAATTTCTTGGGTGGCTCAGTGAAACTTGTCTCACTCATTTGTATAAACTCCTCACCCAGTGCACAAACAGTATATAAATCATCTTACACATAAGTGAACAATTATGATTTTAATTTTTGAAACAATTGTAAATGGGATTGACTCCTTAATTTCTCTTTCTTCTGTCTTGCTGTTGGTGTAGAGAAATGCAACTGATTTCTGTGCATTGATTTTATATTCTGACACTTTACTGAATTCCTGTATAAGTTCTAGCAGTTTTAGAGTGGAGTCTTTTGGGTTTTCCACATATAGTATCATATCATCTGCGAAGAGTGATAATTTGACTTCTTCTTTGCCGATTTGGATGCCTTTAATTTCCTTTTGTTGTCTGATTGCTGAGGCTAGGACTTCTAGTACTATGTTGAATAGCAGTGGTGATAATGGACATCCCTGCCGTGTTCCTGACCTTAGCGGAAAAGCTTTCAGTTTTTCTCCATTGAGAATGATATTTGCAGTGGGTTTTTCATAGATGGCTTTGATGATATTGAGGTATGTACCCTCTATCCCTACACTTTGAAGAGTTTTGATCAGGAAGGGATGCTGTACTTTGTCAAATGCTTTTTCAGCATCTATTGAGAGTATCATATGGTTCTTGTTCTTTTATTGATGTGTTGTATCACATTGACTGATTTGAAACAATAATGAATTGTACTCAGTAATTCAGCTTTCTGACAGTTGGTCAACCCTTCCCATATTTAAACTTGAACCAATTTCCAAAGAAAGGATGTTAAAACTGGTGGTCCATTCTGTGTTCTCATGGAGCTCTGGCCTGAAGTTTTGGATAATGAGTGATGGTGGCCTGACATCAAATCCTCTCTGTTCCATTTTAACAAACATAGTATATAAAAATTTAAAATTTAAAAAAAAAATGCCCCTTGAAAGGCATGAATCAATATTGAAAGAATGACCTAAAGAACAAAGTGTCTGGTAAATTTACTATATATAGCGATACATCATATATAGATGGCATACATAGATATGACTTATAGTGTATAGGTTTCATATATTTATATGTATATGTATGTGTATATACAGAAATATAAACATAGACATAGTAGGTTAATATGAAGAGAAAGCTCCTTTAAATGGGCAAAGCACTTAGAAATTCAAAACAGAATAAAAAGAAGAAATCACTAATTCCAAATAATAAAGGCTATTGACAAATCAATGTAACAGAATGAAAACAGGTTTGGAAGAAGGTAGAATGAAACTGATATGTCAGTTTCTTATTCTTTCACCATTAAGAATGTGTATTTTTTAAATCCCCTAGTTACTTTCTATCACCTAGGTTCTCTACATCTTGCTCAATTTGAATAATATGAATAAGTACTCAGGACTATCTCAAAGTATTATTTATCTCTTATAAGTGTTAATTCAAAAGCAAAGTACAAAAATTATTACTGAATATTTAAGGTCATTCTATTCAGTCTCTGAAATAGTATTGTTTTTGACTTGGAGTTACAGAACTTTTTTTCTCAAAAATAATATATTTTAAGAAAACATTTTCCACTTTGGAACATATTTCTCATTTATAGTAGACAGGTTAAGTCTTTTTTTAAAATTTTCTATGTTTTAAGTTTTTTTGTATATTTGAAAGTATATTTTATGGAATGAGCTTAGCCAATCTCACCATCATATTGTATTATTCTATCAAAGACCAAAAAGCAAATATGTTTTGAAATGACACATGAATTCCTGAGAAACAACATGATATCATGTATTATTGAAGAACAGTACTGAGAATTCAAAGAAACCAATGACCAAGTTTTTAAAGTTAATATTTGTCCATGTATAGTTGAAATGAAAATGTGCAGAACATAGAAAGATAACCTTTTAAAAAATTATTTCAGAAATAAACTCAAAATACCAGAGCTGATGCATCTCTCAAAGCATAAAGCTTTCCTTGAATTCATGTCTATATCCGAATTTCTTATATTGCTCTTCTACAACATCATGTCTCTCTACAACCATTTAGTTATGACTCAGTGCCTTATTTACTTCACTGATTGTATTCAGCCCACACAAATCATCAGAAAGCTTTAATTTGGTCTCCACAGGCTTTCTTTACTTCCCAGAAATGGTAACAAGGTATTTTAAATCCTCTCAACCCTAAGTACACATTTTGCAACATCACTACTATTTGCCAAATAAATTACACTACAAGCATAATTCTCATCTTCCTCTGTTGACTAGCAGAACTAGCCCAGGAAGCGGGGAGCGGGCGGTAGGGGGGAAGCAGAGGCATTTAATTTCTATATTTTTACAACCCCAGCATTCAGCATCTTGATAAGGAACGATTCAACTGGGAATAAAAAAAGATGCTAACCAGGCAGATAATAAGGTTACTCTAATCAGTGGTAACCATGGGAACCACCAATGTATATGGTAGAGGGTGTTTGGGAAGCTAAGGTCAGGGAGCAATAGAGTTTACTGATAGACACATGCAATGGTACTGAATCATCATATACTCCACTATTAACATGTTTTAAGATTAGAAGATAAACCTACATATGATCATTACAACCCCATAAAATCATCATATAATAATCACATAGTCATAGTAGTCCTAGGGAGTATGTATTTAGCCCAATTCTACATATGAAGAAACTGAAGTTCAGAGACATTAGGTGTGCTTAGGATCCCAAAGATAACAAAAGATGGAGCAGAATTCAAATAAAGGCAGATTTATTTAATTCCATGATACACATACTTTATTTCCATGTATTTTTTTCCCCAGAAAAACAATGGGATCAAATTTAAGGCATATGAAATGTCTCAGTGAAATGTAGATATGCTAAGTGCATACAATGCAATATTGAGAATCAAGCATTAAAAGGGCATTGAATGAGGAGATTAGAAAGAGCACTATAGTGGCAAGGAAAAGGAGCCATACAGGTCAGGACCTAATACATCGTAATAAAGGTCAACCTAAATATGGAAGACTACAGGGCAGCCAGTGGAGAGCATAGTCTTTTGCTGAGTAATAGTTCAAGGCTGAATGCTTACAAGCACCCAAAAAGTACTTGCTGATTCATTCGTTTCTTTTCCCAGAATATGCAATTTCCTAGAGTACATTGGTTTTGTGTATGTTCCTTTCAAAAGGAGTGCTTCAGTGATAATTCCTTTGAAAATTATAAGGTAATTGAACAAAATAATGCATGATTACTAAAAGACCACACATAGTTCGTTTCCCATAAACCTCACATAACACTTGCCAAGGACATGCAAAAATAGGTGTTAAATATTAAAATAATTAAAAATCAGGTCTTTTTTTGTTCTCAATTTAAGCAAGTAGACTGTAACATTTGAAACACTGATAGCAGTAATATGGGTAATAGTTTAAAAATTCTGCATATAGTAAACTCATCTTTAATGTGAACTTAAACTATTTTTATGACTACACAATGGACTCTCATAACAACTATAGAATGAAGGTAAGTGTGGTTTTTAATCTAATAAACCATATATTCAGAGGTACTTTAAGACAGATAGGTGAATCTTCTACCAAGTCAGTATCATAAAAGACCGATTAAAAACTGAATTATGTTGCAATAAGCATGCTGAAAAGGCTGAAAGAGAAGAAAGTGGTCTGCTATTACCATGTGAAAAATACTTGGTAGGAAGAAAGAACACTTAGCCAACAACAAAAGAATAAATCTTTACTCTGCTAAACACAGCTTTCACAGAAAGCTGTTAAAGCTTCTTCTAAATAAAACAAGATCCAGAGCATCACATATTGCTAAAATATATATTTTATGAGGTAACTTACACAAGAGTACACAATTGTAGATATGGAGGTAAAAGACCTCAAAGCATAAAGGCTATAAAATTATGATATAGAGGTCTATAACATCTGAATTTCAATCTATCCACAGTATCAGAGACCTGTTACTTTAACAGCATAATACTGAATTAGATAAGGGAAAGGTTTACCAATACAGGAGCACAACAATAAATCACAGAAAACAAAGATTAAGCCATACGATTTGTATCTTCATTAACTTTACGTTAGAAAACAATGAATTACCTTAAGAAAGATACTCTCTCTCTTTTCCGAAAAGTAAATATTTTTTAAAAGGTAAAATACCTTGTACCTTTTTACAATTAACATCATTAAAAACACAAGTTACAGGTAGAAGGCATAATGACTGGTCATGCTCTAAAAATCCACAGCCCTTCCCAAGTACATTTTTAAAACTTCCTGCAGTTATAACGCTGTGTCCTATATTTCCTTTGTAATCTCCTATTATGGCTGGCCCAATCTTGGAACACTACTAAGCATTTAAAAAGTACTTGGATAAATTGATTTTACTGCGTACTATTGAAATTAGATTCCAATTCCATATTTTAATTCTTCTTGATGGGCAATTCTTCAATGAAAAGGGTTACTATGAGGGGTTACTATGAGATGCTTAAAAGAATGCATGCTGCTCTAACAGATGTAGAATTCTTTATACTTTAATACTACATTGATGGTGGGTACTAAAGATGACACAAGAGGAAGATTCTGATTCCAGATCTTATTCGCCAGTCCTTAGAATAAGGCAGGTAGAAAGGAGAAGTGATCGTGGGGTTGACAGTGGATTGCTAAATATCCCAGAGTCATGGAGGGAAGAAGACAGTCCAGCCAGCCACTGAATGGACATCCAAAATCCCTCCTTTTGTGTGGGTCTTTGGAAATGACCAGTCAACTGAAATAGCCCTTCCTTCCACCCCTTTGCACAAATGGCTGGGCCAGTTACACTGAGCACTGGGCCTGGAGACTGGGATTCAAAGCACAACACTTGCTTTGATGTGGGAAGGAAAGGTGGAATGAAAAAAATGAATAAATAAATGACTGAATGAGCAGAATTATACCTGCATGATGTTTGGGTTTTATTTATTGGCCCCCTGGACCCACCAATACTCAAGTTCAGTTTATTGTCAGGCAACTGAGAAAGTAAGCTGGAATTGAGCTATCAAAATTGGTCCAAGAAAACACAGGCTGAAGAGCCATATACACTGCAGTCCTATCCTAGAAAAGTTGCAGAATCCAATCTAAACATTTCCAAATTAGCAGACTTTTTATCACAGTAAAGATGTACCATTAAATCTGAGAGGAATATAAATTATGAGACTAAGCCCTTCAATAAAGCATCATATAGAGCAACCACATAAATCATTCTTTTATATTTACATACTCTTTGAATAAGACTACTCAGATTTAGCCTATGGCACCAGAAATATTCACGGACAATGGCTATGTGTTCTGGAGAAGTGCATACTCCTAGTTAGACTTTTTCACAATTCTTTGGCTCCACTGTTCTCCTGGTATCTCTTTTACATACATGATATAGATGCATGTGTCTTTTATTTATAACTATAAAGAATTAAGATAAATTCCATAAGCTATAAATAAAAGCAACCACATTATTTTACACTTAATTTTATTTTGGAAGATATATAAGGAAAATCTAACGGAAATCATCACTGTATTAAAGTAATATGTTTATTTTTTACAAAAGACTTTTGGGAGCAAACAATAGTCATGTTGGATATACAAAGGAGTAACTTGAAGGTGAACCAGGTGGAAACTCAGATGATGAACAGTCTTAACCATTACTGTTTTTAAATTAAAAACAGTTTTTAAAACTATATTATTTATGGTTTGTGATAAAGCATAAGTAAGAATAATTATGATAGGTGCCACTTTTTCTTTCAAATAGTATCATTTGTGACTCCATAGCATAATTCTGTCCTTAAACTTTTCTTACTATGCATTTCACCTTTAGGTGTTTTTCTGGTGAGAACAAATATTTTAAAAGATTTTAACTGTATTTTGCCATTCAATATTAACACATGGTGCTTTGTAGCATTCCTGATATATCCAATGAATGCAAGAGTTATGCATAAATTCAAATTTCTGCATACAACTTCCTATGTGAACATTTTTATAAATGCACTCCCCTTATTTTCCCCCTGACCTTGATTTCTTGGAAATCCCCACCTCTCATGGACCAAAGTGGTGTCAGCCTCAATTAGAAGCCAACAATATAAACAACTGCTATTGCTTTCAGTAGAGAAAATCAGTGTCTTTCGCACCACACACTCATTCATCTATGTTTTATCCAGTTTACAGATGACACAGAGACAGCAATCCATAAAAGAGAAGTAAGGAGAGTAATCTGGTAACAGCTGCACTGATCCAGGTCAGCTAAATCTGCAAGAGACTGTGTGGATCGTGGTGATAGCAATGAGTTCTTTACATTGTGGTGAATGGTTGGATGAGATAGAAGGACCAAGGACAGGTGTCATATACCCTCTTAATTTATTTTTGAAGTAGGCCACCAAAAAACTAGGAGGCAATTTCAACAAGTTCAGTTTTGTCTAAAGAGTAAGTAAATAATTATCATTTCTAGAATCCTAAATTTCTAAATCTAGAAATGGATTCTACAGAGTCATGAAATGTTCTATCTATAGAGATGAAACTAATCTGAAAAATATATCGTGTTTGATTTTTTTTCATTATTTAAAATGAGAAAACCAAGGATGAAGGAGCAAGAGTGATTTGTGTAATCAACTGGTGTTGATTAACTAGATTGGAAGATTGCTACTATTCCATGCTATCTAAAACCCATGAACTTTTAATATCAAAACATAAATCTGCTACAATTTTCTATTCTCTAGAATACTTATTGAAATCCTAGAATGCACTGTGTGTTCCCTTTCATGTCCTCTGGTTAACAGATGTTGCAAGAATGTAGCAAAGAAAGTAGGCCAGTGGTCTGAAGGTCATGGCTTAGTTCTTTATCTTGCTACACACTTGTACTGTGTAGGAGAATAACTTAACCACTCTGCTCTCAATTACTTCATCTATTTAGGAAAAATATTCAACTAGTTTTATATAATTGTCCACCTCTGCCATTTTCAAGATTTTCAAAAATAACCCATGTGAATCCTGCCTACCGTGACAAAAATAATCCTGAGTTAAGGTATGAAAAATTGTTTGCCCCCACTTAACACTCTACAACTCGAAGGACAAAATATGAATAAGAGCTTATCAACAAATACATTCAAAAGGAAAGAAAATAATTGCTAAAATAGGTTGTTTAACTCCAGATTACTTTTTTAAAAGCAGGAATTTATTTTCTACTGTCCATTTACCTTAAAGTTCTGAGATTAATGTTACAGGCTAATGATAAAGATAATAGATATCATCACTGATCTTGAGAAAGGATTATTGATCCTGTGTTATCACCAAGATATCTTCTTCTATAAACTCACTGTAAAAATAATTATTAAATATTATTATTAAAATAATTATTACCATGTAAAACTCACTGTAAACAAAGCCACAAAGGTGCATTTTAATAGCACCAATATTCTAATACAATTTAAGTGTTCATAGGCTGGTTATCTTTAAATCCTTCTTCAGTTAAATGCTGATAGTAGAAAGATAAAGTAAACAAAAAATTAAATTTTTAAAAATAAAAATCAGCTCTTAAATATGGCTGGTTGGAAGAAATACTAACAATAAAATAAGTTGAGGATTTCGGATTGTTAGATTTCTTCTTTATTATTACCAAATCCCTATATCCTTGATGGTGCTGTTTTTTTGAGGATCAGACTTCCAAATTCAAACAAATAAAAAAAAAATGCAAAACCATGAATTTCTTGCAAGTTCATCACTAGTGGTAATATGTAAATGACCAGTAATAAACATATCATTGAATCTGTTGTTCTTCTTTAGAATGTAAAAAACAAATAAGCTGATTTAAGACCTTCTGGGTTCTAGATTTTAATGGTACTGCAGCAAAGATAGGATCACAGAAAAATTGGCCATCCTTGATGGCACAATGAGGTTTTCTCCTAAACTGCTTTCTCAAAACATTTTAGAAAATACCCAAATTATTTCTTGTTCTTTCTCAATTGAATATTTTACTCTTTTTATTTTTTCAGACCCATTACAGTAAGAACTCTAGAATTATTTTTATTTCTAAAATTAGCTCCAGGGCTTCCTAGAACTTATTTCAGGTTCATTACCCAGAGCAGACTATCAAAATAACTGGTCCAGAACATCCTGTTAGTATCAGAAACTATCAGACAAACTGTCAAGCTCTTTCTTCTTTCTTAACAAATATCTAGTGGTCTCTGTCTCTGAAACTTAAAACTTATTTCCTTTCTCAATTTGCTTTCAGTGCCACAAATTCTTTCAAGGAACAGTACTTCTTTCTGAGAGATATTTTTGCTCCAGAATTGAACTGACAGCAGAATGGCTACACAAAGCTATATGTGAACAGATTAATTGTGGTATTTTAAAATTCTTTGCTTTTCAAACTGTAGTCTAAAGAATGTGTTCCGGACATATTTTTCAGACGTTGCAATTCCCCTCTACGCATTGTGTTGTCTTCCTTTCCTTATTGCCACACTTTTCAAAGTGCATTTTTAAAAGGAATGGATATTTTAGCATGTGTTCAAAGTTAACTTACAGTTATTAATATGTAATCTGAGGAAAACCACAAGAATAAATCTGTCCTCATTTTTTTCTGCACTCATTCCAGTCATTAAAACTGAGAGTTGAATAAGTAATATTCTTTTACATCATTGGGCTTTCCTCAAATTCTACTTTATTATTTTGCATATTGCTTTATGAATTATAATATTTAGACTGTTTTTAAATGTTTCAATAGAAAATTTGCCAATGTATACAGTTATGCAGATCCCAAATTCCCATAACAATTCTGATTTTAAAATATAAATAACTAGATGTTTATATTAAACTTTTTAAATTGGTATGTGCTTAGTAGCATTAAAATTCTCTATTAATATAAACACCATATTCTTTGCAAAAACATCTTTTACTAAAACACTTCTATTTATTTCATTAAAATAGTATTTCTTCACTCCATCAAATTACTAAGAAGGAAAATCTATTAGCTCACTAATCATTCTACCTGTTCTCTTACTGATGCAAGTAAACATAAATAAGCTTCAACAGTAGCCAATGTTACTGGTCAAAAGCATATTCCAATAAAGGTTACCTGTACATCATGCAGATGCAACATTAGATGAAAAGCATTTTCATCTTTATATTTTCAAAAATATTTATATTTATTTCCCTTACCCTTTCAATATTTGTCTTTAAAACTTTCCTGCCAAACTTTAGTACTTTAATATCTTGTCCATCTTTTCTTCTGCCAAATCTTCTTTAAGTTTTTTGATTAAACAAGTGCTTCATTTGACTAAATTTTGTATTGGTATCTTTAGTCTAAATATATTCTCACAATAAAACATAACCTAGCTTAGCAGAAAATAGTTTGATGAACAATGAACGCTTTGCCAATCAAAAGGCTATTTCATTAGAATAGTAACATCAAAAATAAAATTTGATTACTCTTATATCCTTCAATCAAAACTTTCATTCATACAAATGATCATTCCAGTATAATAAAAAAAATTGTATTTATATGATTGGTACCTATGAAAAATGTTAATTCACTCAAATATAAAGAGAGAATTGAGGCAAATGCTTTTAATGTTTGGCATATTAGGTTAGGATGCCAGTGTAAAATCTTTGATTTGCATGTAGTGCCTAAAGGTTTTCTTTCCGCCAATGCATTTGTTATGAATACATTGAAATATGTCATCACATGTTGTAACAACACTCAAGGTGGCCCTTATCTCAAAAAAGTCAAAGCTAAGCATTTAGATAGAAAGTCACAGTTTTAAGGAATGTTTAATTTACACTACAGTCATAAAATATTATAAAGTTTTTCCTGTAAATTTTTATATTCATTTTCACATATACTTCAATTAAAACAACTTTCCACACACTGCCCTTTCAGAAGTAGAATTCAGGATCAACATCTATCACAAAACAGCACTGTTGAAGTAAAGCAATGCAGTAAAGACGCAAAGAAAGATATCCAGGTGGATGGCTTTTACAAATCTAATTCTATTGCCATTTGAATTGAACCAAAATACAAATAAAATAAAAACTGGACTGCTGATTGACCTTACCTTCTTGAACGGCTTGAAAAGGGTTGCTTCCATCAACAAAAGTCACCGAAAATGTGATTTTCTCAGTCTGTAAAATCTCCTCATTCTGGTTGAGGTCACCAACTGCTGTGCGAAACACCTCATCATCCTTTTTGGCAGATTCATCAAAAATTGCTCCTAGAAAGAAGTGAGTGTTGCCATTAAACAATAACATAAATATTCTTTCATGCTCTCTGGAAATATGCCAAAGAGACTTATATATTTGAAAAATGTATACTTTCCCTTAAAGCATGCACTTTATTTATTACTGAAGCACACTGTACTGGAAGCAGTGTGATAGCTAGGTAGTCATGTAGTTACTTCTTCCAAATGGAAGTGAAGAATAGTACATCACACTATGATTTCAGGAAGAGCTTTAGTAATACAATATAATCAGTCCAAAAATCTTCTGCAGAATGAAGTAGCTAACACATTAGACATCTCCTATCATAATATCTTTAGGAGTTCATAGTCTGAGGAATAGTTTTCTGAATAATAGGAGATACAATCAGGAAACTTTCTGAGATCCATTCACACAGTGTGCAGGGATCAGACTTCTATTGTGATCTTAATTTATTTTTCATTATTCTTTTTACTTCCTTCCTTTCTTTTTATCTTGAACAAGGGTTTAAGTATATTTAATGGTAGTAAATTCAATAACATTTATAGAAAATTTAGGCACATACAAACCTCTGAGCAGAGGTAATTTAAGAAGTAATTTCTGAAGAATTAATAAAAATCCTGGTGAATATTATGGCCTTTTTCACTCACATACAATAATAATGATCATAAGAGTGATGGCTAACTTCTTTCTGAATGATTGCCTGTCAGCAAGGTGTAGCTTGAACATACCAGTGCTAGGAGTAAACTGATTTTAAATTATGACTGCGGCTTGTTAAGTATATGACCTTGAACATGGGATTCAAATTCTAAACCCCACATTCATCATTTGTAAAATCTAATAATAATCTGTAAGGGTTATTAACTGCTTTGAATAAGTTTATCCATGTAAAATGTAAATAAATTGTGCTAACTACATAGTACATTTTCAATAAACACTGGTGTTTTCTTATTTTTAAATACTGTAATATGACATTTTACATTAATATTTCCCATATTGCAGAACCTCATTCAATCCTTACGATAATTATGTGATACACATACAACTACATACACATACAGTTATGAAAATTGAGTGTCAGTGCAAGGAATATGCCAAAGGAATAAGGGCCAGGGTCCTTGACTCCAGTGTCTTTGTTCTATATCACTATGGTATACTCCATTTCAGGATTATGCCCATAAGAAATAAATGTATTTTTATGAGGATCCTGACTCAGATCTGGGAGATTCTTTCCCATCTGGCCACACATGCTTATTTGTGTTCATTCTGATTCTGCTAGTTCTTTTTTTTTTTTTTTTTAAAGATTTTATTTATTTATTTGACAGAGAGAAATCACAAGTAGATGGAGAGGCAGGCAGAGAGAGAGAGGAAAGCAGGCTCTCAGCAGAGAGCCCGATGCGGGACTCGATCCCAGGACTCTGAGATCATGACCTGAGCCGAAGGCAGCGGCTTAACCCACTGAGCCACCCAGGCGCCCCTGATTCTGCTAGTTCTAAGCAGGAACACATTTTTAAATTATTATAAACACAAGGTCAGTGTATTTTTTTTTTTGCTTTTTTGAGTGAACCAAATGAATTTGCTCCTGCCAAAAAACGACATACACCCAGGGTCAGTAACACGATAATGGAATGGCTACACATACATACCCATATACATATCCACATCCACATAATATTTTTCTTGAATATAATATTCTTTGTAATGTGTAAATATAAAAATAAAATTGTGTGTGCATTAAAATGCCTTTTTCCGAATGTAAATACAATATGGGTATTATATACCCACATAGAGATAAACACAGACTATATTTACAGTAAGAGTTATACATGTACATGTTTATATCTATACACACCCATACATATGTATATGTAGAAGCAGACGTTTTACATATGCCACTTCTGTTGATTTTATGCATTTGTGACTAAAGCCCAAATTGGCCTTCTAATGAAAGACAGATCATGATATTCAACATGCATTATTAGAGTCAATACATGATAAAGCAAGGGTGAAACTATGTCTATTTCTGACAAGTGTGGCAGGTTACTTTTGCCCTCTTCACCTTAAATGGCCTTTTGATGGGGAGGCAATTATTAATTTTCACTAGAGAAGACGGAGTGTCTAACAGGCTTTTTCTGTGAATCTAGCTTTCCCTTGTCACCGCTCTTTTATATTTGCCTGAAATGTACTAACTTTGACCAGCCTCTTCAAACCCTTGTTTTCTGTTTCCTATAGTATAATTTGAATAGCTTCCCACAGCTAAGAGCATGAGCAAGGACAAAGAATTTTTAAATTGATACATAAAGTACTCCCTAATTATATTATTATATATCTATTAGTCAGGAAATTAATATTTTATTAAAATATGTATTATAGATGTTAACTTTTGACCTCAAATATCCCTTCTGAATCAGATTGAAATCTACTTTAGAAACTGTTTTTGTGAAATTAGAGAGTAAAATGTTGGATGTATCTTGCTCATTGAAGCCACATTCATGAACATGCATTTTAATTTGTGGTAATTGTTATGAGAATCTAGATTAATCATTACATGTAAATCTAATACTATCAGATCCAGATATACAGATTTCTTTAGCAGAGATTAGAATTATTAAAAAATTAGAATTAGAAATTAGAATTAGTTAGAATTTCTAACTTTAGTTAGGAAGTGTGATATAGTGTACTATAATTGGAGCTGAAATAACCAATTCATTTAAACCAGATAATCTAAATGTCTATTCACAAAGAAGTGATGTATGTTTCTATAAAGATGCTTCAGCTTGTCATGGAACCTAAGTGGGTCTTTTAAAAGAAGAGTTTTTAATCAACCTTGTTTTTAAAGCGGATGATATTACTGACTTCTGCTGAGTATTGGTAACATATTTTTTAATGGAAGCATTTTAATGTTAAGTAACAGAATACTTAAGACTGCCTTAAACATTAAACCTGACTTAATAAGTAGCAGAAACTTACAGAAATGATAGCAAATTAGTCAATTCCATGCTGAATTAAGATATACTGAAAGGAAATACACAAAAGAAGTAGCTCATCTTTCTGCAAACAGCAAGAAGTAAACAGAAGAAACATTTCATCTTACTGCACACAGCATAACCAAAGAACAGGAAATCCTACCAATATTTCAAATCCAGTTATCTATTTACTTTTTTTCTTCAGCTATAAAATCTCATCTTAGATTTGGCTTTTAACCAAGAAAGTAAAGGCAGCATTTTGTATTAAGCAAAAACTATTCTGAAAACAGCCCAGTGAGTTCCACATGCAGAACCTCACAAAAAAGGCTCTTTCCTATTTCATGCACTTCCAATAGTATAGCAATGTCATCTTTTTATCCTTTCTATCAATACACATATATTACCAGTTCAATCCAATATCAAACATCTCAGATTTATTTTTTTTGAAATTTATAAAGTGTAACATTCATAACTATATAGTTAACATGATGACAGCAACTAGTTCTTTCCCAGCTATTTTATTAGCATTTTTTACTATCAGTTTTATTTTACAAACTTGAGATGAAAAGCAGAATCAATTTATTGTCCAGATTAAATAATTCTCCTACCACTTACACACACAAACACACACACACACACACACAAAGTTTGATTAATAGATTATATGTCCTATCTACACACCTCCTACATGTTCCCATTGTACCAATTTGCAATCAGTCATTTACATTATTAGGGACTGATGATCTGTTCCTCCCATGAGAGAGAAAAGGCTTTACAAAGAGAGTGACATATACAGGCAAGAAAATATAGGTTTTATTTTATTTTGAGTTAATTTATCTATTTTGAGAAAGAGATGGACAGAGAGAGAGCTTGTGAGGAGTTAGTGGAAGTGGGGGGGAAGAGAGAATCCCAAACAAACTCCCTGCTAAGCATGGAGCCCAATGTGGGGCTTAATCCCACAACCCTGAGATCATCATTCGACTTGAGCCAAATCAAGAGTAGGACACTTAACCAGCTGAACCATCAGGCACCCCACGTATATGTTTTTAAATACAAACTACAACATGTTTACTTATCTTCATAGATCTTACATCTTAGATAGTAAAGAATTATAGCTTATAGTAATGAAAACTATCCTGATGTCTTTTTTTTCTCCTTGTTGTGTGGGGTTATCTGTACAAGTCAGTATTTTATACCATAAAATGTTTTTACATAAATTCATATTTATAAATATGCTTGGTAAATAAAGCACTAATAGAAGTCACTACGCTGACCAACTCCATAATTCTCAAATAGAGTAGAAGCTTTAAGAAACATTAAGCTTAAAAGCATTTTTACCTTTGTGTCTTTATTTATGGTGTTGTCTCCATGATGGATGTATGTATGTTCATCTCATTACCAAAATATAATTTCCTGGGTCACAGAAATTATTTTTATACTTTTGTGTGTATAGAAGGGAGCCTGGATATACTAGAATTAGTCAAGAAATAGTAATTGATTAATTTTCCTTATGTTTAGTTAGGCATAATATTATAAAATAACTAGATTCAAAAACAGGAGTAAAAATGTGAGTTATAACTAACTATAAATTAAAACAATGGTAGACTTGCTAATGTACTTGCAAGTGAATTTATTATCATAGTCATTATGACTCCAGAATACCCAAATTATTCAACACATTATTAATCATATAGTTGTATTTTTAGTTTGAATATTTAAATTCTTTTTTTTTCTTATACATATAAGAGGCAAGTGGAGGAAACCTTGTTTAGCTGGTAAGATAATGGGGGAAAGAAAATGTCTTCGTCTAGCTCCGAGTTTTCTATAAAAACATTGAGAAATGTTTTGATATATGTCTTAATTTTTTTCCAGTGAGTAGAATTATTGGAAGATCTCTGTATCAAATTTTATATAACTAGTATACCAAAAACTATTAAAATAAATAATGCTAAATATCTAATCTAAATACCTAAATATTATTACATAAATATAGGGTAACAAGTATCAACACATCTGCACTACCCTTGCATCATCAATGATTAAAACCCTATCATCTAAAAAGACATGTATGAAACAACTGCCCAAAATATGTGGCTGGATATCAGAGTCGCAAATAAAATCAGAAATAGCTCATCTTTTTCCAGTCACAAAGTTCAAAATCTTTGTTTATTTAATTTTGCCTAATATACATAAATTCGTTATGGTATGTAGTTTTTAAAAAGAATTAACTTTTCAAAGGTGATCTATGAAATGAATCTGTCTTTGAAGCAACATAATAGAGTCTCTTGGCTTCTCTCTCTGTGCATTTTTTCCTCCTCTCTATTTTTTCTTCCCATATATTCATGCATCGACCCATCCACCCCTCAAAATAACCTTCCCTCAACACAGAGATAATCATCAAACCAAGTCTGGTTGTTTCTTAACAAATAATTTTCTCTCAAGACAGTGAAAAGCTATTACATGTTGAATCAGACCATAGCAAAATTAAGATGCCTTGATAAGATGACAATGGAAGTGGGCAACTGGGGATTTCATAGACTCACAGCTGAAACAAATTTTAAAGATGGTATACATAAACTCCACTTCTTCAGAAAATGTAGTGAAAAGAGTTTAAATGATTTGAACAAAATTATACAGCTAGAAGTTAGAAAGACTAGAGTAGGAATTTAAGTTTTCTGGTTTCAAATTTGGAGCTCTTTCTTCCATATTATGTTTTTTTTTATTATTTAAAGCATTAACTTTATGAAAAAACATGCATATATATAATGTCAGGTATATGTATGAATACATATACACACACATATATATAACATATATCATAAGCTATAGCATTCATATATATGTATGTGTGTACACACATACAATAACTAGTACTACCTCTGGTGATTAACATATCAAATCCATTTAATATAAACTATGAAATATTGAAAATTGAAGAATCATAACAAAACTTGATCATAAGACTATTTTTGCATAAAATGTATTACATTTTCCCTGGAGGCATTAACAATTTGATTTAGAAGGTTAAATTAAAAAAGCAAAAATCTCTGCTTAGGGAAAATTCACTGGTCACAGTAGGCTTCATAGTTATTCAGAGCTATTTAGAACTGTTAAATCATCGTATATCTTCACTGTTTTGGATACTCTATTCACAAATAAGTGGTTTTTTTCCCTTAATTCTAATAATGCACTCTGCATACACATTAGTTGTATATTATACAGATATCCAAATCAAGAGATCTTCAACTTTTATTTTTTGCATCTATTAATGGTATTCCCACTATGTCAGTGGAAATTGTATATACATTTCAAAAGAAGCACAAATAGTGGAAGACAATATAAATACCTCAAAAATCAGATTTCCCCTTTATTTCACCTCTACTTAAATTGCTCTCACTTCACAGAAGAAGCTAAACATGTTCTATACTAGTAGCCAGCAAGAAAAATTAGTAGAATTGTGACCAAATAAAATAAGAATTTTCTATACCATGTGGCATCTCCACTTGAACATTATAAATTACCATTTCAGTGGGATATTATTATATTGAAGGCAGTGTGTGCGTTTATGTGTATGCATGTGTGTGCATATAAAACTATCTGTCCAGGTAATATTAATTATTTCGAGATATCTCCCACATATTAATTTTGTACTACAAATGTTTTCCACAGTCCCTTCTCATTCAACAGAAATATTCCCACTAGGTTCTATGTTAATACATTGACGGGCATGAAGTGTGGTTTTTAGAACTTTTTCTCATTTCATCAAGAGGTATATTTTCCTCAGTTCACCTTATCACCTTAAGTAAATCAAAACAATAATTCTAATTGGAAAGGAAGTGCTGGGATACACCAAATTCATGACAATTAGCAAATATTATTTGGAATCAGAGAAAATTTTACTCTGCTCTGTTTCTGTTAAGTTTATAATAATTGAAATAATAACAGTGAAAGCAATTAACATGTGTTAGTAATAAGCACTGTACTAAGTGGTTAACTGGCATTATATCCTTGAGTTTTGATGAAAAACCTCTGATGGAAAATAAGGCTCAGATTAAGTAAACTTCCTGAGACTAAAGCTGGTCATGACTGGCAGAATTCACAGCCTTCAGTTTCAAAACCTTCCTTAGAAAATTGTGAGTTTAATATAGGGCAATATATTCATGATTATAAATTTTTATATTACCAAGTGATAGGAACAATTTTACATTTATAAGTATCACAATACAATTTTTTGTATGTTAAAAGTCTCAAATAGGTTTTAATTTTTTATTGGAAAAATTTTTATTAACTAGCACTAGCTTATAAATATTTTTAGATGCAGTATTTACCACATGATTTAAACTATACTATTTATTTATTTTTTTTAATTTTTTATTTTTTATAAACATATTTTTATCCCCAAGGGTACAGGTCTGTGAATCACCAGGTTTACACACTTCACAGCACTCACCAAAGCACACACCCTCCCCAATGTCCATAATCCCACCCCCTTCTCCCAATCCCCCTCCCCCCAGCAACCCTCAGTTTGTTTTGTGAGATTAAGAATCACTTATGGTTTGTCTCCCTCCCAATCCCATCTTGTTTCATTGATTCTTCTCCTACCCACTTAAGCCCCCATGTTGCATCACCACTTCCTCATATCAGGGAGATCATATGATAGTTGTCTTTCTCTGCTTGACTTATTTCGCTAAGCATGATATGCTCTAGTTCCATCCATGTTGTTGCAAATAGCAAGATTTCATTTCTTTTGATGGCTGCATAGTATTCCATTGTGTATATATACCACATCTTCTTGATCCATTCATCTGTTGATGGACTATACTATTTAAAGAGTAGTTTAGCTCAAGTATTCAATTTTTGCTCAAACTTTATGTTTAATTTTTCTTTTTCAATAATCTCATATATACAAGGAATTAAATCAGGGTAATTTTTTTTTTTTTTTTTTTTTTGACAGAGAGAGATCACAAGTAGGCAGAGAGAGAGAGGAGGAAGCAGGCTCCCTGCTGAGCAGAGAGCCCGATGCGGGACTCGATCCCAGGACCCTGAGATCATGACCTGAGCCGAAGGCAGCGGCTCAACCCACTGAGCCACCCAGGCGCCCCAAATCAGGGTAAATTTTTAAACATTACACAAATGGCAATTTTTACAGTTACTTTGGAGTAATATTAAAAGGGTTCTGGTAACATGCATTTTGGTATGTTCTTAAATGCAGGGTTCAGAACAAATCTCTAGCCTTTCATTGTTTTAAGGAGTTAGACTTTTTTTCCCACTTAGTGACTAATGATCCTGATAGGATGACAAGGCCAGAGTGATTTACATATTAAAGGACTTTAATAATTTACTTGGGTATGTAATATTCAAATTGTGACCAGGTATGGAAACTAACTGGTTCATTATCAGCCAGTGTATAATGATTACTTAGTACTTTGTTCTCAGAGTCCAAAGTACATTATGATATTAACTTCCACCTTACCCACCACAATTATCTAGTTTATAGGTGAGCATCATTCTTGTTCTAAAGATAGACAATCAAGACCAAAGAGGACAGTGCCAAAATCACAGAGGGAATTAGGGATATGAAGTAGAAAGACATAACTGTAAAGAGATGAAATTCCATGCAGAACACTAAAATGATAATACATAAATACTTGAAGGCATATTGTAAATTTTGAAATATTTTTATATTGTAGATACCTTTAAATTTTTATTTTTTTCCTCAAAATATTATGATAAAATGATAACATAAGAGCAACTGATAGTCCAAATAGCCGAATTTCCAATAACTGTCTTCTGAGATTTCAGACAAGGGCATCTGCATTAGAGTTTATGTTGTAACATTTCATCACACTGTGAGCTAAGTCAAATTGATGAAGGGATTCTTCACTCTAATACAGGTCTTTTTACACAGCCCAAATCTCCAGTAACATTTGAATTCATGTTTTATTTGGAATTTTTGTAAAGTTATATAGAAACCAAAAGCATATTTAACTGATGATAGTTTCCACTGAATCTGTGACCCTGCTGTATGTTTTTCAGAAGTCTGTGGAACAAAAGGAAATGTGGGCTGCTTAAGGAACAGATAATCTGACTCTTCCATGAAGAGGATAATAGGAAGCTAAACTTTAACATAATTATTTTATGTTGGAACATAGATACTCTCTGAATAGGTTGTGCATTTTTTATATAAGTTTGGTGTTTGGGGAATATATACTCCAAATTAGTTTGTCTAATAAGAATTATTTGTAATTTTCAAAAGATTACTAAATATTGAGATATCAGTAATCTGTATTTTTTTTCTTTATAAAAACATCACTATTGGGGCTCCTGGGTGGCTCAGTCAGTTGAGTGTCTGACTCTTGGTTTTGGCTCAGGTCATGATTTCATGAGTCCTGGGACTGAGCCCCACCTTGGACTTCACACTCAGCAGGAAGTCTGCTTGAAGATTCTCTCCCTCTGCTCCTTCCCCAACTTTCATGTATTACAGTCTTTCTCTCTCCCTAAAATAAATAAATAAATCTTTTTTTCTTTTTATAAAAGCACTATTTACAGAGGATTCTGGGAAGATGGTGGAATAGGAAGCATCAAGAATTTGTTTCCCTATCTAGATAACAATTGCACTGATAGATTCTATCTAATAACTATTTTGGAAGTTTCAATATAATTGAAGGATTGCAACTTCCAGAGGAAGGCTTTGAGCGTAAGTTGAGTTAATTTTGGTCAATTTCAGCCTTTAGGACAGTGACAGCTACGTATCTTCCACTCCTCACCCATTTGGTAGGCAGCTGTAAGTGGAAGCCTTTCTAGGAGCACCTTGCACACAGTTTGTGTGAGCCAGCATGGGCAAAAAAAATTAAATAAATAAATAAATAAATAAATAAATAAATAAATAAATAAAAATACAATTATATCCTCTAAATATAGAGAATCTATGCCCTGCCACAGATACCTGATTGCTGCTTCTGATCTTAGAGGTATACAAAGAGAAAGGAAACCACTATTGTTGCACTCCCCTCCACTGCTGCAATCTCATCCCTCTCTGGCTGAAGTGACTTCCAAAAGATTTAAAAAGTCACTGTTCACATATTTCCCCTTCATTTTTCTCTTCTCTTTGGGAGCCAGGCATTACCAATCAGATCATTCAAAAGCAGCTATATATACAGGGATATTAAAAAGTCAATGCACATGCCTAGAAAAAGGTGAAGGTTGAGACAAGAACTGAAAAGACTTTAAATTTGCATTTCAAGCTGATTCTTGACACAGAGATGATCTATAATAATTAAAAAAGGAAACAATAAATAAAACAAAAACAAAAACAGCAAACTCTGAGGAAAGAAGAGACTGTGACTTCCAGAGGTACCCTATTTTTTATTGAAATATATAGTTTTCAACAACAACAACAACAACAAAAAATCAGATGGTATATAAAGAAATGAGGAAATATGGTCTATTTGAAGGAAAAAATTAAATTAACAAATCATCCCAGAAAAAGACCTAGTGGTAGAACTATTAGAGGAAGATTTTTTTAACTTTTTTTTTTTTTAATTTATTTAACAGAGAGATAGATCAGTAGGCAGAGAGACAAGCAGAGAGAGAGAGAGGGAGAAAGAGGCTCCCCACTGAGCAGAGAGCCTGATGCAGGGCTTGATCCCAGGACTCAGAGATGATGACCTGAGCCCAAGGCAGAGGTTTAACCCACTGAGCCACCCAGGCACCCCTAGAGAAAGATTTTTAAATAGCTGTCTTAAAGATGATCACTGAACTAGGGGAAAATTTGGAGAAAGTCAAAACAATGGATGGGCAAATATCAATAAAGATACAGAAAACTCAAAGAGAAACGAGAAACAAATTCTGGAGCTGAAAAGTACAATAATGGAAATGAAAAATTCCCTAGAAGGACTCAAAGAGCAGGCAGAAGAAAAAATCCATAACCTTGAAGATATGACAATGGAAATTACCAAGTCTGGGAAAAAGGGGGAAAAAAATGAAGAAAAGTGAACAGAATCTAAGGGACCTATGGGACATCATCAAGAAGACCAACGTGGGATTGTGGGATCCCATCATGTGATCCTGTGGGATTCACAAAAGAAATGAGAGGATAATTGAAGCTATATTAGCTTAAAACTTCCAAAATTTGATAAACGACAATAGATGTAAACATCCAAGAAACTCTGTGAACTCCAACAAAGAAGAACTCAAAGAGACTCATATCAAGACACACTAATCAAAATTTCAAAGCCAAACACACAAGGAAAAATCTTAAAAGCAGCAAGAAAGAATGCATTCATACACAAAGGATCCTCAATACTATTATCAACAGATTTTTCATTAGAAACTTTGGAGGCCAGAAGGAGTAGTCAAATTTAAGGGAGAAATTAAGATATATCCAGATAAAAGTTGAGAGTATTCATTATCATTAGACCTGCACTGCAAGGAAAGCTAAAGGGAGCCCTGAAGGTTGAAATGAAAGGAAATGTCAAAGCAGTTCAAAGTTACATGGAGAAATCGAGATCATATAAGGTAAATATATGGGCAATTATTAAAGTCAGCATTATTGTAATGACAATTTGTAACTCCACTTTTTTATTTCTACATTTAAGATACTAATATATATATTTTTTATAAAAAGATAACTATCACGATTCATGGACCTGTACCCCTGGGACTAATAATACATTATATGTATCTAAGAATTTTAAAAAATAATTTAAAAAGATAATTATCAGTCTAGAAGCTAGTATTATTTTAAGTTTGGCTTTCTACATAACTTCGGAGACTAACAGTTGTTTTTTTTTTTTTTTTTTAACTATTAGTTTATGTTCTGGGGCACACAATGAATATAGAGGTAATTTTGTGACATTGACAACTCAAAGGGCTGGGGATGAAGGTATAAAGGAGCAGTTTTTGTATGTTATTAAATTATAGCTGCTATAAATTCCAAGTAGAGTGTTAAAACTTTAGGATGTTAAGAATAATCCCCATGGTGACCACAAAAAAAAAAGAGCTATGGAATATACACAGAAGAAAATGAGAAAGGAATTTAAATGTTAAAATATAAAACTTTAAATGTTACCAAAAAAACAACTAAGTAACAAAGAAGAGAGTAATGCAGGAAATGAGAGACAATAAGCTTACTAAGACTCAAGGAAAACAAACAGCAAAATGACAGAGGTCCATTCCTAGAAATTATTACCCATATAAATGTTATAAAATCTCCAATCAAAAGATAGAATTGGACAGAATGGCTAATAATAAATGATCCAGCTATATACTGTCTACAAAAGACTCACAAGATACTCTTAAATCATATATCTGATAAGAAATTAATATCCAGATACAGGGAGAACTCCTAAAACTAAAAAACAAAACAAAAATCAATCTAGTTCAAAAAAAGATAGGGGCTCCTGGGTGGCTCAGTGGGTTAAAGCCTGCACCTCAGGTCATGATCCCAGGGTCCTGGCACAGAGCCCCTCATGGGGAAAAAAAAAAAAATCTATGCACAGCAGGGGGCCTCCCTCCCCACCCCCATCTCTGCCTGCTTCTCTGCCTACTTGTGATCTCTGCCTGTCAAATAAATAAATAAAATCTTTATTTAGAACAAAACAAAACAAAACAAAAACAAAAACAAAAAATTTGATCATTTTTTCCAAAGAAGATATGTTAAGTGCCCAAAAAGCTCATGAGAAATCTGTTGATTAAAGATGTTCAACATCATTAATCATTAGGAAAATGCATATCAAAACTATACCTCAGACTAATTAGAATTGTTACTATCAAAAATAACCAGAAATAACGAGGGTTTGCAAGGATATAGAGAAACTGGAACCATTCTGTACCATTTGTGATAATGAAAAATGGTACAGGTGATATTTAAAAAATAGAATCACCATAGGATCCAACATTTCCACTTATGCCTACATATCTCAGAAAATTGCAAGCAGGGTCTTGAACAAATACTTGTACATTCATGTTCATAGTATCATTATTCTCAATAGCTAAAACATGGAAGCAACCTGAGTGTTTATTGATGGATGAATGGACAAGCAAAATATGGTATATATATACAATGAAATAGTATTCAGTCATGAGAATGAAGGAAATTCTGACGTATGGTACAATATGGATGAACTCTGAGGACGTTATGCTAAGTGAAATAAGCCAGTTACAATAAAACAAGTACTATATAAATTATAATAAAACAAATACTCTATAAATCCATTTAAATACTGAGAGTATTCAAAATCATAGATATAGAAAGGAGAATGGCAGAATTCTATGGACGGGGAGAAAGGAATGGAGAGTTTTTGTTTAATAGGCGTAAAGTTTCACTTTTACTAGAAGAAAGAAGTTCATCATATAGTGGCGATGGTAGCACAACATTATGAATGTATTGAATTCAACTAAACTATACTTAATAATGGTTAGCATAATAAATTTTAAGTTACATGTATTTTACAACTAAAAAATTGGGGGGGGGGAATGGAATTGTTTAACTCCTTAAATTATTTTCCACATTTTCATACTGAATCTGTGAAGTAATCCAGAGCTTTATATCTTGTTTCAGTCCCATTCTCCATATCATACATTTGTTTGAAGCAATGTCCTATTATTGCAAATTTAACTGCCGTGACAAGAAAAGAAAGAACTGGTTTCTGAAAGGAGACTTTTTTAACACTGCATAGCAATTCAAACTGTTCCCAAACTGAAATGATGAATTTAAAAAAAAAAAAATGTAAGAAGGTATCTTCTTGAAAAGCACATTCACTGGGAAGACTTGCAGATATTTTTAGATGGAACAGATATAACTTTTTTTCTTTTGTAACAATTCACTAGATCCTTTTAATACTACCTTCAATTACCATAAAAAACACTGGTATAAGTAAAACCGTATGTCAAAGAAATACCTGTATATATAAAAAAAAAAAGTGTGAATTCTATGCGCTTGTAAAGTGAGACTCATTTTACACACAAATAATTTAGTTTAGGTTGTCTACTGTATAGTAAAAATATATTTTTATGCATAAGTCAAAAATTCACTCTGCTTCTAGATAAAAACAAGTAATTAACCAATCTGAATTGAGTTAGATAAGTAACTTGAAATTAAGCATTTTAGAAGTGTAGAGTATTATCTTCATTTCTAAAGAAAAAAAGGCATTATGTGGTATATTTCAGGTAGGAAAAAGATAGCTTTCTGACATAAATCTAAAACTTCATAGTTTTATTAACTCTGAATTCACTTGTAGCTTCATCTTCTTTATGATATGAGCATTTTAAACCAAAAGTTTTAGGAAAATCTACGAACTTTTTTTTTTTTTTTCTCAACATGTCCTATTTTGTGCTGTTAAATATACTGAATAAGGAAATGTGTTAGGGGGTGCCTGGCAGCACAGTGGGTTAAAGCTTCTGCCTTTGGCTCAGAGGGTCATAATCCCAGGATCCTGGGATTGGACCCTGCATTGGGCTCTCTGTTCAGCCGGTACCTGCCTCCCTTCCCCTCTCTCTGCCTGCCTCTCTGCCTACTTATGATCTCTCTCTATCAAATAAATAAAATCTTTAAAAAAAAGAAAAAAGGAAATGTGTTAGGAAGCAACATATAGGTATTGCTAGGGAGCTGCCCTACAAAGTATTCCATGAACAGTGAGAAAATAGTGGTTCTATTATAATTGTAGGCTAGAAAATAGTAAGTGAGACATGAGTGTCCTTATGAGGATGATGATATTTTGGGCTATTTATTAGTTGTAAGTGGTTATAAAATGGACCCAGTTTCTCTTATCTATAAAGATCTGTCTCATAATCATAGTTTTTCCCATCTACAAGCCAAATATTTAAAAGAAATCAATTTTCAAGTAAATTCTTGCATAAATTAATCTTACAGGGGGAGGGACAAGATGGTGGAAAAGTAGGAGACCCTGTTTAAACCGGTCCCATAAAGTGAGCTAATTATCTACCAGAATACTCTGAGCACCCATGAAATCAGCATAAGATGTAGGATTATCCAATTCTGGATCTCTACAGAGGAAGAAGACACCAGTGGAGAAGTAAAGCAGAGTGGGAACACTCAGATTGATATCAAAGGATGAACAGAAGTTGGAAGGAGCCACCAGAAGCAACCCATTAGAAAGTAATACCCCCATACAAAAGTGCCCTGTGATTGGGGACCAACATTAACTTGGAGTCTGGTTAAAAGCACTCAAAAAGAGCAAAAGATTTTCAGGGACAACTGATGGACTTGGGTGGTCATGGGCATAGGCCTAAGCCCACGGATGCAGGACAGCCACCGCCAGTGACCACCTGTAGCAGAGAGAGTGCGGTGAAGCCCCTGGGGTTGCAAGGCTTCTACCACCACTCTTGGCTGTGCGCACTCCCACTCCCACATGAGGGAGTCTGGTGATAGTGTCAGCCTGCACTCCCTAGAACTTTTGTGCTCTGCACACACTAAAACAACCAGGGTCTGACCCACTCCCTGCCTGCATCTGAGAAAGCTCCATGCGGGCTCTAGCCAGCGATCTCCGGGACCAGTCAAGCATCTGGGCTCTCCCAGCCGGGGCCTGAACATCTCAGCGCCATCTCTGGTACGATCCTGTGGTGGCAACCTGCTCAACTGTGAGCTCTGGACCCCAGACAGTAGCCCTGGCAAAGGCAGCCAGCGGAAGCAGCTTCCTGAACCAATATCCCTTGAGGTTTTAGAGGCACAGGGTGTGGAGACAAGTGGGAGCTTCAGGCGACCACTGAGTTGGTGGCTGGGGACGTGCACTACCTTTGAGAGGACGCATGACTCAGCAGAGTTTGCAGAGCAAGAGTTTGTGTGTTCTGGACCAGAGGAAGCTGACTGAGGCTTCTCTCTGAGGTGGAGGTCTGGGTGCAGTTTGCTTTCCACTAAGCCTCCGAAAAGCCCCCAAAAGCCTCCAAAGAACAAACACCTCTAGAGAACAAAAGCCTGAAAAACCTGTTTCCAAAGAGCCCAGCCCCTTCACAGGAGCCAGGAGGACTCAACCCTAGCAAGACTGCTTGAAAAACAATGCCGCAGTTTCCTCGTCTAGAAAGCCAGCCAGAAGAAAGAGGACAACCACCACAGGGTCCCCATAAAACTGTAAAACCCCAATATCTGGGGAAAAAAATACACTGAGTTTTCGGTATTGCCCTAAAACCTGTATATTTCATAGATACAACTTTTATTTTTATTTTATTCTCACTATTCTTGTACCTTTTAATTTTTTAAACCTACTTTTCATTAAAACTAGAGAATACAACATATTTCAGAGTAACCTTTTAACTTTTTAACTAATAATCTTTTAACATAATAAACTTTTAATGTTTTCATACATATACCTGTGTTTTTCTTCTTCTTTTCTATTTTTTTTAATATACATATAGATATAAGCTTCAAGGCAATCCTCTTTCCCTAATCAAACCTACCCCTATATATAAACCAGTTTCAATCTCCCTTAACTCTGGAAAGTTGAGTCCTTTAACAAAGATATCAAGATACACCCAGGAAGAATCAAAATAACCTTCCTCACCCACATCCACGATTTGTAACCACCCTCCCATCTTTTTCTTCTGTCAGTGTTTCTGTGTATTTGTTCTTGTTCTGGCATTATATAAATCCTATCCTTGGGGTTCAGCTTGGCTGGGTTCTTCTTCTTCTTCTCCTTTTTTTTTTTTTTTTTTTATTTTCTTTTTTTCCTTGTCATTTACTTTTGTAGGTCTTTTTGTTTGTCCGTTTTTGATTATTTACGTTATAAATCTTACCTTTGGGGTCCATTCAATCTGGACCTTCTCTCTTTTTCTCTCTCTGTCTTTCTCTCCCTCTCTCTTTTTCTTTTTTCTTTCTTTTAAGTGATGACTTTCAATTACTCAGAAGCATCCCAGGGTGCAACTGCCTGGATCACAGTTGACATATTCAGCTACACATCTCCTCAACCACCTCTCACTAAAATGACTAGGAGGAGGAATGCCCAACAGAGGAAAAATACAGAGACTGAGCCCTCTCCATCAAAATTGTTGAATATGAACACAGACAGTATGTGGGAAAGACAATTCAGGTAGCAATTAACTAGGCAACAGCTAGGGATGGAGAAAATCATTCTGACAGCACAGAATCCCTAATAGTAGAAGTAAAAGCCACCCAGGAAGAAGTTAAAAATGCTATCAATAAGATCCAATCTAATTTAATTCTCTAGTAGCTAGGGTAACCAAGGCAGAAGACAGAATCAGTGATCTAGAGAACAAGCTATAGAGAAAGAGGATCATGAGGAGGCATGGGAGAAACAACTTAGAACCCATGAAAACAGAATTAGGGAAGTAAATAATGCCATGAAATGTTCCAATGTCAGAATTATTAGGATCCCTGAGGAGCTGGAGAAAGAGAGAAGGCTAGAAGATATAGTTGAATAAATTCTGGATGAAAGTTTTCCAAATCTGGGGAATGGAACCAGCAATCGTGTCCTAGACACAGAAGGACCACCCCACCCCCTAAGAGCAACAAATGTAGAAAGACCTTGAGACATTTAATTGTGACACTGATGAATCATAATTTTAGACAAGATCATCTGATAGCAGCTAGGGGGAAGAGATTCCTTATGTACAGAGCAAGGCACGTCAGAATAAAGGCAGACCTGTCCACAGAATCCTGGCAAGCCAGAAAGGGCTGGCAAGACATATTCAGGGCACTAACTGCGAAGAACATGCAGCCAAGAATACTTTATCCAGAAAGGCTGACATTCAAAGTGGTGAAATTTCTTTTCTTTTCTATTTTTTTTTAATATACATATAGATATAAGCTTCAAGGTAATCCACTTTCCCTAATCAATACTACCCCTATATATAAACCAGTTTCAATCTCCCTTAACTCTGGAAAGTTGAGTCCTTTAACAAAGATATCAAGATACACCCAGGAAGAATCAAAATAACCTTCCTCACCATCGGCAAGGTTTAATAGAGTATATGACCACCAAACTGGCACTATAAGAAATATAAGGGGTTGTTCTATAAAGAAGAAAGAATCCAAGAGCAACATGGAACAGAAATTCACAGAGACAATCCATAGAAACAAGGACTTCACAGGCAACATGATGTAAATAAAAATGTATCTTCAAATAATCACTCTCAATGTGAATGGCCTAAATGCTCTGATAAAATGGCACAAGGTTGCAGATTGAATAAAATGACAGGACCCATCCATATGTTGTCTATAAGAGACCCATTTGGAACCTCAGGATACATCCAGACTGAAAGTGAAAGGATGAAGAAGCATCTTTCATGCAATAGGGCTGAAAAGAAAGCTGGGATAGCAATTCTCATATCAGATAAATTAGATTTTAAACTAAAGACTGTAGTCAGAGATAAAGAAGGACACTACATCATTGTTACAGGGTCTATCCACCAAGAAGATCTAAAAATTGTAAATATTTATGCCCCCAATACAGGAGCAGCCAACTATATAAGACAACAGCTAATCAAGACAAAAAGTCACACATTAACTGTAGGGGATCTTAACATACCATTCTCAGTAATAGACAGATAATCCAAGCAGAAAATAAATAAAGAAACAAGAGCATAGAATGACACATTGGACCAGATGGACCTCAGAGGTATTTACAAAACATTCCACCCTAAAACAACAGAATACTCATTCTTCTCTAGCGCACATGGAACTTTCTCCAGAATAGACCACAGAATGGGTCACAAATCAGGGCTCAACCAATACCAAAAGATTGAGATTATTCCCTGCATGTTCTCAGACCACAATGCTTTGAAACTGGAACTCAACCACCAAAAAAAGTTTGGAAGGAATTCAAACATTTGGAAGCTAAAGACCACCCTGCTTAAGAATGGATCAACAAGAAAGTCAAAGAAGAACTTAAACAATTCACGGAAACCGATGAGAATGAAGACACATCAGTCCAAAATCTAAGGGATACAGCAAAGGCAGTCCTAATGGAGAAATACAGAGCCACCCAAGCCTCACTCAAAAAAATTGAAAAATCCAGAATAAACCAGCTTTATTTACACCTTAAAGAACTGGAGAATCTGGGGCACCTGGGTGGCTCAGTGGGTTAAGCCTCTGCCTTTGGCTCAGGTCATGATCTCAGGGTCCTGGAATCGAGATCTCAGGCTCTCTGCTCAGAGGGAAGCCTGCTTCCCCTTCTCTCTCTGCCTGCCTCCCTGCCTACTTGTGATCTCTGTTAAATACATAAAATCTTAAAAAAAAAAAAAAGAATTGGAGAATCAGCAACAATTTAAGCCAATCCCACACACAAGAAGAGAAATAATCAAGATTAGAGCAGAGGTAGAAACTAGAGATACAGTAGAACACATAGATGAAACTAGAAGCTGGTTTTTTGAAAGAATCAATAAAATCAGTAAACCACTGGTCAAACTAATCCAAAAGAAGAGAGAGAGGACCCAAATTAATAAAATTATGAGTGAAAAGGGAGATATCATGACTAAAACCATGGAAATAGAAACAATCATCAGAAATTATTATCAACAGTCATATGCCAGTAAGTTAACCAACCTAAATAAAATGGATGCATTCCTGGGAACCTATAAACTTCCAAAATGAGTTAGGAAGAAATTAACAATCTGAATAGACCAATATCGAGTAAAAAGATTGATTATGATCAAAAGCCCCCCAAAAATCAACAGCCCAGGACCTGACAGATTCCCTAGAGGATTCTCCTGAACATTCAAAGAAGACATAGTACTTATTCTCCTGAAGATGTTTCAAAAAATAGAAACAGAAGGAAAACATCCAAACTCCTTTTATGAAGTTAGCATTACCCTGATCCCCAAATATGGCAAAGACCCCACCAAAAAGAATTTCAGACCAATATCCCTAATGAATACAGATACCAAGATTCTCAACAAGATCCTAGCTAATAGGATCCAACAGTACCTTAAAAATATTATCCACTATGACCAGGTGGGATTTATCTATGGGATACAAGGATGGTTCAACATTTGCAAATCAATCAATGTGATAGAACAAATCAATAAGAAAAGAAAGAAGAACCACATGGTCCTCTCAATTGATGCAGAAAAAGCATTTGACAAGATACAGCATTCATTCCTGATTAAAACGCTTCAAAATATAGGGATAGAGGGAACATTCCTCAACTTCATAAAATCTATCTATGAAAAACCCACAGCAAATATCATCCTCAATGGGGAAAAGCTGATAGTCTTCCCTTTGAGATCAGGTAAACAACACCAATGTCCGCTCTCACCACTGTTGTTCAACATAGTACCAGCAACAGCAATCACACAACCAAAAGAAATAAAACGTATTCAAATTGGCAAAGAAGAAGTCACACACTCTCTCTTCACAGAAGACATGATAGTTTATATGAAAACCCAAAAGACTCCACCCCTAAACTGCTAAAACTAATACAGCAATTCAGTAATATGGCAGGATACAAAATCAAGGTAAAGAAATAAGTTGCTTTCTTATACACTAACAATGAAAATAAAGAAAAAGAAATGAGAGAGTCAATTCCATTTACTATAGCACCAAGAACCAAAAGATACCTGGGAATAAACCTAACCAAAAATGTAAAGGATCTATACTCAAGGAACTACAGAACACTTACGAAGGAAATTGAAGAAGACACAAAAAGATGGAAGACCATTCCATGCTCATGGATCCAAAGAATAAACATTGTTAAAATGTCTATACTGCCCAGAGCAATCTATACTTTCAATGCAATCCCAATCAAATTCTACTAGCAATTTTCAAAGAGCTGGAATAAACAATCCTAAAGTTTGTATGGAACCAGAAAAAACTCCAAATTACTAAGGAAATGCTGAAAAAGAAAAACAAACCTGGGGGCATCACGTTGCCTGATTTCAAGCTTTACTACAAAGCTGTGATCACCAAGACAACATGGTACTGGCACAAAAACAAACATAGAGACCAGTAGAACAGAGTAGAGAGCCCAGTTATGGACCCTCAACTCTATGGTCAAATAATCTCTGAGAAAGCAGGAAAAAAATCTACAGTGGAAAAAAGATAGTCTTTTCAATAAATGGTGCTGGGAATATTGGACAGCTACATGTTGAAGAAGGAAACTCGACCATTCCATTATACCATACACAAAGATGACTCGAAATGGATAAAAGACCTCAGTGTGAAGCAGGAACCTATCAAAATCCTAGAGAACAGGCAGTAATCTCTGTGACATTCACCACAGTAAGTTTTTAAGAAATGTCTCCAAAGACAAAGGAAAACAAAAGTGAAAATGAACTTTTGGGACTTCATCAAGATCTAAAGCTTCTGCATAGCAAAGGAAACACGCAACAAAACAAAGCAACCCACAAAAAGGGAGAATATATTCAAAAATAACACTACAGACAAAGGGCTGATATCCAAGATCAACAAAGAACTCCTCAAACTCAACACACACAAAACAGATAATCAAGTCAAAAAATGAGCAGAAGACATGAACAGACACTTCTGCAAAGAAGACATACAAATGGCTAACAGACACATTAAAAAATGTTCATCATCATTAGCCATCAGGGAGATTGAAATCAAAACCACATTGAGATACCACCTCACACCAGTTAGAATGGCCAAAATCAACAAGATAGTAAACACCAAGTGTCGGAGAAGATGTGGAGAAAGGGGAACCTTCTTACACTGTTGGTGGGAATACAAGTTGGTGCAGCCATTTTGGAAAAGTGTGGAGATTCCTTAAGAAATTAAAAATAGAGCTACCTCTGACCCTGCAATTGCACTACTGGGTATTTACCCCAAAGATACAGATGTAGTGAAAAGAAGGGACATCTATACCCCAATGTTCATAGCAGCAATGGCCACAGTCACCAAACTGAAAGAACCAAGTTGCCCTTCAATGGATGAATGGATAAAGAAGATATGGTCCATGTATACAATGGAGCATTATGCCTCCATCAGAAAGGATGAATACCCAATTTTTGTATCAACATGGACGGAACTGGAAGAGATTACACTGAGTGAAATAAGTAAAGCAGAGAGAGTCAATTATCTTTTGGTTTCACTTACTTGTGGAGCATAAGAAATAATGTGGAGGACATTGGGAGAAGGAGAGGAGAAGTGAATTGGGTGAGATTGGAGTGGGGGAACAAACCAGACACTGTGGACTCTGAGAAACAGACAGGGTTTTGGAGTGGAGTGGTGGTGTGACCCAGGTGATGGGTATTAAGGAGGGCATGTATTGTATGGAGCACTGGGTGTGGTGCACAATGAATTTTGGATCACTGAAATCCAAATCAATAAATCAGTGTTATAAATATGGCCAAAGTTGTATATGTATGTTTACCATTGTTTTATTCTTAAGAAAAAAGCAATAACATTTTAAAATTGAAATTCCTATTTACATAGCTTTTTTCATCCTCATTTTACAGATGAGAACACCAAATTACAAAATCACAATGTTAGGTGAATCACTGAATCACAAAGTTAAAAAAGTAAATGAAGTAGGACTTGAATATAAGACTTTCTGGATTCAAAAACCTATAGCTTTTATACAAATAAACTGTATCTACATTGAAAACTTAGCCCTCTGCTGAGAAAAAATATTCTGCTTTTAGAAAAATGTGCTGAAAAAAGAGACAACAATGAATGCCTTCAAACTGTGTCCTTAATTCATCTCTTTAGACTGTCTGTCTCAATGACATGATATGTAGCATTCCCCTTTGAAGAAAAAGAAAATAAAATAACAGCTGGAAAGAGGTGATAACTTAAATGAACTGTGGGCCATGTTAGTAGAGATGACAGAGAATAGACTATTGCCTTTTATTAACCTCTTGAGAAATTATTTTAAAAGTCAAAATATGTCTAGTAAAAATGCTTACTTATGGTATTTCATGTAAAGCAATTAACCACAGAGAGCAACTTAAAAAGAAAAAAGTCAAGTTCAGAAAAAATTCTACTACACTGCTGATACAAAAAAAATTCCTAGGTGAAGTGTATGAAGAAAATGTAAGTAGATTCCTAGAGATCCCCTACTACTATTTCTTATGTTAATATTTGAAGTTAAATTTCAAAGAAATATTATGGGGATATTTTTCCCAATAAAAAATGTAAACAGATTTTCTTTCCTTTAACATAATTTCTAAAACAAATTGACATAATATTTATATCTGTAAATCCTAGTTGGTAGGTATACAGGTGGATGTTTGTTATGTTCAACTCCATATTTTTCAGTGTTTTTACAAAATGTTCACGATTTAATGATGAAACAGTCTAGAACAACTTTCTTGATGCAGAATTTGAATAAAATGTATATAATGTTTTAGTGTTTTAATCATTGTTTTACAATGTTTATCAAAATCATGTTTAGGAGAATTCATATATCCATATCTATTATTCAAATAAGTTACCCTATATTTAAATATTATTTCACTTACATCTTCTTTTTTATGAAGAAGTCAGTTCCCAAATTTCAAACAATCAGTAGTGAAAGGCTATAAGACATCATTTTTATGAGACCATTGTAAATAAAAATTTAAAAATTAAGTTTCAAAATGGTTCAGAATTCATTGGAAGACTCTATCTGAAGATCATAAAGCCTCATAGCACATCATTGGTTTCTGATGTAGCGTTCAATGATTCACTAGTTGCATATAATACCCAGTGCTCCTCACCACACATGCTCTCCTTAATACCCATCACTCAGTTACCCCATCTCCCCACATCCTTCCCTTCTGTAACCTCAGTTTGGTTCCTAGAGTCCAGAGTCTCTCATGGTTTGTCTTCCTCTCTGATTTCTTCCCATTCAGTTTTCCCTCTCTTTCCCTGTAGTCCTCCATGCCATTCCTTATGTTCCACATATGAGTAAAACCATATGATAATTGTCTTTTTCTGCTTGACTTATTTCACTTAGCATAACTCCCTCCAGTTCCATCCATGTCGATGCTAATGGTGGGTATTCATCCTTTTTTGATGACTGAGTAATATCCCATTGTATATATGAACCATATCTTCTTTATCCATTCATCTATTGAATGGCATCTCAGCTCCTTCCACAGTTTGGTTATCATGGACATTGTTGCTATGAACATTGGGATGTATGTGCCCCTTCTTTTCACTATGTCTGCATTTTGGGGGTAAATACCTAATAGCACAATTTCTGGGTCATAAGGGAGCTCTATTTTTAACACAAGCTGGTACAGCCACTCTGAGAAACAGTACAGAGATTCCTTAAGACTCTGAGATTCTTAAAAAGAATGTAAGGTCAGGTAATCCGATCATGATTCTCATTTCTGGCATCTTTGGTTACTGTACAAAGATACTGTGTATCTTTAATTATATTTCTTCATTTTCTCCCTATTTTTCTTTAAATTAAGGTTTGCTATATCTTTGCACAAGTACTATTTTCCATTCTGACCACCTCATTCCGGTGTAACCAATTCTATTAATTTTTTCAACTCCTTGATGGACAAATGCTGGCTTTGGATAAACCTTAGTTTTCTCTTGAGGACTGGAGTTAGAAATTTATATTTTAAAGTGCTGGACCTACTGCACCAGAAATGGAGAGTTAACATAGCTTAGCTCCTTAAAAACAATTCCAAACTATTCTCGTCCAAAACAGTAAAATCATCTCTTCTGAAATTGTGTAAGACTGATGAATCACAGACCTGTACCTCTGGAACAAATAATACATTATATGTTAACAACAACAACAACAGAAAACTTGACATCTGACTATGCTACCCCATTATCCTCCTCATCATTGTCAATGACCACCTCCTCACCAATTAAATGATGCATTGAAAAAAGCAGAATCTGGTTCAGAATTCTTCTCCCTATGTCCAATCTTGCCATCATCCTGAGCTATACAGTTGATAGGTTGATGACTTATTATGAGATATACAATTGATGATTCATCCATCATACTAACAATACAATTCTGGACTTCCTTATTTCTAATGTCCATTAACCTTCACTAAATCCATGACCAATCACTAGTCCCTGAATCATCTGTATATACTCTACATGAGAAATTTTGAAATTTAATACCCTACTCTCTACAATGTATTTCTTGACATTCTAGACTCTCTACAATGTCTTTCTAGACATTGCATTCTAATGGAAGACATCCTTTTTTTTAAATAATACATTCCAATATAACTGTTCTTCAGTCAATAGAGATTTCCAGTCTCCTGACCATTGAGTTAATGAAGTTTCTCCTTTACTGAAACAGTGATAAACAGAAGAGTAAAAAGGAAGTGAATCAAAATTTCCTTTTTGCATATTTTATGTATCAAACGTCTATTAAAATGCAAATGGAAAAGTTAGGTAGACAGCTGAATACATGGAAATATAAAATGAATGAAAGCGGTATGAGGGATGCCTAGGTGGCTCAGTGGATTAAGCCTCTGCCTTCGGCTCAGGTCATGATCTCAGGGTCCTGGGATCGAGCCCCACATTGGGCTCTCTGCTCAGCGGGGGGCCTGCTTCTCCCCCTCACTCTCTGCCTGCCTCTCTGCTTGCCTCTCTGCCTACTTGTGATCTCAGTCAAATAAATAAAATCTTTAAAAAAAGAAAGAAAGAAAGAAGTATAAGCTGGAAATACACAATTAAAAGTCATCAACAGGGTGCCCACGTGGCTCAGTCATTAGGTGGCTGCCTTTGGCTCAAGTCATGATCCCAGAATCCTGGGATCAAGCCCCACATCAGGCTCCCTTCTTGGCAAGAAGCCTGCTTTTCTCTCTCCCACTCCCCCTGCTTGTGTTCCCTCTTTCAGACTCTCTTTTTTAAATAAATAAGTAAAATCTTAAAAAAAAAAAGTCATCAACATATATTTGGAAATTAAAAGACCAGTGAATGGACATGATCATATAAGAAATAATGTAAATGAAGTGAAGGTGAGGGGTCAGAACAGACAAAGGGGCAATCCAGTCTTAATCAGGGGAGAATCAATCAAGGATAGATTAGAAGGAACCATCACTGATACAAGAAAAAAAAAAGAAGTAAGAATAACATCAAAGGAAAGAAATAAGAAATGAATGAATGAAAGAAAGGAAAAAGGAGAGAGAGGTGGGGGAGGAAGGAAAGGAGTGAGGGAGGGAGAAAGGAAGGGAGAGGAGAATTTTCTAAATAATTGGGAATGGTCAACTATATGAAATGCTACTCAAAAAATTAGTCATATGAGTATAGATAAGTATCTTGTTACGTTTTTTATAACATAGACATTGTGGATTATTTCAATAAAAGCAATTCAATTGCGATGCTGCTGGTCAGAGTAGAATTCAGAATGAAATGGGTTAAAGAGTAAATGGGAAGAAAGAAAGTGGAGACAGAGTTTCAACACATTCTTAAATAATTACCCTGACATAAAGGACTTACACTTATCTTCCTCTCATTAGACTAGAAGCCCCCAAATGATAAGATTAATGTTCAAATTTTCATCAAGGCTCATAGACCCCAGTGTTTAGTATAGTGTCTCCCATTTAATAGACACTCAATATTTGCTGAACTGCAGTGGTAGAACCAAAATTCTGAAACATAGTGATTTAACTCAATCAGTGATAGAGCTTTAAAAAATAAACCGGTTTCCCCAGATATACCAAATCAGAATCCATGTGAATCTATAAATAGGTATACTGTTAAAAGAAGATATAACAACGTGAGAAAACTTTTTCTTCTAATTAAATGTCCAAAAAATGTAATGTGCTTCCTCTTGTGGTTCAGTAGTATTAACAGAGGCTGGAAATCATTACAGTTTATGTATTACAAAATGATAGGGTAGACAACTTTAAAACCCAACTGAAATAATCACTTCTTATTTGTATTTTAAAACAATTTTACACTTCAAAGTCTGACAAGGTGACAAGGCTCCTCTTTCCTGATGCCAAAAATCAAATATGCAGAAAATTCAGAAAAGTAAAGTAGTATGTGTCTGAGGAACTAACGTAAGAAGTCAGAAAACCTGGAGGAGACAAAACCTGAAAAAGCTAGCTGGAATGTAGGAGTCAGCCAGGAATGATATCTCAACATATCTGTAGACACAGTGAAATCATTCCAGGGGCTTATACAGTCTCCTTAGAGACCCTCATATCCAACCTGTTGCTCCTTGACATCCAGTTACCCCAACCTCCTTGTTGTTCCTAGAACCTACAACCCATGGTCCCTTCTCAGAGATCTTCATTTTGTTTTTTCTTCTCCTTGGGATGCTTTCCCCTTTAAACAAATGCATAACTGGCTTTCCCAGGTGCTACAGGTCTTTGCTCAACTGATACCTTCTTAGTGAGACCTCTCTTGATCATTTTACTTAAGATTTTGGACTCTGCCTCCACTCCCTTTCCTTCTTCCCTGATTTATTTTTTGACATAGTACATAGGCTACTATCTTAACTCTTAATTTATTGTTAATTTTCTTCCCCTCTCTAGAATAAAGGTTCCATGAAGCAAAGGATTTTGTCTGTTATATTCATAAAAGAAATCACCAGTGCAACGGCATTTGGTGCATATTAGGCAATAAATATTCAATACAGGAAATATAATTATATAATTAAATATTTTAAAAGCTACCACCAATCGTAACATTAATAGAATAATGACACTTCTACAAACTATTTAAACTATATATACTAAGGTCTTGAGTCAATATTATCATTCAGAGACCGACACTTCAGTTTTTTTGGTTTTAAGTTCATCTTATAGATAGATTTTATAAAGCAGTGAAAATTTGAAAAAAATATTCTAAGAAGTTTCATGTTCTAGAGTCCCATTTTCTCAATAAAACATTGTTTTATTTTTCTAAATGCAATGAGAGATTTCTTTGTATAAATACTTAATAAATTCCAAAGGTCCTTCTTGAATTAAGATATAACAAATAAAGGAGGAGAGTTGATCATAGTTTCATAATGCTTAATAAATTTTCAGATATGCTAAGAATCTAAGCAAGCAACATCTTCTGCAGAATTTGCAAATATAAGTTTAGCACTTTTTGTGAAGTTAACCTCAGTTAAAGCTGGAAATCTATCAGAGGATAATCTGAAGGAGAAGAGCTCCTAAATTTCATCTAATTCAGATAAAAGGAAAGCCATGTGTAGATAAACCATATGTATATATATATGTATATTTATATATACATATATTTATAAATATATGTATATATACATATATAAATTATATGTACATATAAATATATGTATATTTATATATATTAGGAAATGACATAAACTATAAGAAAATTTGTAAATATAATTTTTGAAGCTCAATGTGTCAGAATTATGAATGAATTAAAAAAGAAGAAACAACATCATTATATAGCTTGCTAATGATAACTACAGGCTATTTGATACAATAGTTTTTTGGTGGTATTTGAGCCATTTCATAAATTAAATGGCAAGTCTACATACTACTCTTGTAGTATGACAACATGACAAAAGTAGTATATATACAAATTAGTTAACAGTCAAATGCAGATGTGATCATTTTTAACTTTTAAAGGGGTTACTACTTAAAAAAAGGACATTTGGAGGTACAATGTTCATCACAAGGAAATAAATCTCTAGACGAGGCAACACCTCAGAGATGGGGATATGAGACTGAACAGCTTTTAATAGCTAGTTTCCTTACCCAACCACTGTACTGACACTCAGTCACAACTAAGTATAAGCATCACACAAGACTGACCAAACTTTGGATGAAACTGTGTAATATGTGCACCAAATTGTATTATCTTTGGCACTTTTTGGCATCCTGAAGTACCATGTTCTTATAATTACACAGAATTTCTCTCAATTATTTGTCTTCAACATGAACAAAAACAGTACCCATACTGTTCCTGTATACAGATCAAATTAGTTATCAGTGTTTAATGATGGTGTAATTTCTTACTCATCCAGTAGAAAAAGTATCTCAGTGTGCAATAAGGATTGTAGAAGGTGAAAGAACTTGTTGTACATGTTGTTTACAAAAGTGATGAACATCCTGTGGCTTTTCTGCAATTGTGAAGAAGGCATGCCAGCTGCTGACAGGAGAATGAATAGGTTCAGTCATGCATCCTATTGTCCAAAACTGTATTCATTGGATATGTCATCAACAAATTTTTTGGTTTCCCTTTTGCTTTGTTGGCAAACTTTGTTTTATTCCTGTAAATACAATTAGCAAGTTATCTGCTATTCAGAATAACGACACCGGGAAGTTGTTTTCAATCTTCAAAAAATGAAAAATAAAAATATTGCCATATTGAATTGAATGGCAATATGAGATTTCTGCCTTTTTTTTCTATGTACGTATATGATGACACATTGAGATGCTGCACCTTGAACAATTTTTACTTTTATTTTAAGATGAATTGCACATACTTCGCTGAAGTGAGTGAATACTTCACCACAAAAAAATTGCACCAGCTGTTAAGCATATCCACAAGCTTTACTGAAACCTGTCAGGCCCTCAGAATTATCAATAGTTGGCAAAAAACGCATGCACTCCTACTATTTCCAAAGATGTTAGCTTCTCTACAGAGATTATATAGGTAAAAGATGTCATACACAATATGCCAAAGCCTTCTATTTGAAGACTAATATCCTAAAGAAATATATAGGTTGTCACTTATGTGCCATCAAGAAATAGCTGATGTCAAACCATTTTTTTTTCATTTCCTTTTGCAGAGAACATTTTCATATTTAATTATAAAGGTAAGTCAGCTAGGGGAGGAGTCAAGATGGTGTAGAAGTAGCAGGCTGAGACTACTTCAGGTATCAGATCAGCTAGATAGCTTATCTAAAGATTGCAAACACCCACAAATCCAATGGGAGTTCGAAGAGAACAGCAATTCAAGAAACAGAATATCAACCACTTTCTGAAACGTAGGCCTAGCAGAGAAGTGAATCCAAAACGAGGAGAAGATAGACTGCAGGGGGAAGGGCTGCCTCACAGCAAGCAGCGTAACAACGGAGCACAAAATCGGGACTTTTAAGTCTGTTCTGCTGAGGGAAATCGCTCCAGAGGCTATACCGGGATGAAGCCCACGCGGGGTCAGCATGGCCTCAGGTCCCACAGGGTCACAGAAGGATTGAAGGTGTCTGAATGTCACAGAGCTTGGAAGTATTAAAAAGGGGAAGCCTGCTACAGAGACAAGAGTGAGCTCTAAGCTCGGGGAGCTTACTGGGCGCACTGGAGTGGGGGAGTATGGGAGGAATTGGGCGCTATTCTCTGAGGGCACACTGAGGAGTGGGGCCCCAAGCTCTCGTTCCTCCAGGCCGGAGGCTGGGAGTCCGCCATTTTCATTCCCGTCCTCCAGAAATCTACAGAAAGCATTCAGGGAACAAAAGCTCCTGAAAGCAAACCCGAGTGGATTACTCAGCCCAGCCCCTGGTAAGGGTGGTGCAATTCTGCCTCAGGCAAAGACAATTGAGAATCACTAAAACAGGCCCCTCCCCCAGAGATCAACAAGAAATCCAGCCAAGACCAAGTTCACCTACCAAGGAGTGCAGGTTCAATACCAAGGAGAGCGGCGGAATTCCAGAGGAAGAGAAAGTAAAGCACGAAACTCATGGCTTTCTTCCCATGATTCTTTAGTCTTGCAGTTAATTTAATTTGTTTTTTCACTTTTTTTCATCTTCTGCTAAATTTTTTTTAACTTTTACCCTTTCCTTTTTTAACTAGCGTATCTAATATATATATAATATATTTTTTCTTTTTTATATCTTTTTCTTTATTTTTTTTAATTGTTTCTTTTTTTTTTCTTCTGAACCTCTTTTTATCCCCTTTCTCCCACCCACGATTTAGGATCTCTTCTGATTTGATTAAAGTGTATTTTCCTGGTGTCTTTGCCACCCTTTTAGTATTCTACTTGCTCCTTCATATACTCTTATCTGGACAAAATGTCAAGGCAGAAAAATACACCACAAAAAAAGGAACAAGAGGCAGTACCAAAGGCTAGAGACCTAATCAATACAGATATTGGTAATACGTCAGATCTAGAGTTCAGAATGACAATCACCTTCTAGCTAGGCTCGAAAAAGGCATGGAAGATATTAGAGAAACCCTCTCAGGATACATAAAAGCCCTTTCTGGAGAAATAAAAGAACTAAAATCTAACCAAGTTGAAATCAAAAAAGCTATTAATGAGGTGCAATCAAAAATGGAGGCTCTCACTGCTAGGATAAATGAGGCAGAAGAAAGAATTAGCGATATAGAAGACCAAATGACAGAGAATAAAGAAACGGAGCAAAAGAGCGACAAACAGCTACTGGACCATGAGGGGAGAATTCGAGAGATAAGTGACACCATAAGACAAAACAACATTAGAATAATTGGGATTCCAGAAGAAGAAGAAAGAGAGAGGGGAGCAGAAGGTATATTGGAGAGAATTAATGGAGAGAACTTCCCTAATATGGCAAAGGGAACCAGCATCAAAATCCAGGAGGTGCAGAGAATGCCCCTCAAAAATCAACAAGA
Organism: Mustela nivalis; assembly: GCF_964662115.1. Classification (NCBI taxonomy): domain Eukaryota; kingdom Metazoa; phylum Chordata; class Mammalia; order Carnivora; family Mustelidae; genus Mustela; species Mustela nivalis. The sequence continues at coordinate 113,344,847 of NC_139023.1, forward strand.
ATAGGTTCACACCCTGTCACCTAATAGTAAAATTTACAAGTCTTAGTGACAAAGAGAAAATCCTGAAAGCAGCCCGGGAAGAGAAGTCTGTAACATACAATGGTAAAAATATTAGATTGGCAGCTGACTTATCCACAGAGACCTGGCAGGCCAGAAAGAGCTGGCATGATATATTCAGAACACTAAACAAGAAAAACATGCATCCAAGAATACTATATCCAGTTAGGCTAACATTGAAAATAGAAGGAGAGATTAAAAGCTTCCAGGACAAACAAAAACTGAAAGAATTTGCAAACACCAAACCAGCTCTACAGGAAATATTGAAAAGGGTCCTCTAAGCAAAGAGAGAGCCTAAAAGTAGTTGATCAGAAAGGAACAGAGACAATATACAGGAACAATCACCTTACAGGCAATACAATGGCACTAAATTCATATCTCTCAATAGTTACCCTGAATGTTAATGGGCTAAATGCCCTAATCAAAAGACACAGGGTATCAGAATGTATAAAAAAACAAAACCCATCTATATGTTGCCTACAAGAAACTCATTTTAGACCCAAAGATTTGGGTCTAAATCTCCAGATTTAAAGTGAGGGGGTGGAATACAATTTACCATGCTAATGAACATCAGAAGAAAGCAGGGGTGACAATCCTTACATCAGATCAATTAGATTTTAAGACAATGACTATAATAAAAGATGAGGAAGGACACTATATCATACTCAAAGGGTCTGTTCAACAAGAAGACCTAACAATTTTACATATCTATGCCCCTAACGTGGGAGCAGCCACCTATATAAGCCAATTAATAACAAAATCAAAGAAACACATCAATAATAATAAAATAATAGTGGGGGACTTTAACACTCCCATCACTGAAATGGACAGATCAAACCAAGCAATAGATCATCAAGGAAATGAAGACCTTTAATGACACACTGGACCAGATGGACATCACAGATATATTCAGAACATTTCATCCCAAAGCAACAGGATACAAATTCTTCTCTAGTGCACATGGAACATTCTCCAGGGTAAATCACACCCTCGGTCCTAAATCAGGTCTAAACTGGTATCAAAAGACTGGGATCATTCCCTGCATATTTTCAGACCACAATGCTCTGAAGCTAGAACTCAATCACAAGAGGAAATTTGAAAGAACCCAAATACATGGAGACTAAACAGCATCCTTCTAAAGAATGAATGGGTCAACCAGGAAATTAAAGAATTGAAAAAATTCATGGAAAAAAATGATAATGGAAACACAACGGTTCAAAATCAGTGGGACACAATAAAGGCAGTCCTGAGAGAAAAATATATAGCGGTACAAGCCTTTCTCAAGAAACAAGAAAGGTCTCAAGTACACAACCTAACCCTACACCTAAAGCAGCTGGAGAAAGAACAAGATAGAAAGCCTAAACCCAGCAGGAGAAGAGAAATCACAAAGACCAGAGCAGAAATCAATGAAATGGAAAAAACAACAAAACTAGGAGCTTGTTCTTTGAAAGAATTAATAAGATTGATAAACCCCTGGCCAGACTTATCAAAAAGAAAAGAAAGGGACCTAAATAAATAAAATCATGAATGAAAGAGGGAAATCACAACTAACACCAAAGAAATACAAACAATTTTAAGAACATACTATGAGCAACTCTATGCCAACAAATTTGACAATCTGGAAGAAATGGATGCACTCCTAGAGACATATAAACTACCACAACTGAACCAGGAAGAAATAGAAAGCCTGAACAGACCCATAACCAGTAAGGAGATTGAAGCAGTCATCAAAAATCTCCAAACGAACAAAAGCCCAGGGCCAGATGGCTTCCCAGGGGAATTCTACCAAACGTTTAAAGAAGAACTAATTCCTATTCTCCTGAAACTGTTCCAAAAAAAAAGAAGTGGAAGAAAAACTTCCCAACTCATTTTATGAGGCTAGCATCACCTTGATCCCAAAACCAGACAAGGATCCCATCAAAAAAGAGAACTACAGACCAATATCCTTGATGAACATAGATGTGAAAATTCTCACCAAAATACTAGCCAATAGGATTCAACGGTACATTAAAAAGATTATTCACCAGGACCAAGTGGGATTTATTCCAGGCCTGCAAGGTTGGTTCAACATCCGCATATCAATCAATGTGATACAACACATTAATAAAAGAAAAAACAAGAACCTTATGATACTCTCAATAGATGCTGAAAAAGCATTTGACAAAGTACAGCATTCCTGATCAAAACTCTTCAAAGTGCAGTGATAGAGGGCACATACCTCAATATTATCAAAGCCATCTATGCAAAGCCCACCGCAAGTATCATTCTCAAAGTAGAAAAACTGAAAGCTATTCTGTTAAGGTCAGGAACATGGCAGGGATGTCCATTATCACCAATGCTATTCAACATAGTACTAGATGTCTTATCCCCAGCAATCAGAAAAAAAAAAAGGAAATTAAAGGCATCCAAATTGGCAAAGAAGAAGTCAAACTCTCACTCTTCGCAGATGATGTGATACTATATGTGGAAAACCCAAAAGGCTCCACTCCAAAACTGCTAGAACTTGTACAGGAATTCAGTAAAGTGTCAGGATATAAAATCAATTCACAGAAATCAGTTGCATTTCTCTACACCAACAGCAAGACAGAAGAAAGAGAAATTAAGGAGCCAATCCCATTTACAATTGCACCCAAAACCATAAGATACCTAGGAATAAACCTAACCAAAGAGGCACAGAATCTATACTCAGAAAACTATAAAGTACTCATGAAAGAAATTGAGGAAGACACAAAGAAATGGAAAAATGTTCCATGCTCCAGGATTGGAAGAATAAATATTGTGAAAATGTCTATGCTACCTAAAGAAATCTACACATTTAATGCAATTCCTATCAAAGTACCATCCATCTTTTTCAAAGAAATGGAACAAACAATCCTAAAATTTATATGGAACCAGAAAAGACCTCGAATAGCCAAAGGAATATTGAAAAAGAAAGCCAAAGTTGGTGGCATCCCAATTCCAGACTTCAAGCTCTATTAAAAAGCTGTCATCATCAAGACAGCATGGTATTAACACAAAAACAGACACATAGATCAATGGAACATAATAAACAGCCCAGAAATAGACCCTCAACTCTATGGTCAACTAATCTTCAACAAAGCAGGAAAGACTGTCGAAAAAAGACAGTCTTTCAAGAAATGGTGTTGGGAGAATTGGACAGCCACATGCAGAAAAATGAAATTGGACCATTTCCTTACACCACACACTAAAATAGACTCAAAATGGATGAAGGACCTCAATGTGAGAAAAAAATCCATCAAAATCCTTGAGGAGAACACAGGCAGCAACCTCTTCCATCTCAGCCGCAGCAACATCTTCCTAGGAACATCGCCAAAGGCAAGGGAATCAAGGGCAAAAATGAACTATTGGGATTTCATCAAGATCAAAAGCTTTTGCACAGCAAAGGAAACAGTCAACAAAACCAAAAGGCAACTGACAGAATGGGAGAAGATATTTGCCAACGACATATCAGATAAAAGACTAGTGTCCAAAATCTATAAAGAACTTAGCAAACTCAACACCCAAAGAACAAATAATCCAATCAAGAAATGAGCAGAGGAATGAACAGACATTTCTTCAAGGAAGACACCCAGACGGCCAACAGACACATGAAAAAGTGCTCCATATCACTCGGCATCAGAGAAATACAAATCAAAACCAAAATGAGATATTACCTCACACCAGTCAAAACAGCTAAAATTAACAAGTCAAGAAATGACAGATGCTGGGGTGCCTGGGTGGCTCAGTGGGTTAAAGCCTCTGCTTTCAGCTCAGGTTATGATCCCGGGGTCCTAGGATCGAGCCCTGCATCAGGCTCTCTACATAGCAGGGAGACTGCTTCCTCCTCTCTCTCTCTGCCTGCTTCTCTGCCTACTTATAAAAATTTTAAAAATAAATAAAATAAAGAAAAATAACGAAAAAGAAATGACAGATGCTGGGGAGGATGTGGAGAAAGGGGAACCCTCCTACACTGTTGGTGGGAATGCAAGCTTGTGCAACCACTCTGGAAAACAGCATGGAAGTTCCTCAAAATGTTGAAAGTAGAGCTAACCTATGACCCCGCAATTGCACTACTGGGTATGTACCCTACGGATACAAATATAGTGATCTGAAGGGGCACATGCACCTGAATATTTATAGTAGCAATGTCTACAATAGCCAAACTATGGAAAGAACCTAGATGTCCATCAACAGATGAATGGATAAAGAAGATGTGGTATATATACACAATGGAATACTATGCAGCCATCAAAAGAAATGAAATCTTGCCATTTGCGACAACGTGGATGGAACTAGAGGGTATCATGCTTAGCGAAATAAGTCAATCGGAGCAAGACGACTATCATATGATCTCCCTGATATGAGGAAGTGGAGATGCAACATGGGGGGTTAAGGGGGTAAGAGAAGAATAAATGAAACAAGATGGGATTGGGAGGGAGATAAACCATAAGTGACTCATAATCTCACAAAACAAACTGAGGGTTGCTGGGAGGAGGGAGGTTCAGAGATGGGGGTGGGGTTACGGTCATTGGGGAGGTTATGTGCTGGGGTGAGTGCTATGAAGTGTGTGTAAACTTGGCCATTCTCAGACCTGTACCCCTAGGGATAAAAATATATTATATGTTTATAAAAAATAGAAACTTAAATAAATTAAAAAAAAGGTAAGTCAGCTGACAACCTCAATACTGCTTAAAAATGATTGAGTATATATGATATATAGCTATTAATTTCAGATGTTTTAATACATCTGGCACTTTACCAGAGTATACAATAAACGTGTCATTTTCATAAGCACAGAGAATATGTAGACCAGATAACAGGTACTCAATAAATGCACTTTTCCAGCCTTTCCCAGTTCCTTAAAAATGTTAATTTACAGCCAAACACTTGAACATACGTTTAAAGTATGTGAGGTCCATTTATACACAAATCTTTTCTGATAAATAAAACATCACAGGACTGTAAATGTATCTTGTCTTCCTTATGATTTTCTTAATGAGATTTTCTTTTCTCTAGCTTACTTTATGGTAAGAACACAGTATAAACACATATAACATACAAAATATGTGTTAATCATTCCTTTATATTATCGGTAAGGCTTCAGGTGAACAGCAGGCTATCAGTAATTAAGTTTTTCAGGAGTCAAAAGTTACAAGTGGATTTTCAATTACATGTTGGGGATGGAGGAGTCAAGTGTATTTTAAGTAAATGCAAATATCTCAAGTAAAGAATGTTCAAGCTAGAGAACTCTGTATATTAACTGACAACACAAAATTGGAAAATACATTATTATACTTAGCACGATTATTATTCTAAGCTTTATAAAATATGGTATATATGAAAATATTTTAAAAAACTGTGCTTAAGGGAGGAAGCAAGATGGCAGAGGAGTAGCAGACTGAAATATCATTAGGTTCCAGGAGTTTAGCTAGATAGTTATCAAACCATTCTGAACACCTACAACAATATCAACAGGAGATAGAAGAGAATAGCAGCAATTCTAGGAACAGAAAATTGACGACTTTCTGGAAGGTAGTAGGCCTCTCAGAGAAGCCAATCCAAAGTGACAGGAAGATAAACCATGGGGGGAGGGACTAGCTCCTGGCAAGCGGTGGAGCGGCAGAGCACAAAATCAAAACATTTAGAATTCTCCGCTGATGGTAATTGCTCCAGAAGTTAAGCAGGGGTACAGCACTCACAGGGATAGTATGGTCTCAGGACCCGCAGGGTCATAGAAAGACTGGGGGTATCTGAGTGTGGCAGAGCTGCCAGGTATTGGAGAGGGGAAGCCGGCTACAAAGGCAGAGCCATGGAGTGAGCTTTTAGCTCAGGGTTACCTTAAACCATGATCCAAGGCTCTTTGAGCAGGGACTTCACAAGTGGCAGATCTGGAGAGACGCCCTTCTTCCTTCTCCAGGAGGAGCAGTGCGGGAGCACACAGCAGGAATGTGCTGGGTTTGGAGCCTCCAAAGGGGGCTGTGCACCAGAAATAGAAATGCTCGGTCACAGTCTGGGGTGGGCACAGAGTGCAGCCGGAGACCAGGAGAGGGGAGGGATTGATGGCTTTTCTCTGAGGGCACACTGAGGAGTGGGGCCCCAAGCTCTCAGCTCCTACGTAGCCAGAGATTGAGAGGTCACCATTTTCATTCCCATCCTCCAAAGCTCTACGGAGAATGTTCAGGGAACAAAAGCTACCAAGAGCGAACCCAGCAGATTACTTAGCTTGGTCCCTGGCAAGGGCAGTATAATTCCACCTCAGTTAAAGACATTTGAGGAGTCCTCCCCCAGAAGATCAGCAAGAATATCCAGCAAAACCAAGTTAATCAATCAATGAGAACTGCCGAACTCTAGAGCTAGGGGAAAGCAATGCATAGAATTCATGGCTTTCTTCCAATGATCCTTTAGTCTTACAAAGTTAGATTTTTTTTAATTTTATTTTTTTCTTATTCTATTTTTTTAACTTTTCCTCTTTCCTTATTTAATGTTTTTTTAACTATTTTATCTTAACAATATTTTTTAAATCTTTTAAAATTTTCATTGTTATATTCATATTTTATCCCTTCACTATATTTATCTTTATTTTTTGTATATACGTTTTTTTTCTTTAAAATTATGGGATACAATTTCTTCTAATAGATTAAAATATAACCTAAAATCTAACATATGGCTTTGTTCTAGTCTCCAGCCTGATCACATTCTCTCTTCTTTTTTTCTTTTTCCAACGAATTTATCTTATCAATTCCTTTTATAGAATCTTTTTAAATTTTCATCTTTACAGTCATATTTCAACACTTCATCATGTTTACCCTTATTCTTGAATATATATAAGTTTTTCTTTCTTTAAAATTTTGGGATGTAGTTTCTTCTAAAGAGACAATAACCCCAAATCAAGTGGATGGCTCTGTTTTATTCACCATATATATATATATATATGCTTTTATATACAGTTTTTTGTTTTCCCCCTTTCTTCTCCCCCCAGTTTCGGGTCTTCTGATATGGTTTGCATATATTCTACGTGCTATGGTGAGTGCTATGAAATGTATAAGCCTGATGATTCACAGACCTGTATTCCTGGGGCAATAGATTATATGTTAATAAAATAATTTAAAAAAAATGTACTTAGATTTTAATTAAACCCTACTCTACACCTTGGGTACTTGGACACATTTTTTTGGGGGGGGGATCATCTATGTGGTGACAGAACTCTAAAATGGCCCCTCCAAGATTCTTGGCCCCTACTGAACCTACAACTTCTGACAGTAACTCGAATACTAACTTAGGGTGGCTGCGCTAGGAATTTTCAGATGTAATTGAGGTCCCAAATCAGTTTATCTCAAACCTGGCATATCATCTGATTGAGAGTGACCTAATCATATGAATCTGTAACAGCAGAGAGCTTATTCTTGCTGGGAGCAGAAGGAGAAATCAGGGATTCTAATGCGGAAAAAATTGGATATGCCCATTGCTGACTGAAAGGTGGATGGGCTATAAGACAAAGCATGCAGGCAGCTTCTAGTAGCTGAGAGAGGCCTCTAGCTATCACGTAGCAAGAAAATGAGACCTACTATCACTCAACCACAAGAAACTGACCTCTGCTGACCACAAGAATGAGCATGGAAGCAGGTTTTTCCTTATAACTACCAGACAAGAACTCAGCCCAGCCTATATTCTGTTTTCAGCTTTGTGAAAACAGTAGCAGAGACCCCATTCACTCATGCCTTGACAGACTTCTGACATACAGAACTGTGAACTAATACATCTGTGTTGTTTTAAACTTCCAAGTTTGTGATACTTTGTTATACTGCAATAGCAAACCGATACACTCATTTACCTTCATTCTGTAAAATATGAACAATAATATCCAATTCCCTAGTGTCTGAGAACAACTAGTCCTGAGAACAACTAGCCTACCCAATATTAGAGAAAACTACAGGTTCATTACACCTCTTCCTTTAACAAACATCATATGAGTATGCTCCTATGCCAGGCATCCACACTGTATTATATACATTAGTAGGAGATCTTAGTCTCAGATCCTAGCCTTAAAGAGGTTACAGTCTAGTCACAGAAATGATTAGATAAATAGGTAGATAAGTAGGAAGGTAGATAGATGGCACTACAGTGGCATAATGCTATAATCAAAAAATTAAGTGGATTAAGGGAAAAACCTACAATTTTAAAAATGCTTAAAAAAATTCACAGACCTGTACCCCTAGGGATAAAAATATATGTTTATAAAAAATAAAAATTTTTTTTAAAAATAAATAAATAAAAAACAAATTAAAATTAAAAAAGAAAAAAGAAAAGAAAAAAAATTTCGTGAGATACAACAGTTTAGTCTTCTTAAACTGAATTATCAAGTAGGCAAATATTTCACATTTCTAGCTCCTAGCAAACATGAATTCAGTAAATAGAAAATCTACTGAAAAAAAAATCATATTGGATGAAAAACTACTACTACTAACTGACAGCCATGACACATATTTTACAATATTGTCCATTTTGTTTTCCAGCCTGGGAATTTTTCCTATAAATAAGCTTCATTTGTAGAGTATCCCTTCACCAATTTACCACTATGAAATTAATAAATTCATAACATATTATCAAAATACTCACAGGAAATTAGTAAGTTAACAAAACTTCATACGTAAAGAAAAAAAAACAGGGCTGAAAAGAGTTCAATGACTCATTAAAACCACATTCCTTGTCAAAACCTTTCCTACATTTGTAGTTCAAAGTTAAAGTCAGATTCAAGTACAAAAACTAATAATTCCAAAGTCTATATTTTAATGGTCATCACTTGCTGTTAGAACAGCAAATGTATTCTGGCATGAGATACCTTTCCTTCCTTTGATGAATAAACTCACCACCTACATTGACAACACCGGGTACATATATTAGAACTTGGAAGAAATAATATAATTGTACCAGCAAAATATATATTTCATAAGCAGATATAAAATTTCAAATGGTCTGATTTTAAGTACAACATATGTCACAATTAAGTATCTGAATTTCAAATGTGTTGATTTATCCCTTTCATGTAGAGCTTCTGTTTCCTTGTGAATGAGTGATAGAGATTTTTTTGGAACTTAAATTCATATTCTCAGCTGTTGATCTTGGATAGAATTCCACCAATTTTCTAAATAAATCATCTCCCTCAATTTCACTCAGAAAGTAATGCTGTATATTACCTTGAATTTTACGAGTCCCTCACTGTAAGTGAACTATGAAATACAGGATTCATGATTCTTAGAGCTAAATTAAATACTGATACTGGGCTCTCTCCACAGACCCAAATACAATTCCCACGCAGAAAGTGTTACACCTCAAATCACATCACATTCATCCATTCAAAATTCACCTCTCTCTCATCAAGTGCTCTAACTGTACTTTATGTGTCTATCGATCTACAAATTACTACATCTTGCCACACACTCATGTAATGATTGTATGTCTGTCTCTCTTTTTCATGAAAAGGTATGCCATTGAGGGCAAAACTACTTTTTAAACTAAATCTGGACATTCTATTTATTTGTGTATGCTAGCAAGTATTTAATGTCTATTACATTAAATTCATATTTTTATGACTATGTTAAAATTAACCTTTTTGGAAATGAATTTAGTTTTGCTTAACTCCTAAAAGAGTTTTATTTTTTTCCATGTAAAAGAAAGCCTAAATATTAAATGACATAAACATAGTTTCTGGCTTCACTGAATGTATAGTATAGTAGTGAGCATAAGATAGTCATATAAATTCTTAAATACATAGTAAAATGTAATGTGCCCTATATACGATATCTGAATTTAACATTATAGAGATTCAAAGTGGTTCAGAGTTCATGGGTAGATCAGAGAATATTATGTGGAAGAAGGGCATTTGAGCCGGACCTTAAAAAATAGGTAAAATTATACATTACATGAGTAGAGGAAGGACAAATTGAGAAAGGAACAAAGTAACAGAGGCAGAAAATAGCAAAAATGTAGGTATGCATCGGCAGAAGTTATTTCATGTAGCTAGAGATTACTGGTCATGAGAAGCTATAGAAAAGTAAGAATAATTGAATAAGTTGGAGCCAGAGGGAATATAATGAAAAATATCTGGCTAATGTGACACAATTATATTTAGGGTTTAATTAATTTTACATAAATCTCTGAGACCCAAAATAATATGAGTTGACTGGCTTTACTTATTAGTTATATGTTGAAAATTTGGTAAAGAAAAAGATCCACAATAATACAACAATATCCTAAGCAGTCACTAATGTATATATGTTAGTATAGATGTCTCTATACATGAACATTCTGAAGTTTGAGTGAGCAATGTTCTAATAGATTATATTCCAAGGTAGGTAGGAAAATTAGAATTATATGTAATTCTCCCCTGTTATGTTTTGCAAATGAAAACAGTAGCTCTTACAGAAAAATTACTCCTACTATTATTAGGCTTGTTAATAATTTTCACCCATTGTAAGCATAAAATCAATTTTCCAGCCCAGGGATTCTTTAGTTTATATATTACTCACACCTTACTGAGGCAGAAAATTTGATAAACCTACCAGCTCTTGAAGGATACCAGAAACAAGTAATGGTGGGAAATGCGCTTCTGGTTATCGGGAAAGAGAACTCATTCCATTTCTTTGTAGCTTCTCATTTTCAGAACTTTCCAAAAGCTTAACTGAAATACGTAATCCCAACAAAGTTACTCTTTTTAATCATTAAACTGGAAAAGGGGGGGCGTGGCATAGTGAGAAGTTACAATTTAATCCTTTATAAAACCACTTAGATAAGGTGTATTCCATAGGCACTGGCAGAAGGCAGTCTCAAGTTCCTGAGAAAATGGTTGAATCAACTTCACAATTCTCTGTGCCAAATAAAAGAGAGTCAGTCTGGATAATTTAGAATTATAAATAAAATATTCATATGATTTATATTGATGACACTGTAAACACTTTCTATAGCAGATTTTCATAGAAAAAGAGAACTATATATATGTGTATATATATATACATATATATGTGTATATATATCCTGTATGATTATGGCATTCTATTAGTCATTTTAAATACATATCCTCTTTAAATTTTTACTAAATGTCTATGAGGTAGATATTATAGTTAGCAAAATTTTGATATACAGAGCAAAAATGCAAATCAAGATTAGACTCCAAAGCCTGTGTTCTGCCCATTATAGCCAGTGCTTGTCTGTGTTCCTACATACCCCCGGATCTGGCACAATTAGGAATGGGAACTTGACAGCATCTGTCTGACCTGCAAGGGTCTGGAAATAAAGCAGCCAATGCCAAAAAATAAGAATTGTTGGGGCGCCTGGGTGGCTCAGTGGGTTAAGCCGCTGCCTTCGGCTCAGGTCATGATCTCAGAGTCCTGGGATCAAGCCCCGCATCGGGCTCTCTGCTCAGCGGGGAGCCTGCTTCCTCCTCTCTCTCTGCCTGCCTCTCTGCCTGCTTGTCATCTCTCTCTGTCAAATAAATAAATAAAATATTTAAAAAAAAAAGAATTGTTAAAGCACTGTTGGAACATAACTTTTAAATATATTTATAGCAAAATTCAGTGTTTGCTTAACTCTAATGAAATACCCATCATTAGGTTAGTTGTAAAATTATGATACTTACCCTCAAATAGAGCAAAAAAATTTTAATTATGTTCACTGCTGATTTGATATTGTACTAATTAGCAATAGAAATTATTAGAATATTGCAGTATCATTTAAGTGTCACTCAGTGCCCATTAACCTGAGAGATATCTGAGTAATTTCATTTATAGCCTACGGAGTTAAGCACAAAACTAAATTTTTCCTGCTCATCATTGCAATGGCCTCAGTCTAAGTAAACTCAACTTGTTCTTTCCAAAGAGGTTTCATGTTGTTACAGAGGAGAGAACCCACAAATGAGGCCCTCCAGGCAGGAATGCATCATTAGACTAATTATGAGAAACAGATCCAAAGCAAAACAAACCCTCTTTGAAACCTTTAATCCAAACTTTGTCAGAGTTAAAAAAAAAAATGGTGAAATGGTGTATATCTAGATAAAATGAAATTACTCATTTGTACTTTTGAATATGACTGTTTAAGAGAGTTCACTATTTGTGCTAAAGTGTATCTTAGGTCTATTCACTTAGCCTTCTAGAGAACACAGAAGCTCTCACAATAATGGTTTTATAAATCTTTTGATATACCAAACTGCCAAAGTCATAGCACCCCTAAAAAACTGTGATTCTCTAGGTATGAATTAGGAGTAATATGAATGATAATCACATTTTTCTGTATTTGATATAATTGAGGTTGAATATATCTGTGAGATCATATAAACAATCCAAAAAACCACCAAATTTCACTAGTATGGTTAATGTAACAAAATGGTGACGCAAGCATCCAAAATTGGGACTTCAAAAAACACTATTTTCAATGAATGTAATAGCTATATATCTTTTACATCATAAATGGTGAATAATATTTCTGAACATAAACAAAATAATGTGGCCACATGATGGAGCTTTGCTTGGACTGAACTCATCATCGTATACCTAGAGTGCGCAAGATTGTATTGAACACTTAAGATGCTTGTGACATATTTCCTGCTTCCACAAAGAGAATTATACCAAGCTCCATGAAACAACTGAACTTTAGGGCCTCCTGGGAAACAGAATGTGGAAGAAGCATATTAATCTATTTGCGTTACCTACTCTGTAGGAAATACTTCCCATTTTGCCCAATGCAAAAAGAGAAAGAATTCGAGAAATTAGGGAAATATCATGAGATTAGTTAATAAGTTACATAAGAAAGGAAGTGACATTTGAAGTAAGTTCGTAACACGTGTCTGGCCCACAAACCTGTAAATATTTCTATTTCTCCAGCATTTCTCATATGTGTTTTATAGGAAGGTAATAGTTACTACATGAAATAAGGATGCAGTTCCTTAGAAGTTTAAGAAATGCAGGGTTGAAGAAGATGAACAAACGTTAATACAGGACTTCCAAAGCCTTGGATATGCCAATATACTTTTTAAGCATCCAACAGTGAGGACAGAATATGTGACATTTTCCAAAATTATTTCACTTCAGAAATCGGGGATATTCCAAGAACATTTTGGAAAATACTGTGCTATTCTGTGTTATCCCTACCACAAGATACAGGCAATATTCAAAAAAGATTTCAAAGGAGGGTGTGATTTACCAGGAGAAGAAATATTAGAAAACTTTATGGAGAAGGAGGCCTTATATAAGGACTTGAAAAATAAATCAGATTTAAATGAGTAAAGAGAGGATGTTCCAGGCAGGTAAAGGAATGTAAACAAAGCATGCACTGACACTAAATCTTTGTGAAACATCAATCAATAATGGACTTAAAAATATTGCAAGGGGCTTTAACATTATGTAGTTCACCCCCAAACCAATATGGAATCCCCCATTGCTTTAAATTCAGGGTATGACTTGGGGAAAACAAGTAAGATAGTCTTGGAAGGGTGTGGCCAGATTTTAAAAAGCTTCAAAAGAGGAAGAGAATAATTATTCATTAACCTCATTTATAAAATCCATCCGACACCTGCCTCCCTCTGCCATGCGGAGGTTGTAGGATGTGTGTATGGAGAAGGGTGCCCAAAGGGAGATTATCTCTAGAGCATGTAAGTAGAGATTCAATTCTGCACCTAACATATGTCTACCCTAGGAGTACATCTGCTTCTTGACAAGCAGGTTCCCTGCTATTGTCTTTTCCACATTTTTCCTTCATCAGGACTGTACCATTCTGGATCATACAATATGCAGGAGACCTACCCCTCACTTAGAGCTCCCCAAATGTCATTTCTTTCAATATGTCATTTCTTTGACAATAATACAGGGCCAAAGACACATCTACTGCTATACAGACATTAGGAAAATACAAAGAAAATTTCTTTTAGAGTAAATTAAGAGTGATGATACTTTGATTTATTTTGGTTTCTAATCAAATTGCAAAAAGCTTAATATTGGTAAGAACTTGAAATTAATTCGTAGGTAATGATGATATTTCTCACACGTGTGAGCACTTTGCAATCTTTGTGAGTTAGGATTGCGGCTCTGGGGTTCAGTAACTGTAAACAGCTCCTCCTTTCAATTGTACACAAACTTATCCCTTCAGTAGGAATATTATTACTGAGGTAAAAATGTGGAATTGATTCCTGTTTTAATATGAATTGGTAATTACTTATGTGGAAATATCAGACCTTTCCTCCAGTTTATGCATAGTGAGCAGTCTAATGGGATTATCTTCACCCTACGGTTGGTTATTTTTTACTTATACCTTTCTTTGATTATGCTAGACAATAAAACTGTTGGTGAAACTGGTAAAAATAATAAGAAAAAGAATGTCTTGCTTGGAGTTAGACACTGAGTCTCAGTAACCAGCTTTTAATACTTGAGAGTGATGTCAACACAACACATATACTCTTTTAAAAGCATATGCTAGTAAATGTTATGTATAACATAAGCATTTGAAAATACATCTGTATAGGTTCTACCAAACTACTGATATACAATCAGATTAAATTAAGCAAAATAGGAATCATTTACTTACAAATCATGGATGGTATACTGTAACAGAACTCTACTATGGAGTAAATTATACTATGGAATAAGCAAAATGTTCCTAGAACATCTTATAAAAGAAGAATATAAATTAAGTTGAAAAAAGAAAAACAACTAATGGTAAAATGAATATGAAACAGGTTTCCAGCCACAATGAATTTATTAAAGGTTTTACTCAGCTCTTAAGAGATATAAAACCAGTCATTGTCTCATCTTCTGTTGACCTCTGCCATCAGTGTATCTGAGATCAAATGCTCCAGGGGCACTATCAGTTCTAGTAATAGATTCATTATTTCCATTCATCTTGTAACAAGTGTTTATTAAATGTGCCCTATGTGTAAAGCTCAGTGATGGACACTGAGAATACAAATGCCTAGAGAATTTATGATCTGGTAGTACACAGATAGATAACCTGTCATAAAATGTAGCATCTGATGGTGCCTTTGATAAAAACACAAAGAAGCAAAAATAAAGACTTACTGAAGAGATCAGAAGTGGGAGGATTATAACCAGCTGAATCACCAGGAAAGTCCTGTTGGAGAAGGCAGCATTTGACCAGGGATTTGAAAAATTAATTAGATTTAAAGAACTTTTGGGGGTGCCTGGGTGGCTCAGTCATTAAGCATCTGCCTTCAGCTCAGGTCATGATCCCAGGGTCCTGGGATCGAGCCCGCATTGTACTCCCTGCTCAGCAGAAAGCCTGCTTCTCCCTCTCCCACTCCCTCTGCTTGTGTTCTTTCTATTGCTGCATCTCTCTCTGTCAAATAAGTAAAGTCTTTAAAAAAAAAAAAAAAGAATTCTTGAAAGGTAGGGAATGTGAATCTAAGGTGTAGTAAATGCTTCTTGCATTACTGTGAGAAAAATAGTGGCTCTAGCATGTATTGTGAGAAAAGAGAGTACAAATCCTTACCACAGGTTTCATAAGAGCTTAATTTAGGAGTCTGGCCTTTTTTAAAAGAATAAGGAATGGGATGGTATTCCAGTGTTTTGAAAAGGAGAATACAGTCTGTTCATCCCCATGGCTATAACCCAGTCAGTGTCTCCAGCATCTCCACGGACAGATACATAAAACTTCTATTTGATCCGTCTTTCCTTCATTTTCAAACCGTGTGTGTGTGTGTGTGTGTGTGTGTGTGTGTGTACATGGTATGTATAATACCATGTATATATATACATATGTGGTATTGTACAAAATAATGGGATTTTAAAAGATGATATCTATGATGTTCTACCTCATTTCCAAGAAGCAATGTTATGCAACGCCAAGCATTTTGGAAAGGACTGGCAAAATAGAGGAAACTCTATTGATTCCAAAAATATAATGAATCTTTCAGGCTGAGATTTTATACTCCACACTCAGATTTGTGTTGACAAGGCATAGACAGACTATAAGAATACCATTAAAAATTATTCTGGTTCTGTGATTCTATGCAAAATATATGCAGCATATTTTCGATGATTGCATGACATTAAGGTTCCTTAGAGTGTAGCAAGTATGCATATACTTATAGTGAATACTGACAATTTGGTTTTATTTCAGCATTTGTTAATGTATGCTAAGAGAAGCCTGCTGCCTGTTGAAGCATGTTCCCCTATAAAGAGGCCCACAAGGCAAGGAAATGATGCTCTTAGCCAACAGCCAGTGAGAACTTAAAGTCTGCCAACAGCCTAGTGAATGAGCTTGGAGCTGGACCCTCCCTAAATGACTGCAGTGCGGGTCTGCAACTTGGTTGCAACCTTATGAAGGACCCTGAACCAGTCACCCAGATAAGTACCATCCAGATTCCTGACCCACAGAAACCATGAGATGATAAAGGTTTGTGTTATAAGCCATTTAGTTTGGGGTAATTTGTTAAACATCAGCGGATTGCTAATACACTGCAAAAACTAAAAAAAAAAAAAAAAAAATCCAATGGAAATTAGCTTTAATCGCCTTTTATTTCAAATAAAAACTAATTTTGCAATTAAGTATGATGATTTGTTAAATTATTGAAGGGCAAATGTATTTCCATATATTTTGCATTATCTAAAATATTCTTTGAATTTTTAAATTAGAGCTTTCTTATCTCAGAGAAAGAAGAATCAATCCATGATTATGCAAGTTATAAAAAATGGGCATTACTTTGGAAAATCTTTAGCATATACATTGATCTTTCTTTTTGGTTTTTGTTGTTGTTGTTGTTGTTTTTGTTATCAGAATTTGACACCTTTTCAGGGAAATCCTGCTCAAGATGCCTTTATCCTCTTGACCCTTCTTCTCATCTTAGAACACATAAATGGTCCACAACCAAGCCTTTCTCACTGGATCAATTTTCCCTATAGATCACATCTCAACTTAGATTTGAGTTCCCCTTATGTTCCACTGTCATGGGTCAGAGAGGCCAAAGAATTTAAATTATTGAAGTGAGGTAGAGAAGAAGAATAGATCCTTATAACCTAGGGACTCTGCAGCAGTCATCCCTGAGGACCATCTGCCAAAGAATTTAGAGCTCACTGTGGCAGCCTCTAACAACTGAGAGAAAAGTGAGAAGGGTGAAATGCAAACTTTTGCTAGAAAAATAGAAATCAAAATAATATAAAAGTTTTACAGAAGTGAGGAGCATCTGTGGTCCAATATGCAACATCACACCCCTGATATTTGAAGATAACGCCATTCTCAACATGGCTGGGAAGCCAAATCTCAAATCTGAGGAGACAGGAAATGTGAAAAGCCATCTTTACTTCTGACAAACTACAGATGAGAAGATAAAAAGCCTCCAAAACTTGCCAATATGCAATTAAGTAAATTTCATCCCAATATTTTAGGAAGTTCTTCGTTATTTTTCTTCAATGCCAAACACCTAGAAGATATAATTCATGCCAAATGCCTTCATTTTCTCACTGTCATTTCCCTCTATTTCTTTTGCAATCTGGTTATCATTTTTAACACCACTGAAATGGGTTCTCACTATGCTCAATAAAATTAAGGATAAGCTTCTCATTCACCCAAATATTATTTGAAATTCCTGGAGCTTTAACTCTGAAATTATTTTACTTCATCTTCGAACTTTATAATTGTTTTGTGATTTAAATTATCCTCCTCCATCTCCGGTTATATTATGTCCTACTGCTACTTTACTTCAACCCAAATCCTAACAGCTGATATCTCTCACGGCTTAATCTGATCTTTTATTTTCTGCTCTGTCTTGACATTCAGGTTCCCAGACAAACCAGGACTTCCACACCATAAGGATATTAAAGATATTCTGACTCCTCAATTCAGCATTTGAGACTCTGCTTTCTTTAATACATTAAGGTAATTATGCCTCAAAATTTTTCCTCATGCAACTTGCATAACTAGATCCCACTTTTGAAATTATTCCTTTCTCTCTGCTTTTGAAAAACACCTCCTATTTTTATATCACTTAATTTTATGAGGTAATTACAATTTAATCTTTGCTTCCTTTATATGTCATAAGTGCACTCATTGATTCTTTTATCAGAAAACAAAATCAATCTACCATAATTTGGTCAGTTGAAAACAAAGGACAGGAAGTGATAAAACTGAGATTCTGGGGTACAATAACAGTGTCCAGGATGACACAGATATGTAATGGAAGAGCTAGAAGTAGAAAACATCATCAGCCTGTTGACTGGGATTCTGTTCGGAGACTGAGAAGAAAATTTATACTGAGATGAAAATTTATACTCATCATTTATGTGAGCCAGTATATCTACTTTTATTGTAAGTTATTTTTGCATATTAGTCCACTACAATAAACAAAATATTTTGCATAAGGTAAAGTGAAATATTTCCCATGTATAGTTTTTATTCCATCAGAAATTATATTAGCTGTAAATAACAATATCTGAGAATCAGGATGACAGGCAAATTACCTGATTAAATTATCTCAGCACTGATGTGCTTTCATGTCTCTGACATAAACTTTCCTAAGTGAAAATTTCCCAAATTGTTTTCTTATTTTGCCTACAAATCTGGAACAATTTTCTTCACCATGCCTTTATACTTGTACAGAAAGTTATATATTTCAAAGGGCTTGAGAAAATTTGGAAATCAGATTTCATGTGATGCTATTACTTCAGAATAGATTCTTTGTTGTTTTTTAAACCATGTTACTCCTTCCATTTTCTGTATCATCTTTCTCATAAAGTATGTCACCACAGATTTCCCCTTCCATTAATTAACATACCACTTATATTAAGGTCTAGAATATTAGTAGCAACATGGCTTTCACCTAAGTGCACATTACCTATTCATCAGCTGCTTCCCTGCCAGGGACACTCTCCTGTATTATCAATCCTTGCTTTTCTCATTCTAATTGGTCTCTCAATATATATACACCTCTCTCTCTTCCATTGTTTTAAATTTTTGAGTAAGTCTGCCCACAAGCAGACACATTCTGACCTATCTTGTGGCAAACTCATTGGAGCAGAGCTGTTGGAGGTTGAGGGAACAGGGAAGAGGCTGGAGTTGTTCAGTTGTACCTCAGGCAAGTCAGTGAGTCTATATCATTTCAAGGTGCAGAATTAAGTAGCCTATTATATTGTCATTCTAAGTAATACTCCATGTTCTCTAATCCAACTTTCATCACCAATAAAGCTGAAATTAAGCCTCCATTTGTTGGGGACTTTATTTGTTGATCCCCCAAACTTTCTAACTCCCTGTGTGTAATTGTAGAACTGCTTATCTTTTCCTTCAAAATTTTAAATTTCTTTCTTGTTGAGATTTAGAATCTGTTTCATCATATCTTAAGAAAACTTCCTCTCATAGCAACCCTTACATTTTCTCTTGGATTCAGACTCTTCCTTCTCTTTGTCCATCATTTATTTCCCTAATTCCTATCTTACTAATTTGAATCTTTCTTCCCTATACCTACTTGACACTATCTTGCTGTCAAACTTCCACTGTCACTATGTCCTCTTGAACCACTCCTTTTTAAATCCATTGTCCTTTCTCCAATTGCCACAATTTTATTGCACTACACTATCAGATGTCATAAACAATCTCCTTATTACAAAATTCTGTTTCTTCAGAATTTTCTTCAATTTTCTTAGCCTCTCTACTGTTAGTGTGACACGTGTTCTTTTTGCAGGGGTCCACTTATATGTGGATTTTTTAAATTTTTTATAAACATATAAGATATTTTTATCCCCAGGGGTACAGGTCTATAAATCGCCAGGTTTACACACTTCACAGCACTTTCCTCAGCACATACCCTCCCCAATATCCGTAACCCCACCCCCCTCCCAAAGCCCCTCCCCCAGCAACCCTCAGATTGTTTTGTGAGATTACGAGTCTCCCTCCCAATCCCATCTTGTTTCATTTATTCGTCTCCTACCCCCTTAACCCCCCATGTTGCATTTCCACTTCCTCATATCAGGGAGATCATATGATAGTTGTCTTTCTCTGATTGACTCTAATTTCACTATGCATGATACCTTCTAGTTCCATCCACGTCATTGCAAATGGCAAGATTTCATTTCTTTTTGACGACTGCATAGTATTCCATTGTGTGTATAGATACCACATCTTCTTTATCCATTCATCTGTTGATGGAAATCTAGGTTCTTTCCATAGTTTGGCTATTGTAGAGTGTGACACATGTTCTTTTACTGCCTTTTTCTTACAGGTTTTTAGGATATTACCACTATTTTCTTTTCTTTCTCCTTTTGTCCATTCTGCAACCCAGTGTACAGATACTTATGTTCAGTCTTTGGTCTTTTCAATATTGCATCAGAAATCTGATTCTTCTTCAAACTTGGTACTAAGTGCTGCTTACTCCAAGTGTATGATGCTAATTTTTCTTCTATCTTCAGTTTGAGTCTGTTTTCATCTCATATGTATCCAATCACCTCAAAATCAACCCGACCAAAACTGAAATTGTCAATGCTTTCTCCAAAACTGCCACCTTTTAATGTTTCTACTATCATGTTGTCATTGCCTCAGGATTAAAATCGCCTTTTCTCTTTTCCTCTCTTAGTATTTGATGGAGACCCAACCCATATATTTCTTAGTTTAGTATATGTAACTCATAAGTATGAACACTTCTGCATTCCTGTCAGCATCCACCCAGCCCAAATCCTTCTCATTTCATGCCTGTTCTACTGCAGCACTTTCAGCCTCTCGTCCCACCAATGGTAGATATTTATAATTGTCTGATATTATGATGGATGATGTTGTTTATACTTGTAGTAGTGTCTTATGATTTATAAATTCCTTTTTCTTACTATGTAAGTCCATTCATTTATTTCAAATATCTCTATTAATGCCTGGACACCTATGTACTCAGTAAGTGTTTATTGCATGGATGAATGATTAAAGGAATGAATAAAACTAATTTAATCCTTCCAGGTATTGACATATACAACACGTCTGTCACTGAGATAACACAGGTATTATTAGTGCACTTTATAGATGATAAAATTAGTTTTAAAGAAGTTAAATGGCAATGCTACAGACTGCTAAGGGGTAGATTCTGGGCTAGATCCGATTATGTATGACAATGTTTTCTATCTCTTTACACATAATAGTTTTCATACTATGTTACAATATTTTGAACAAAGCTTCATATTAGTACTGTATACAGATAAAGGAATACATATATATTTTGATATATATATTATTCATTTGAACATATATATATATATATATATATATGTTTGACTTTAAGATTCTTTGTTATTTGTTAGTTTATAAAAAACATAATCACTTAATCTCTCTGGACATCTTAATTCATAAAACAAAAATTATAAAATCTATCCTTCCCAGTTCACAGAGGAAGGAAAATCTAGCACATGAAAGTCTAAAATGTAAAACAGTATGCACACTGTGTTATGAAAGCTGTTTTCAATGATCTCCACTTAACAAATTTGATGAAAAAGAAACAACCAGGGTCATAAAATTATTTTTTCTTAAAATTACCTTTAACTGTCTTAGGAAATTGGACTGATTTTTAAATGACGTTTTTAAATTCTGAGATTAGTCTCTATAATGTAACTAGCCTAACATTTAACTACAAGCAATTTTATACTGTTTAAATCCTGATGTAATCTTTTTCATATGAATACTGTTTATCTTATCATAATGAATTTGGTTCATACATTAAGTTTTTGATGTGGACAGAAGATATAGCTCTAAAGTAAGGAAACTCAAGAGCATGGGACTATTTGAGTCTATGCGTTCCCAGTCTTTCTTGAGTGTGATACTTTGTAGTGTAACTGATTCTTCTTTTTATTTCATCATAGTTATGGCACATAAAAAGTTTTCTTATTAGGTTTTTCTCAGTGCTGTAAAGTGCCCTGAAATTACAAAGGTGCCCTCAATTAGAGAGGCTGAGAAAATAAGGATCCAGAGCAAGCTCTTCACAGCCTCAGAGAGCCCTTCTAAATTGGTCTGCATATTTTTAGAATAAATAATCATAAATAAATATGAGTTACATTTATACACATAGGAAAGTCAGATTATACTCAAGCTAAAAAAAAAAAAAAAGACTTGCCTTTTTTTCAGTTGCTTCTAAATCTATTCAACCTCTAATGAAGAGATTTTGTTAACATTTAATGGGTAGATGTCTAATGAACATCTGTGGAATACAGACTTAAAAGAAGGAGTTGACAGCTTTTAACATAAGATCATAAACTAAATATGTGTTACAAAGTTCTTCCTTTTGTAAATGAGAATTATTCTACACCTCACAGATGTTCATGATATCCTTCACAAATACTCAAAGTCACAAAACATAATTTATGTGTTCACATTTATAGTTTCCTAAATTTCATCAAAAATTAAAAACTGGATTCCAAGAGTGTACGTCTTGATTATAATCATGAAGTACTGAAACGAAACATTTTTATATGCCATCTATCATTTTGCATGGTAAAAATCACTTTTTATCTGTATACTGAATCCATATCAATGTTTTGTCCTGGCAATTCAGATAAAATATAAAATATTTAACTTTCCCACTGTAATTTGTGGTGGTTTCATTAGGAAATTATCATTTACAAAATGTTTCATTTTATTTAAAGAGTTCTTTTTAATAATATATAGGTACATCTTGAGTTTTTCCCTACAAAGAAACTAAAGAACAATGGAATAGCACATCTTATTAAGAGAATAAAGAATTATTTGATCCATTAGCACATCTTCTTGGGTTGTTATGGTTCACATAGGTTACACAGAATATTAAATTCCATATATGGACATGACTGTATATTTTTAAGAGGAATTGGGGCCATCCTTTTGCAAGCTACAAAAGTCTGCATGTACATATGTATTTTAGGAACAACTTATGTGTAAATTAAACTGCAACTCATCAGCTTTCTGAAATGCAAGTCATACAGAAAACAAAAATGCCTTAAATTTTGGAGTTTCTTTTCCTTTTTTTTTTCCTTAAAAGTCTCTGCCTAAATTTTTTCTTAGATTCTTTAAATTTGAATTGCCCTTCAATGTCATTTCTCATTCAATGGCATTAATTCATTCTGCACCACGTAAAAATCAGAGTCTAGAAAAGTTTCCAAGACAAGGATGTGCCAAACTGTTGGAAGTGTGTGTGATGTGTATGAATGTGGTAAGTGAAGACAGACAAAAACTGAATTCATTCACATGGAAAGAAAAGGATTTAATATGAATAGAAATGGTGGAAAGGTATAGTGGAAAAATCCTTGAGTTTGACCATAACTTAGTTGTGTTACATATGATGATGTGGTACTTATCATTGCTCGGCCTCAGTTTCCTCATTTTCAAAAAGGCAATAATGCCTTTTGAAAAATAATGTATAACATTTGTGTTATATTCAACAAATACTTAAGTATCTGTTATGAGCCAGGTTATGTGTCAGATGCAGAAAATATTTTAATGACACCAGTAAACATAATCTGTCATTTTTTATATATAAAATTATGGGGGACATATAATGGATACCATTATAATACAGAATGCAATTACTACAGTGAATAAAGCAAAGTGTAGTATGCATGCAAGGCATGACAACTAGAGTCAACTAAGGAGACAGGAGATTTTCTTGTAGGAAGTGCCTATAAAGCTTGAACTGAAGGATGGCATGAAGGAAGAGTCAGTGGGGATAAGAAAAACATGTTGACTCAAGAAGAAGATTCTACAGAACTTAGTGGTTAGCCAAGTGGGAGGATAAAGGTCAGGGAGAGGCTGAGGAGGTTTTTACAATCTCTAATCATGATATTTATATGAAGAGTAGGAAAAATCATGGATTAGGGGGTTAGGAGAAATTTAGTAGGTAATTGAAGAAAATAAAGACTAAGTCTGAGTTACAAGTGTCATTTTAGGAGCCTTCAGCAAATAGAGGGTCACAAAATCCATGGGAGTATAGAAGATTACCCTGAAAAAAATACCTGTAGAATAAGAAAGAAGGAATATTTATGTCAGAACCTGAAGAATACTAATATTGAAACGATGGAGGGGCACCTGGGTGGCTCAGTCGTTAACTGTCTGCCTTCAGCTCAGGTCATGGTCCCAGGGCCCTGAGATTGAGTCCTGTGTCAGGCTCCCAGCTTGGGGGGAAGCCTGCTTCTCCTCCCACACCCCCTGCTTGTGTTCCCTCTCTCACTGTCTCTCTCTGTGTGTCAAATAAATAAATAAGTAAATCTTAAAAAAAAAAAAAGTATGGAAAAAGGGAACAATCTAAAAGGACATAGAGCAGTCAGGATGAAAGAAGAAATGAGGAGGAGGCATTGTTATAGAGACAATGGAGAGCATTTCAAGATTATAAAAAATATACACAAAACATTTTATATAAAATATCAAGTATGACAAAGACTGTAAAGCACTAAACTGATGTGGTAACCAGGAGACTTCAGGCAATACTGGCAGTTGTGAGAGAGGTGCTGGCTGAACAAACACAGGTTAACAAGGCTCCCAGTGACATCAGTGGACAGGAACACAGTGGCCATGGACAGTTCTTTCCTGACACTGGCTTGTGAAATGGAAGGCTTAAATCTTACACAGTGTGGAGGTACTCCCTTCTCTTCGTCATAGAGAAATAAGGTTCTCTTTGAGTAACGTTTTCTCATTCCTTTACTAGATATGAAAAAAAAGTCCTTTTTTTTTTTTAGTCCAGAATTATAACCAAAAAAGAATATACTGACAGTGAGAATTGTTATGTGACACAATAAAGCCACCACAGGAGTTCAAAATACACAAGGAACTTTTTGATTCAGAGTCCAGTTCTTTTCCCCAAGGCTTAATACACATCATCCAGAGCAAATAATTATGACTGAGGGGATAAATCTCTATCACCTCTCTATCCCCTTGTTTAGTCATTATTAATTACAATTACTTAAGTGCCAATTCTGTCTTGATTAAAAAAAAAAAACTTAATACCAACTAGCTAAGAAACAGCTACAAATATAAAAAAAGACAGTTTTACTTAAGTGTAGATATATTTATTTATATATTCCTGACCTCTTAAAAAATGGTTTTGTCCCGAGTAAAATTAAATGATTATAACCAAATAGAATACTTATAAAGCATGTCATTGAATAATGGATACTATGGCTAATTCCTTCTAATTACCTAAATGAATTCAAATAATTAACTTAACAAAATTAGATTTAATGCTTTAAATTTTTTTTCTTGCCTTTTTTACTCTCTAATTCTCAAAACTACCCTGTGATCATTGAGATCTCTAAAGTAACCATGGCAATGAAATCACATTTATCAATGTATTTGAAAAAGGTATTTATAATACAATGTATAAAAAATAATTTTTAGATATTTTCTAAAGTTTGAAATTGGAGTAACATTTTCTCATTAGAGCTAATCTTTACTGGATTATCAATAAAGGTGTCTTTTTTTTTTCTATCATTAATTCCTTCTTACCTTCACAAAATAAGAACTTCTATCAAATTTTATTATCAAATTTGATTAAATTCAAGGAGACTGACTCCTGTTATCTGGGAAGTATGTGCAGAGCCTAGAGATATAAATATAAGGAAGACATGAAACTTATCTCCCAAGAGCAGTACACCTTACTCAACATACTAATTTTATTTTTTCAATAATCCTAATTTTGTCCCTTCCATTTTTTTATGCTTCTGAATACTGCTGGTGAACAAGGTAAATTTCAGAGTGTTATATTATTCCTGCTGTTCTTCTGTCCCCTGTACATTTCTGGGTTTATCTCTCCCCCCCGCAACCTTCCTTATTGTCTGAAACTCAGGAGAATTCAGGTATTATATGTTCTTTTTCTATTTAATTTTGTTTTTAAAATTCATTTTAACTATATCTTGTTAATTTTATCCTTTCCTTTTTTAGAAATCTGAATTATGTCATCATGCAGTTGTTTCCACTGAGGTTTTCATTATTTTCATAACCTCAATTAATTCTTCCCTACTTGTAGGATCAAATTATGTGTGAGAACAAAAAAGTTGCAAGCTGTGAATGTGTGAGGTATACTGGCATATAATGAAAGCAATGAACTAGGCAAAACAAAGGAAATTAATTCCTTTTCAGAGTCCTTAACTATTACCCCAAATAACAATAAAAGTTAAGAGCTATATTTCCCAGGTTTGTTAAAACAAAACATTAAATATTTTTCAGTTTGTGTTTGTTTTGTTTTTGTTTTGCTTTGTTACTTTGCAAGTATATAAGTTGAAAATGTCACAAAGTCATCTACTTTCCAAGTAAAGCTCTCTCCATTTGGTTAAGTATTAGAATTTTAAGACATTTTTAAATCTCATGAACTTAAAATTGTTTTTGATTGTTTAAAATGTTTTAAAGAACTGATATTTTTAAAAGATAAAATATATTTTAAGGTTTTTTGAGTACTGTATTTGTACTATGTTGACAACTGTACCTATAAAGATTCACTATTAGCACTATTATAATTCTATGTCTGACAGTATATATTCAGTAATATGTATTGATATAATTATTGTTAATTATTATTATAATTAGTACCTGTCATTGGTTAAAGGCTTACTGTGTGCCAGACTTCACTAAGTGATATATATCTATATATCTTACACAGTGAATGTATATGTATGTATTTAAATAATAATCTGCATGTTGTATTATTTTCTCCATTTTACACAGGTGCATATCTCATTATGACTTAATTATCCAAAATAAGATGGAGTATAAAAAAATACAATGTTAAGATACTAAAGAAGCAGCTGATTCAAGGCTATAAACCTTAATATCTTGGGGAGCAGTAACTCTCAAAGAATACTAGATGCACAAGATTTTGGTTCTAGTTCTCCCCCAGCTACTTAGCTCCTAATCTCTCTAAACTGCATAGCTGAGAGACTCAGGGACAATCCTGACCTTGGTGCAAGAGGGATTTAGGGGCCTTTAGACCAACATTTTGGGATATAGCTCTAAGCATCCTTATTTTTTTCTAAGATTTTTTATTTCTTTATGTAACAGAGAGAGAGAGAGATCACAAGCAGGCAGAGAGGCAGGCAGAAAGAGAGGGGAAGCAGGCTCCCTGCTGTGCAGGGATTGGGATTCCATCCCAGGACCCAGAGATCATGACCTGAACTGAAGGCAGAGGCTTAACCCACTGAGCCACCCAGACACTCCTCTAAGCATCCTTATTGAAGGCTTTCACACTGTGTTAAGCTTCTGCAAATTGGTTATCTAATCTGTTCTCAAGGTCAAGTCTTCCCTGAGCAAGTTGATATTCTCTACTGATTATTTTCTTCTGTAGGTAAAATATTCTAATGGAAAAAGCTAGGAATCAAAAGCCAATCTTTTTCAATGCCGAGTTTGCACCTACTAGTAGTTTAAATTGTACTTCAATTTAAGAAATGCACAAGGGTTGTCTCAGTGATTTCAAGTTATTTTAAATCCCTATATTATGTTTGGTTATAAAAACATGAGTATACTCATACACACACACACACACACATGCGCACGTGCACACACACACACACACACACACACATATTCATCAACATTATTCTTAACATGAGAAGACCTTCCTTTTTAGTTACCCAACACCTGGTCACACAGTGAAATAAATCTCTTTTACGAGAAATCTGATAATATCATAATGTCAGTCTGCAAAACCATTTTTATGGGTCATTGCTTTTTATTTTCATGTACAAAGATTTAGATGAAAACACAGCACGATGGGGGAAAAGTCTGATAATCAAAGGTCATCTGAAAGGTCAAATTCATAAAGTCAGTTTCTCTTCACAGCTTTTTAAAAACATTACCTATAGTAAATTACCATTTACATAACTGTGTAAGTCAAGGGGAATGGTATCTTCTTAATGGGTAAATACAGAGTCAAATCAACTAGGTTAAACAGCTTTTCAGTATTGTGCCAGATATAAAGAATATGTCTCTCTACTGAAAAAGTAGATTATAATAGAGAAGCTGGTCCTTCGCATATTTGAAACTTAAAAAAAAATGTTGTAAAATATAAATAACGTAAAAGAGCGATACATTTAAAATTTGACCAACTGAAGAATATCTTTGGAGATGCTACTACAATAAAACCGTACCAAGGAAAAATAAATTTGTAAACAGTTCTAACATTTATTTGGAGATTCGTATTTTATATTAGTGTATACCCAATACTCTGAGAGTCCTTGAAGGACTTGAAGGCTGGAAGAGGAACATTTTGAGCTGGTCTGGTACCTATGGAAGTGCAAACAAGGTGAATCAAAAACCCCATTTTACCCACGTTATATAAAAAAGAAAAAAATCATATTCAAAATAACACATTCTTTACATTCTAAAGAGTCTCAAGTTCCACAGAAAGAAAATAACATCAGAGCATTAAACCAAGGCAAAGATTAAAGCAGTTTACTACTTATCATAATGCCAGGTAACACAGGAAACAACAGCATGACTCATATTTACATGAATGTAGTGTTTGCATTTTACGAAAGGATGACATATTTACATTTACTTTTATATATTTATTTATTTTTAGAGAAATAGAGAGAGAGGCTTATTGAGAGGGGCAGAGGAGAGGGAGAGACAGAATCCTAATCAGGTTCTACACCCAGCACTGGGCTTGATCTCACCACCCTGAGATCATGAGCTGAAATCAAGAGTCAAACACTTGACTAACTGAGCCACCCAGGGGGCCCTGATATATTTACATTTAATCCTGTGTGAATTGTACCATCAGAGAGCTACTGATGATGGAGATATAATAATAATAAATGAAGGATCCAGCAGATTCTATTTCAACTGTGAGAAGTATTTTGAAAAGCATTCTTTACATGTGCAATTTTAATGTTAAATCTTTTAAATTCTGGAATTTGAGCACATATTTCCTATCAGCAACTATAAAGAATGCCAATTCATATATAGATAAATATTCGGGCAACATTTTTTCATTGCACATGACAAAATCTAGAAGCAAGCTTTAATGAAAAATCAACCAGAGGTTTTAAATTTAACCTGAATTCACTGGACCTATATTTTAAAGCATTATGCTAATTTCAGTCTACTCTTAGACGGCACCTTGAGCAAGAGGAAACTGGAATAAGAAGAATTACCTTGCTTAGGATAGCACTGCTCTGATATTCATAGGAAGTTATCCATGGGGACCTAGAATACAAAGCCACTTTTTTCCTCCTTATTGTGCAGTGTTAAGTTCCAGTGATAGTCCTCATTTCCTCTGCTGTATGCATCTAACCCACAGTTCTCACTTGCTTTAGCTGACACAGCAGCTTGGGGAAAAAAGAAGGTTTTCATTTCATTCTTTTTTCGGTTTGACTACATAGGTAACAGTTGAAGCTAAAATTCCGCTTAATATGCAGCAGTCACATCGGCTACAGTATTCAGGTAAGTGTCTTGTGCTTAGGTGGTTGCATGAGCCAGCCATTTCCAATCAAAGCAACTGGCTTCCCAAATGCATTAAGCTTGAAACTAATTTGAAATATGAAATTCAGGATATATTTCTGGGGTACCATAAAAACAGAATAAAAGTCTAAATGTGGCAGCATCATTACTGGACTTTGACCTGATAAACGAATTCTACATCATTGAAAAAGAGAATATGGCATGGTTTAAATGAAATTATATTGCTGAAATCTGGAAGAATGATACCAAGGTCTCTGTTAGATATAAGTTAAGAACGCTATATGTGCATTATCACAAATAGCATACATTTATTATTACAAATTGGCTAATACCTGAAGTGCTTGGTTAATGAAAGTGAATGGAAAGTAGATGAATTAATATAGCCTGACCGGTCACTGAGTTCTGTGACCTTGGTTAGATCCTTTGACCTCTTTAGGGCACGTTTTCTCCTCTGTAAAACGAAGAGACCGAACCACATCGGTGTTCCTTTAATAGGTTAAAATAGAGTTCACAGATCATATAACTACTTATACATTTGACTTTAAAAAAAAAAATCAATACAATGCGATGACTACAGTGTAAAGGAAAAACAAAAAAAAGTTTTCTTGATAAAATGATAAACATTTGAAGATATAAATGCATTGGCAGCACTATAGAGAAGACAATAGATTTTCTAAAATAGCAATTAAGTAAAAAACAGTCTTTTATCAATTTACATGGTAGTTACACTCTTGAAAAAAATCACTGTTTTAAAACCATGGAAAAATTAAATTTTCCTTTTATGGTACATGAGATGGGTCTAAGCCCAAATAATTATAAAAAGAGGATAGTACTTTCTCATGAGGAACTCTCCTAAGAATTAAAGGTATTAAACATTCTTTGATTCTGCTCATCAGGCACAAAGGAAGCCAGTATTGCATAATAGATGTCTTTTTGAAAGGAAAAAAGAAAGGTCGGATTTTGTAGTGTTTTGTTAATTTCCACAGTGTAAATACTCCCACCATGTGTTATTTCATGTGGTCAATATTACATCAAAGCATGAAGAGTTGCAATCAGCCCCTTAGACACTCAGTTCCCAAACCACCGGTAAAACTCCCTAGTCATTCTGTCAACCAAAAATACTACAAATTCTCAAAATGTCACTTTGAAAACCACTGACCAAAATTATCTGTTGATATTTACTATCATTTTTTATGATAAACCTCAAAATCAAAGAACTTTATTATCACCTTGAATTTTGGCACTGTTTGCCTTTTTTTTTTTTCCTGTGCTGGTACTTTCACATAAAAATATGAAATGTTCCGCTGCACTAAGAATATTAGAAAAAGAATGACATTTTAATGCAAATCTATTTTAAAAGAACATCCCATTCCCAAAGTAATCCATTCATTACTTAATTTAGCATTTTCTGAGTTAGCCAAGTTCTAGTCTTAGTTTTGGGAGCAAGTTACTTAATTGTTAAGTATTTCATAAGGTAGTAAAAACAGAAAAATACTTCTTGAAAGAAATTATCTGATGGAATGGACAAACAGATACAGGATTATTAAGAAGTTAAATTTTATTAAGGCTATTATAATTAGAATATTCTAAGAACAAATAAAGAGCAGAGCTGTTCACTTAGCTATGCTACCTCATTAGCAGTATGACCACGGATAATTTCCTGACTTGCACAATGGAGATTATAATGCTCCTTGTGTTGAGTTTTGAGAGGTTTAGAAATAACATAGCACTATGTTTGTTATGGGGGAGGAATTAGCAATATTATATTATATGTCTCATTCTACTTCCTGGACTCTTAAGTGTTCAAGCAAGATTCATTTCTCCCTCCTTTATAATGTCTAACAAAATACTTTGCACATTTTTACCTTCAGTAAATAGGTAGAATGAATGACTTCCAAAACATTGAGCCTATACTGTCATTGTCTATTTATTTAAAAATGGCACAACACACATGCATATAATCACAATTCTGATAACATAACTCGAGAAAAATGTAAAAAAGTTAAACTTCCATAGATGAGTAAAAATAATTATTACAAGAAGAGAGTATACTGGAATATACACATATTTATAATTAATGATTATAAATTATTGAAATGCTAGTAATTCAGTAATTATGTGATCTTAGCATTTTCAATGTATCCTAAACTTATTGAAATGCTAGTAATTCAGTAATTATGTGATCTTAGCATTTTCAATGTATCCTAAACTTTAATGATCTTCTCAACCCCTCTGCAAAGAAGACAGGAAATGTCCTTTTGGAGCATATTCAAGAAAGGCCCAGCATATTCAAGCTGGCCACACCAGCTTCATATACATTAAGGCTTTTAAACAAGGCAATGGGATAATAAAGAATATACTCAAAGCTGTTATATAGTGACTCTATAATTATTCAACTATGCCAGTTTTTGTAACAAAGTAATGAGGACATGTAAAGTGATTTGGGAACTACACTTTGGCATGTTCTTGTTATTGGACTAGCAGTTGTTATAGTGTTATGTCTCTTCTTGAACCTTACTCCAAAAAAATTTATTACAAGGTTAAGATGAAAAGGAACACAGACATACATTTCACACAGCACATCCACGTTCTAAGAATCTTTATTCTGAGGAAGAAGATATACAAAAACTTCTTCCAGTTTTTTTTTAAATTTTTTCAATTTATTTATTTTCAGAAAAACAGGATTCATTATTTTTTCACCACACCCAGTGCTCCATGCACTCCGTGCCCTCCATAATACCCACCACCTGGTACCCCAACCTCCCACACCCCCGCCACTTCAAACCCCTCAGATTGTTTTTCAGAGTCCATAGTCCCTCGTGATTCACCTCCCCTTCGAATTTACCCCAACTCCCTTCTCCTCTCTAACACCCCTTGTCCTCCATGATATTTGTTATGCTCCACGAATAAATGAAACCATATGATAATTGACTCTCTCTGCTTGACTTATTTCACTCACCATAATCTCTTCCAGTCCATTTTTTTCATTTAGTGAAACTATAAGTATTTATAGAAGGTAAATATTAGCATTATGTTGTGATGAAGTATTTTTTTCTGAACTATCTGATTAGAGCACTAATAGCATTATACTATGAGGATACATATATATTTTTTCAGAAATATGTGATTAGAGCACTGTCCAATTACACCTTATACATGGATGGAAACATAGCTTCTTCTTTTAAAAGTCATGCTAACTTCCCTTCCATTTTCATTAAATATAGTTTGTTTTATTCTCTTCCTTTTCACTCATATTAGTTATAGCTCTTTTAATTAAAATAGCTTAGCATCCAAAATGATGTTTTCTCTGCATTTCCCCCCAAATTTTAGATAAATCTTACTGGCTTTAAAATGAATTTGCATTGTTGTGGACCTGCCTTTAGAAAAAATTGTATGGATTGGATATTATCAATTATCTCAATGGAGATTCTAGATAAGGGTAATACGTGTTTCTTCATGTGTACTGAGGCTTTCAAATATAGGGTTAAAGTTTTCATTTGATTTTATTTTTCATCATATTATAACTCAAATATTTCTTGGTTTCTTTGACCATAAGATTGTTTCTTGAAGGTAAAGCTTTCCATTTCTCTAAAACATTCCACGGCATGTAACAGATCATTTGTTACAATATGTTCTTCCTTCATTGCTTCACATTTTACATAGAGAAGTTTGTCTTAAATGTGAAGTCCTGTTCTCATGTAACTATACTATTAAACATCCAACCCATTTTTAGAATTTGTATTTAAATATGTTTGTGTTTCACTGAATGCAAAAGTTAAAACTAAATAGAACTACTTTTTTTTATGGGATAGTCCATTGTTTTTCCATTTTAACCAAACTAAGGAGAAGTCAAAATAATCTTTGAGTCAAAAAAATTAAGTAAAATTGTCAAAATATGCTCTTGGCCAGAGATAAATACCAATGTTTGCATTAGACTGTGTTGTTTCATGAAAAGCATTTCATTCTTATTTACTATTTTGGTAGAGAATCAGAGATTTCTCTACACTCCAAAATAAAAGGAAAATAATTTAATTGAGCACTAGGAAATCTCACTGATAAAAATATAGCTAGCCATTTATGAAAAAGCAGTGGGAGTTCCAATATAATTGATTTTTCTCTTCCTTTTCTTTTATATTGCAACAATTTGATCTAGGAAACATATCAAAAATATGACAGTTAATTTTAGGAATTTACTGGCATGCTAAAAACTGCTTTTCTAATGGAGCCATCCAAATTTCAAACTGTTACCTTAACAGACTACAGTCAATAGAACAGAGACTATGAGACATTTTTCTATGGGCAACTTGGACAAGCAAGATAAATGAAACATAAGATACACTGAACCATTTTTTTATTTGTTTGTTTTTTCTTAGGAAGTTATTTCCAACAAATTGCTCTGTATTTTTAAAATTCTAAGCTTTTCTCTCTTTTTCAATAGTTAAAACTCATCTCAGATCAAGGATTTCATAGAGCCCCTCATGGAAGGAAGTGAAAAAGAGAATACAAACAGAAAGTAAATAATAGGAAGCAATTATGAGAGTTTGTTATTAACCAGAAACTGTTTGGGATTGAAGGGATGTTATGTGATTCTTACAATTACCCTATCAGGTAAGAACTGAGAGGAGAAAATTCAGACTCAGAAAGTCTACTGTGCTCAAGTTACACTGTGAGGGAATGAAATTGAACCTAAGCTTGTCTGCCTTGAGAATTCAATTCTCCAGAGCATAATTTACAGATTATAATTTTACTGAAAGACAGAGGAGATTATTTATAAAGTACAATCTGATAAAAGGGCAAAAAACACTTTAGAGTGAATAAACTAGATTTAAGATGATAATATAATTTAACAAAATCTGTGTCAAGCCCAATTCTCTCAGACTATCTCCCTCCTGGAAATTTCAAACGTTTGTAAAAAATATATATATCTGGTTTTAAATCTTTGCAATAAGATTGTTTCAAGAATGAAAAGGTCATCTAAGTTAGATGAGTTAAATCTGTTAGTAAATAAAGTAGTATGAAAATCTCATTATTTTTATTTTCAACACAAGTGACAATGTCATTATATTCAGACAAAAAAATCACTTTTGAAATACTACATTTTCTTGATTTTCTTCCTACCTCAATACTTTAATGAGCAATCACTAGTATTTTAACTCATATATATAGATAGATAATTTGTGGCAATTTTTTTACCTTTCAGAATCATATTTGTATTTTTAGAATCTTAGAATAATTCAGTGATTGTTTAAACATGAACACTATAGAAATATACAAAAATTTTTTTCAATTTTTGAATCTCTTCAATGTTATTCCTGAGAGTGTTTCATTTAGTCAATGTTTAAACATCTCCCTTAATGAAGAATTTACTACTTGCTAAAGCAATCCATCTCCAGACATTAATAATTATTCCTACCATCTTCCCATGGTGTCATAGCTAACGGTATTGTTTTCACACTTCTTTGCATGCTATAATTAATATTTTCACTTAGAGTTTATTTCTTATAGGTATGCCATTAATGTTTATTAATTTTCTAGTTCTCAGGATTTTACTGAAATAAAAATAGTCATATAGAGTGATAGTTTAAAAAAAAATCTTGGCAGTTCAAATTTTCCTGTAGTCTTCTCCTATCTTGAGAGAAGTAGTATCTTTTGGTTTAAGAAGTCTTCATCAACATTCAAAAT
The DNA here is from genome assembly GCF_964662115.1 of Mustela nivalis. Classification (NCBI taxonomy): domain Eukaryota; kingdom Metazoa; phylum Chordata; class Mammalia; order Carnivora; family Mustelidae; genus Mustela; species Mustela nivalis. The sequence goes on from NC_139023.1 coordinate 113,379,965, forward strand.
TTATGTTTTAAAAGGATTAAGAAGACAATTGGACAATGACTTGAAGAAGTACAGTCACAGCAATTTAGTGTTAGAGCTAGGAGAGGAAATGAACTTTAATCTTCTGTGATACTCCTAATTGAAGTTAAATAGGAAGGTACAGAAAGATATAATGGTATCAAAAATGGTTAATACTAAAGTAACCAGAAAAGCTTGCCAATTATGACTCCTAATAAATGTTTATGTTAATAAACACAAACCATAAATTGATAAACCCCTGGCCAGACTTATCAAAAAGAAAAAAGAAAGGACCCAAATAAATAAAATCATGAATGAAAGAGGAGAGATCATAACTAACACCAAAGAAATACAAACTATTATAAGAACATACTATGAGCAACTCTATGCCAACAAATTTGACAATCTGGAAGAAATGGATGCATTCCTAGAAACATATAAACTACCAAACTGAACCAGGAAGAAATAGAAAGCCTGAATAGACCCATAACCAGTAAGGAGATTGAAACAGTCATTAAAAATCTCCAGACAAACAAAAGCCCAGGGGCAGACGGCTTCCTGGGGGAATTCTACCAAACATTTAAAGAAGAGCTAATTCCTATTCTCCTGAAACTCTTCCAAAAAATAGAAATGGTAGTTGTCTTTCTCTGCTTCACTTATTTCGCTAAGCATGATACACTCTAGTTCCATCCATGTTGTCGCAAATGGCAAGATTTCATTTCTTTTGATGGCTGCATAGTATTCCATTGTGTATATATACCACATCTTCTTGATCCATTCATCTGTGGATGGACATCTAGGTTCTTTCCATAGTTTGACTATTGTGGACATTGCTGCTATAAACATTCGGGTGCATGTGCCCCTTTGGATCACTACATTTGTATCTTTAGGGTAAATACCCAATAGTGCAATTGCTGGGTCATAGGGCAGTTCTATTTTCAACATTCTGAGGAACCTCCATGCTGTTTTCCAGAGTGGCTGCACCAGCTTGCATTCCCACCAACAGTGTAGGAGGGTTCCCCTTTCTCCACATCCTTGCCAGCATCTGTCATTTCCTGACTTGTTGATTTTAGCCATTCTGACTATCATATGATCTCCCTGATATGAGGAAGTGGTGATGCAACATGGAGGCTTAAGTGGGTAGGAGAAGAATAAAAGAAACAAGATGGGATTGGGAGGGAGACAAACCATAAGTGACTCTTAATCTCACAAAACAAACTGAGGGTTGCTGGGGGGAGGGGGTTTGGGAGAAGGGGGTGGGATTATGGACATTGCGGAGGGTATGTGCTTTGGTGAGTGCTGTGAAGTGTATAAACCTGGTGATTCACAGACCTGTACCCCTGGGGATAAAAATATATGTTTATAAAAAAAAAAAAAAAAAAAAAGGACCAATACCCAACTTTTGTAGCAACATGGATGGGACTGGAAGAGATTATTATGCTGAGTGAAATAAGTCAAGCAGAGAGAGTCAATTATCATATGGTTTCACTTATTTGTGGAGCATAACAAATAGCATGGAGGACATGGGGAGTTAGAGAGGAGAAGGGAGTTGGGGGAAATTGGAAGGGGAGGTAAACCATGAGAGACTATGGACTCTGAAAAACAATCTGAGGGTTTTGAAGGGGTGGGGGGTGGGAGGTTGGGGTACTAGGTGGTGGGTATTATAAAGGGCACGAATTGCATGGAGCACTGGGTGTGGTGAAAAATAATGAATGCTGTTATGCTGAAAATAAAAAATAAATTAAAAAAAAAAATAGAAATGGAAGGAAAACTTCCAAACTCATTTTATGAGGCCCGCATCACCTTGATCCCAAAACCAGACAAGGATCCCATCAAAAAAGAGAGCTATAGACCAATATCCTTGATGAACACAGATGGGAAAAATCTCACCAAAATACTAGCCAGTAGGATTCAACAGTACATTAAAAGGATTATTCACCACGACCAAGTGGGATTTATTCCAGGGCTGCAAGGTTGGTTCAACATCCACAAATCAGTCAATGTGATACAGCAGATCAATAAAAGAAAGAACAAGAACCATATGATACTCTCAATAGATGCTGAAAAAGCATTTGACAAAGTACAGCATCCCTTCCTGATCAAAACTCTTCAAAGTGTAGGGATAGAGGGCAAATACCTCAATATCATCAAAACCATCTATGAAAAACTCACCGCAAATATCATTCTCAATGGAGAAAAACTGAAAGCTTTTCTGCTAAGGTCAGGAACACGGCAGGGATGTCCATTATCACCACTGCTATTCAACATAGTACTAGAAGTCCTAGCCTCAGCAATCAGACAACAAAAGGAAATTAAAGGCATCCAAATCGGCAAAGAAGAAGTCAAATTATCACTCTTTGCAGATGATATGATTCTATATGTGGAAAACCCAAAAGACTCCACTCCAAAACTGCTAGAACTTGTACAGGAATTCAGTAAAGTGTCAGGATATAAATCAATGCACAGAAATCAGTTGCATTTCTCTACACCAACAACAAGACAGAAGAAAGAGAAATTAAGGAGTCAATCCCATTTACAATTGCACCCAAAGCCATAAGATACCTAGGAATAAACCTAACCAAAGAAGCACAGAATCTATACTCAGAAACCTATAAAGTACTCATAAAAGAAATTGAGGAAGACACAAAGAAATGGAAAAATGTTCCATGCTCCAGGATTGGAAGAATAAATATTGTGAAAATGTCTATGCTACCTAAAGCAATCTACACATTTAAGGCAATTCCTATCAAAGTACCATCCATCTTTTTAAAAGAACTGGAACAAATAATTCTAAAATTTATATGGAACCAGAAAAGACCTCGAATAGCCAAAGGGATATTGAAAAAAAAAGCCAAAGTTGGTGGCATCACAATCCCGGACTTCAAAAGCTACAAAGCTGTCATCATCAAGACAGCATGGTACTGGCACAAAAACAGACAAATAGATCAATGGAACAGAATAGAGAGCCCAGAAATAGACCCTCAACTCTACAGTCAACTAATCTTCGACAAAGCAGGAAAGAATGTCCAATGGAAAAAAGACAGCCTCTTCAATAAATGGTGTTGGGATAATTGGATAGCCACATGCAGAAAAATAAAATTGGACCATTTCCTTACACCACACACAAAAATAGACTCAAAATGGATGAAGGACCTCAATGTGAGAAAGGAATCCATCAAAATCCTTGAGGAGAACACAGGCAGCAACCTCTTCGACCTCAGCCGTAGCAACATCTTCCTAGGAACATCGCCAAAGGCAAGGGAATCAAGGGCAAAAATGAACTATTGGGATTTCATCAAGATCAAAAGCTTTTGCACAGAAAAGGAAACAGTTAACAAAATCAAAAGACAACTGACAGAATGGGAGAAGATATTTGCAAACGACATATCAGATAAAGGACTAGTGTCCAAAATCTATAAAGAACTTAGCAAACTCAACACCCAAAGAACAAATAATCCAATCAAGAAATGGGCAGAGTACATGAACAGACATTTCTGCAAAGAAGACATCCAGATGGCCAACAGACACATGAAAAAGTGCTCCATATCACTCGGCATCAGGGAAATACAAATCAAAACCACAATGAGATATCACCTCACACCAGTCAGAATGGCTAAAATCAACAAGTCAGGAAATGACAGATGCTGGCAAGGATGCGGAGAAAGGGGAACCCTACTACACTGTTGGTGGGAATGCAAGCTGGTGCAACCTCTCTGGAAAACAGCATGGAGGTTCCTCAAAATGTTGAATATAGAACTGCTCTATGACCCAGCAATTGCACTATTGCGTATTTACCCTAAAGATACAAACGTAGTGATCCGAAGGGGCACCCGAATGTTTATAGCAGCGATGTCCACAATAGCCAAACTATGGAAAGAACCTAGATGTCCATCAACAGATGAATGGATCACGAAGATGTGGTATATATACACAATGGAATGCTATGCAGCCATCAAAAGAAATGAAATCTTGCCATTTGCGACAACATGGATGGAACTAGAGCGTATCATGCTTAGCGAAATAAGTCAAGCAGAGAAAGACAACTATCATATGATCTCCCTGATATGAGGAAGTGATGATGCAACATGGGGGCTTAAGTGGGTAGGAGAAGCATAAATGAAACAAGATGGGATTGGGAGGGAGACAAACCATAAGTGACTCTTGATCTCACAAAACAAACTGAGGGTTGCTGGGGGGAGCAGGGTTGGGAGAAGGGGGTGGGGTTATGGACATTGGGGAGGGTATGTGCTTTGGTGAGTGCTGTGAAGTGTGTAAACCTCGCGATTCACAGACCTGTACCCCTGGGGATAAAAATATATGTTTATAAAAAATTAAAAATTAAAAAATAATAAAAATAAAAATAAAAAAATAATAAACACAAACCGGGTATACTTTTGTTTTCTGAGTCTATCATACTAAATTACAATGCAAAGCAGGTTTTTTAAAGGAGTCATAACAATCATTAAACTGGTAATGATTAATAAGATTCTTTAAATGTAACATTACCAATTAGAAGTTTATTTTTCTATCTACAGAGTAAATAGCCAAATAGGGAAACCAAAAAATAATGACTTGCCTATGATAATAATTATAAAACACCACCCTAGAAGTAATCGAACTTTAAATAAATGCTTGAAATGGATTACCTAAGAAATAAGAGATCAATATTGTCAGAAAAAATAATATTTATCTTGAAAATTGTATTTTAATATGAATAAATATTGCTTTACTCTTTTGTTAATTTTTAGTCACTAGTGAAACATAGGACAAAAGCACTATTTCATACAAAAGAGTGTACAGACAAAAACAGTTACTGTATATAAATATAAGAAGGTAAATACTCATTAGCTTCAAGGCCAGCAGAAAACTGAGGAAATACCACATCATAACCATATGGTATACGCTGTTGTGCTACTATTATCTGTCTTAAGCAACAAGCCTTTCTCATCTTGACTATAAATAATTGATAGGTCCTTGCTTTGGAATGCATTTTTCAGTTTATGTCACTCATATTGTTAAAGTCAAAATTCATCTCCTAATGGACACTCAATGATGTTATTCACCATACTCCAACTTCCCTTTATTCCAGTACCTCACATTCATCATTCATCTAACACTTAATTTTTAAACATTTCCTGTACTGGGACCCATGCTAAAGGTAGGGATGCAGTAATGGACAAGTGTGATTACCTGTAACCTCACAAAGCAGGAAGGATAACAGCTATTTATGGAGCATTTACTGTGGCAAGTGCTTGGCCTACATTACTTAATCTTCAAAACAGTCTTGTTAGATAAGCTGGCTGGATACAACTTTTATCTTTTGTGTTTTCATTGTGGACTGCAAAAGTCAAGCTTTCTTATGAGAACAGATACTTAGTGACATTTCTTATACCTTTCTTCTTCCAGGGAACTCTCTTCCAGGGAACTTCTAGGACCAGTGAGCACATGAGTCACTCAGAAACATTGTTGAATTATAGCATCATCTGTGAGATGAAAACAAACAAACAAACAAAAAAGCAAAAAAAAAAAAAAAAAACAACCCATGCCGGTACAGTGGCTTTGAATCTATATTTATCAGACAATGATGAAATTTGGGACACCTGGAGTGCCTGGGTGGCTCAGTTGGTTAAGTGCCTTTCAGCTCTGGTCATGATCCCATAGCACCAGGCTCCCTGCTCAGCAGGGAGTCTGCTTCTCTCCCTATCCCTCACCCCTCTCTCACTATCTCTGTTCCTCTCTCTCAAATAAATAATTTTTTTTTAAAAGAAAGAAATTTGGGAGCCCTAAAATTGATAAATATTTGAATCTTGGAGAGAGTTTAGAAGTATGAGAATAATTGCTATGATTATGACATGTGAAGTAATATAAGCTTGGTTTCAATTATAATCTGCATTTCAAGAGCTGTTTTTAAGAATAATGAGAAAAGACAGGCAAGGTCCTAAGTACAGAATTAGCACCTAATACATGTTCACAGGTAGTTATTTATTATTAAAGTATTAGAGATAAGTTGTATGTGAAATAATGAATTTATCAACAAATACAAAACAGAATAGTGAAGTGATTTCATTATGATTATATACAAAATAATGCTATCTCTGAGAAAAGAACCAGAGTAAACAGACTTAACCTATAATCTCAAGGACTTAAGTTAGATAAAAAATAGAATTTTCTAACAGAAATGGAGTGAGGGCTGCTAATTTATTTAATAAATTGTCAGGATAGGGTTGATATCTCATTTTATATTTATTTATTAGTGCTAATTTTCAGATGATCTTGCTCAAGTTTAAAATACACATACACACACATACACACACACACACACACACACACACACACACACACAGAGTTCCTTGGAAAGCAAGCTGTTTGTATCCCAGGAAGGTCTTTAAAGGACTAATAGACTATCTGCAAATATAAATTATAATCACTACCCACAAGAAAAGTACTACTAAGAGTTGCATCCAGAAGAAGACATTTACCATGTAATTACTCATATAATATAGTATGTTTGTTCTGGGCAAATTGCAGCAGGAGAAAATATGAGAAAATCTATTTGCATATAAAATCTAAATAATTCATCCTTTCAGTCACTACAAAAAAAAGTCATAAAAAAAAAAAAACTACCTCATAAATATAAGCATGACCAAGGATTGGTGACTGTGACTACAAATCCATTTTACCTCTGTAATTAAAGGGACACATTCAAGGCAGTTGATTTGCAACATAATAGTGTCCATCAAAATGTTTCAGTATTCCTGATGTAGATAGAACAATCTGTTACCCCTTTGTGAAATGAAAATGTGTAAGTTTAGATGGAAAGGAAGGTTAGATAACAGATACCAGTGTGGATATAAATTAAACTCTCTGCAATAACTTGAAGTAAAATTTCACATTCATTATTTAATGAAGTAAATCTCCCACCTTCAAAATATAATGAATGGACAATAGTAAATTTAATTGTCAAGGTAAAAATAATAAAATAGTTAAAAATAGAACATTACAATTATTTAGTGAAGTTATGTACTGTAGAGTAGAAAGAGGTGGAACATAAATTCATGTTTGATTGAGTCTATTGAATATAAAACTGAGGTAAGCCTATTTATAAAAGGAAGGCTATGTGTACTTCTTTCACTGAGTATTCACAAACACCTACTGTTCTTTTGGTAACTGTATATTGAATGTATTATGTTATATAAGGCACTGGCTGATAAAGATATAGTAACTACTCATCTAGTGTATTCATATGGAAACAAACAGAAGAAACATTTTTACCAGGTCTAATTTTGAAAATGGCTCATGTTAGCAGCTGTTTATTATACTTAGTCATTCTCAGGCATTTACTTGCTATCCATTTTTCCCAGGACATTTGAATTTGGGTGAGAAAGACTGGTAAACAAGAGACATATGAGATGGAGGAAAAAATGGGACAAAATTATCTTTTAGAGAAATAACTAAAATAGGAAAGTTTTTAATAATATTTCTATATTTACATTATATATTCATAAATTCAGAGAGTGGAAAATATAAGATGAAAATGGAAGCCAAAAAATGAAATAACACAATTATCATTAGAGAGATAATTGTAAATTGATTTTTCAGCTTCATCTTAATTCCCTAGGTAGTTCTTTAAATTGGAGTGAAAAAAATTGGAGAGTTATTTATTATTAGCTTCATAGGGTATCAATTTTAATTCTACCAGGTAAGTTCTAGCGTACTATGGAACATATACATAGATTTCTAGGACAATCTAACTTAACCACTAGCTTTAATAATAATGGAGTTTATTTGGTATACTTTCAGATATACTTTCAATTCTTTTTTAGTTTAACTCTTGGTCACTACATGGCCATAATTATTGTACTTCTGACCTTTTTTTTTTTTTTAACTTTATGACATTTGATGACTCTTTGTTCTATCAACATTTGCCAGCTCTTTTGAGAACTACCTTAGTACATTAATTCATTACTGCAGCAACAGGGACTTTATAATATACGGTTCCAAAGTGAAAAGTAGAGAGTTTATTCTCTGGAATCTCCGTAGTAATGAAATAAATAATGAAGATTATTGTTTCTGTTGGTTTAAACAATTAATCACAGCATTTGGGCAAAGAAAAACAAGTGGCACAAAGATAAATGCTTTAAAAAAAAGCTGAAATACTTTAGAAAGATAACCTTGAATTCTAATATAACTTCAAAAACTTCATTTCTATTTAACTTCTTTATTGTAAAAGCCATCTAATTTAAAACATCTCAGATATATGCTGCAGTAGTATAATAAGCATCTGAGTATATCAGGATAATTACACATATATTTCAGAGAACCTGAGTGATGAAATTTTAGTCTAAAAATGTTTGCAATTGTTCCTTGGTTCAAAATTAGACAGTTAGCTATATAAGGTAAGAAATTTTCACTGTAATTTCCAGGTCTAAAGGGGAATGCTGCTCTTTAAAATGAGAGGATATTCTGCCTATATTTTGGCTGCTAATAATTGTTTAACTAAAATGTAAACCTGTAACTTATATTTTACTAAAGATTTCCATCATTACGGGATCAAGTTATGAACTAGGGCCTGCAATTATATCCCTTTATCATGAATTAGTTAACTTTCTCAAAAGTTCCAGGACAGCTGCTTTCTTTGAAATCTGCTCACTCATACTATCAATGCCTTTTAATATTAACAGTATAACAATACTTAAATAATGCTGAAAAGTGAAAGCTAATGATAAATATTTTGTTGGCTGCTCACTAATAATTCAGGGTCTCCATATACAGCACCCCTATCCAAATATGTGACAAGAGATGTTGGATTCATAGGGGAAAATGAAGTCTTCATTATACTGTCATTCTGAAAATGAGGGAAAAAAGCTAGTTCATACTAATTATTAATGAACATAAAAGCATTCAAATAGTAATCATACTCTAGAGTTGAATGAGTAATTTTGCCCATGATCATATGAAAGGTAGTAACTGATTAAGGATTAAACTCAGGACTATCACAAGTCTTTCTCTGTGATTTTTTTCCCAATTGTACTGCAACCTAGCATCTACCTTCATTTCACTATCAGAAAGGATAAGAAGAACGATCTGTTACATTTTTACGGAAAAACTGTAGGACAAACTTGGGTTGTCTACACAGGTGAAAAGAAATAGGAAATTTTCAACTTTGGTATGTACTATAAAAATAAAATTAGTAGCCTATCATTTTTGCAATTATATCTACACTGCTGTTAAAGATGTACATAAAAGATAAGAGGATAAGCTTTTTTTTTTTGAAATACAAACTTCACGTTCAAAAGAAGAAATAAATTAGGTTAAATTGTGGATCCAGGATTAAACATTAACATGTATCTCACTCTGAAAAATAACAATCAAACTAATAAAATCTGTCTAAAATTATTTTAAGTGATTTAAACAAACTTTGGAAGACACATGTAAACAATATTAATAATTTTACATTCCCACATAATATAAAGTGTGCATATATATAATGTATATATAATAATACAAATAATATGTATATTCCCCTATAAATAGTTAAGCATAAAGTTTTATGGTCTTCTAAATATGGTTTTATCAATATATAATATAATATACTTTTGAAAATTGTAAATTGCATCAATTACAAAATTATCAGTCCTTTAAATCCATAGTGACCTAAATTTATTATCCTAATGATATATTATCACTTGGCATAAAACTGTATTTTCCCTAAATCTTCTGATTGGAGGCTAAACATCTTTCATTTATTGTAAAGTATATTTGTAGGTACAGAATATTTGCTCCCAGTGGTCATGAGAGCAAAAATTTTAGAAACCTAAAAGAACAAAGTACTTTCATTACATAATTGACTTTTTAGATTTATTAACAAGAAATAGTATTTTGTTCAAATTCCCCAAAGAGGCAACATTCCAATTTGCTTACATTTTGTTCTCTTTGCTTTTTAAAAACGTTATTCTCTTTGCTTTTTAAAAATATTTCATTTTTATATACGGCAACCCTTTACTTTCCTGACTTGACAACAAAAATACAAGTGAAAGGAAGGAGACACATGCTTCTCTGGTTAGGTGGAGGTAGATGACCGAGTAGAGGAAGAAAGCAATAATCAGATCTGAACTAAACACAGTTTATTTTTAATTTATATCCTTTGTATGTGTAAGTGTGACTATACTAGACCTTAGAACCTTAAGATTTTTCAAAATACATTTTAAGAAGAAAATTATTTCTTTTGCTAAAAAGCCCATTTCATCTCTTCTTTGGGCAAAAACTAAGAGAGATAAGAGGTTTTATTATTTTTTTTGTAAATATTTATTACACTTCCTTGCATAAGCCATCTTCTTTGACTCCTATATATATTTACATCCCGCTCTTATGAAAAAAGTTTATTTGACAAAAATATAAAATTATGATGGCAGTATTAGGTATGACAATGAACACTTATTTTGGATACATAAAAGGGAATCATAAAGAATTCTCAATAGTAAAAGTAGCAAAATACTCTAAATGTCAAAAAATGAAGAAAAGTAACATATTTTTATATTAATCCCCTGCCTACCATGGCTTCTAAGAATCTTTTTCCTATCATTTAAGGGTTGCATACTCTACCGTCATGTCTTCACAGAACATTACTGGTTAAAGGGCATATATTGTCAAATTTAGGAACACTTCTGTTAAATTTCCTTTAAGCATGAGCAGTTATAAACAGTTACTGCAGGTAGTACCAAAGATTTGTGCTGTACAAACACAGGGAACTGGATCAATTATATTTTCACACAAAATAGAAAAAATGATACAATATTTTTGTGATTTTATATATATATATATATATATATATATATATATAGTATTATCTAGTATATTATTATTATATTATTATATTATATTACCTAGTATATTCCTGACAAGCAGAATATGCATTTGGTCAGGTATTGATGAGAACCAATTATGTTTTACGTTTTTAGCTCTCTACATCTTAAATTTTGCTTTTCTTCTACTTTTTACATGCTTCCAGGGCCAGGCAGCATGGGAAGGCTTATAGTACAAATCATGGCCCTGTACCTTTGTGTCACAATGATTTTTCACAGTGTGGGTGGAAGGAGTATTCCTCTAAACCATCCCTATGCCTGCACAGCCAGAATAATTTAAACTCCAACTGGACTATCTATAACATATCCCACTCAATCTAAACTAAAAGCATTCTCAATTCAAAGTCCTTTCCGTTGAATTCCACAAATGTTAATGGAAACACCACCATATATGAGGGGAAAAGGAATAGAAGTTGCAACAGTAACAGTCAACCTCTTATTTTTTGTACTTTTTACAAAATTCTATGTTCATGCACACAAATTGCAAGGGTTCCAACTCTCATATTTCTCTACTACCAAATAAAGTAAAAAACAAATAAAAATAAAAGTGAACATTATTTGAAAAAATGAAAAATGTAAGAGCCAATCTTTTTGAAAGGATACAAAGGATTACAATGTCTCACTTCTAGTCCACTCATGAATCCTTTTCTCTAGCTTTCCCATCCTTTCTCTTCTTTCCATGATCACTCCTCTAAAATTCCTCTCAATATATTTATCAATGATAGAATATCATTTGAAATTCTAATGTATAATACTTACCTTGTATGACATATTAGGTATGTGAGATTCTCCCTTTTTGATAACGTTATCCCGATTTTCTCCCCATCTCTCTGATCCCTTTGAGTATCTTCTACTAACTTCTCTTCCTCGCTCCATTTCTGCTGTCCCTGGAACTCAGAGGACTATAGTCTCCTCTGTACTCTGCATAAACTTCTAGAGCACACTTCATTCAAAAGTAATTTAGAATTATCGATTCACATTAAGTTCTACTGAAAATCTACACCTGCACATTTGATGAACACTTACAATTGACCTGCTTTAAACTGTTTTCACTTTTTCATTATGGAAATTCTCAAAAATAAAAACAGAGAGGACTTCAAAGAGAATTCATCTATCCAGTGCCCAACACTAAGCTTCAGAGATAAACATTCCCAATCTTATTTTACCCATCATCCACAAAGTTTTCATTTTATTTTGTGTCATTTTAAATAAAACCCAAGGTTTTATGTTTTTCCATTGGTAAATTCATCAGTATGTATCCCTAACAACATACCTAATAAAATTAATAATAAATATTAAGTAGAATAATACCGAGTCTATGTTTAACTTCTGCAAATTGCATTTAATTATTGTGCCTCTGAAATCTCTTTTTAATCCTCTACCATCACCTTCACTCCATATTTCTTTTCTTGGCATTGCTTTTGATTGCTCTTTTTGATAATGGTTGACTTTTTCTAATAGTCTCATTATTTCCTATAAACTGATAATTATCTAAACTCTTGATAAGTTATAGGACCATTTTTTAATAGAAATTTTTTAAAAATAGACAATTTAAATAGAAAAATACTTGATGTTCTGTGTTTCCCATTCCATCACATCATGGGGCATATATGACCACTTCTGGAAATGCTGAAATTTATTTTCAGGTCAGGTGATGTCATCCTAGACTTCTCTTAAGAAATGCCCTATCAATATCAAACTCGTTACTCTATTCATCGATGATCACCATCACTGGGTCTATTATTTTATTAAAGGCTGAAAAGTGGTGAGTTTTCTAATTTTATTATCCCTTCTGCATTTGTTAGCAATCATCTCTAAATAGAAACTTTCCCTGCATGGAAAACTCTTCACATGATAAAGGCAAAATAAATGCTTGATCCATTGATTATATACCAAAACTAACTTCTTACCCTTCTCCTTATTTTCTGCTATACCCATATTTGGTTCTAGAGCCCCAAAGTCAAGGCTTAGAATGCATTCTGTAACTGATCCTCCTTGTTACCCACACGTAAGTGCAGCCAGCTTTCATCTGCCTCTAAAGCTTTTCACTGTTCTCTGCTTCTTGACTGCCAATGATTTAAGTAGATTCTACTCAGCTTTGCTTATCAACGGCCACCAGATCAGAGTCTTGAACTCTGGCCCTGACTTGTAACTCATCCTCTACACAACTGGTGACGTGACAGCTCAAAGAGCAGTATCTGACAGCATCATTACACAGTTTAAAATGCTTGAATCCTCAAATGGTTCCTTAGCATCTTAAGGTAAAATCTAAGCAAAGCCTTTCATGATCCACTCCTGCTTGTGCCAACTTCTCTCCCTATGACTCCCCAATCCGTTTCCTGGGCTGTAGTTCCATTTAGCTATATTTGGTAATCTGAACTTGCAACCTGTTTTAACATTTCTTTGTACCTGCTAATTCCAGGTGTGGGATTCTAGTCCCCCTTGTTTCTGATTTTCAAATCAATAATAATCCTTTCAGACTGAACTCAAAAGTCAACTACTCCGTGAGGTCTTCTCTCATCTTCCCAGACAGAAAGGGCATTTTGATCTGTGTGTTTGTTCCCTTATTGCCTTTAGGCATACTGTGATTGTACCTATTATGTGGCTGAATGATTTGTTTACCTGTCTACCTCTCTCACTACACAGTAAGCTCTTCAAAAGCAAGGACATTCTCATCTTTGCTGAATCTTCAGTGCCTAGGGCAGTCTTTTTGGTATATAATATGTACACGGTAATGATGAATTATGATTGGTCCTGTGAAGAATATTTTGCTTGTGTTCCTTTCCCACCCACTAAATATGTAACCCCTAGGCTCAACCTTGGTTTCTGGGTTGGTTTTTTTGTTTGTTTGTTTGTTTTGTTTAATTTCCCTTTACTCAGACCTAATGAAAGCTCATTTACCCTGGATTTCTAATCTTTAATCCAGCTTCCTATCTTCTGTTACCCACAGGGTCATTTCAATCAGATATTCTACTAATTAAGGTGGTTTCTCTGATGTAATGAAAAGACTCTACCAACCCCACATATACCTTTGCTCATATTGTTCTCTATGAAGTATTCTACCTCTTTCTGCAAGATTTTTTTTTTTTTTTGCAAGATTTTTTTGGGTGATGACAAAGAAGCAATTCTGGTGAAGCATGTTCAGAAACTTCCCTAGGATGCTTGACACCTCCCTTCATTTTCAGTCTGTGAAATCTGGATATATAAGATTTTACCATATACTTCCTTAGCTGGCTTTTCCCTTTACATATGTAGGTTTGTCTCCTCAAAGAGACGATAAACTTCTCAAGACTTCAGTCAAGCATTTCTTCCCTAATAAATACTAAGAAGGCTTTAAACATACTATGTGCTTTAAAAGACTATATGAACAACAACAGCAAAAATACCATGTGAATTAATGGCTATTACTTCTATAGTTCTAATCAATTTGAATGTTATTTTCAATGTCCCGTTCCATTTTTTAACATCATCTTTCTCATTTAAAGAGGAAAAATTGGGGCACCGGGGTGGCTCAGTGGATTAAGCCGCTGCCTTCGGCTCGGGTCATGATCTCAGGGTCCTGGAATCGAGCCCCGCATTGGGCTCTCTGCTCAGCATGGAGCCTGCTTCCCCCTTTGTCTCTGCCTGCCTCTCTGTCTACTTGTGATCTTGCTCTCTGTCAAATAAAATAAATAAAATCTTTAAAATAAAATAAAATAAAATAAAAAGGAAAAATTTAAATATTAGAACAAAAATATTAAAAGATCAGTCTTCAAATAATTCTTAAAAGGAAACAATTAAAATCTGTAATTAATATACATATATCTACAACCCAAATAAAAAGGTAGTCAAGTCAAGTTTGCCTGTGATTTCATTTACTTTTAAATTTTTTCCATTACAGCAAATTAGTTTTATGACTCTCTAAAAGAGGTCATGGACCACACCAAACTGTGTTTTAAGAGTAGTAATTTTGATGATGTCATTTTATTTTTCTTTCTGTTGTGTCCCATACCAACTAAACAGAGAAGATTAATTCAACTGATTTTTTTTCATGTTTTTTGCAAGCAATAAAAGTCATGATTCAAATTATGGGGGAAAATGCCCTTTTGCTTAATCTTTAGCATTGTAAACATCACTGTTTACAATAAGATACAGGCAAGGGAATAAGAAACCACTGTAATCAGTCTCCTGTACTGAAAAATCAGATCAATAACCATGTTATTATGGACCAATAATGCCATGTTCACAAGATATGGGAAAAATGTTTTCTGGATAATTCATTTATTTAGTGAAACTGAGGTTGCAGACTGACTATATAAACTTGGGTGTTACACATTTATTTTCAATTACTCATGAAATGTCAAAAGAAATGCACTTAAACCTAATAAAAGTTTTTGTAGTATTGGCATGTGCTACCAGCACAACCAAGTTAAGAAAATTCAGAGGCTTGAATTTTTTCCATCTTCTTTATTATCTTGGCCATAGTAATTCTGATATAAAATAGGTAGTCATAAATGTTCTCCCTTATAAATGTATTTGGAAATATTCATTTAATGCTTCAGCTATTTTAGGATCTTGGATGACTGCATCTTCCATAATAATTTGTAATACTGTACCTACCTCTTCCTGCTACCTCTTCCTATATAACACTAAAAAATATCTTTGAAAATGTCCAAACCCTCTTGATTACATATATATGCCAAATATCAAATGGCTTATAATTACTGTTTATAATTTAAAAATAGCCACTGTGTGCAGAAATTTATTAAACAATCCTAATAACTCCAAATTTGCTTTCCAAATCTAAGGAAAATCATTTTTTTTAATTCTTTCCTCATGGAGTTCACTTTTCCTGCAACATTAATGTGATCAGAAGTGTTTATAACTCATTATTCAGATAGTAAGAGGTTGTAAAAGCCTGCATTTCTTTCTCATTGTAGTAAATGCATAGAGATACCATTAGAAGTGATAGTACCTACAAAGAGAGATGCACACCCCACTGCTTCATGCCATTCTTCAAAGCAGGTCCTTACTGATACGATCTTTTCCTCCATCAATAATGACATTTTTATCTCTCTATGTGAACAAATACTCAGCTAGAAAAACCAGAATGCCAGTTTTAAAAGGGAAATCTCAAAGATGAAAGAATTATATATATTATGATATGATACAACATATAATTAATATAATTTTATGATATAATAATACTTTATTTCTGTGTGTGTGTGGGTGTATACACATTAATATGCTCACTGAGTCGATCTTTAGTTTAACACGGCCTAACTTTAAGACTTACATTTTAGTATTTAAAAACACAACCATCAGAGTTTTTTTGCTTTATAGTGCCTTCCTGCAGAAATAAAGGATAGCATCAGGAGTTGTGTTGAAACCACCCTAGGATGAATCCATTCTCATAATAACACTAGAAAATAACCTATTTTTTTTCTCATTTTTCTCTATTGAATCCCACTTTCCTCCCTCCCTCTCTGCCTTCCATCCTTCCTTTCAACAATGTAATTAAACTCCCTATGGATGAGACATTGAACTATTTAAGACTTACTAAGTCTACAAAGATTATCATCAACTCTTAACATGATCATATTCTTACTATCAATAAGGCTTCTGCTTTCATTCATGCTATTGTAAATTTCTTACAATGTTCCCTTTTAAAACTTCATCATCACTTCTATCCTTTGTCATCACTTAAAAAGACCAGTAGCTTAGAGTCTTTAAGTTCACCTGCCTGGAATACCGCCCCATGATTCTTCTCTTTGGCACCATAAACCCCTAATATATCTACGTAGCTTTTCCTTGAAAAACTTTCCATTAGGCCTTTTCAAATGTTGTTCTATGGTAAACAAACGTCCCTGCATCTTTACTTTTGTGCCTTAATTATAACATAACTCAACCCAAAGGTTTCAACTTCTTCTGTAGCTTTGATCAGGAGAGGCTCCTTATTCTCATTTCTTTTCTGTATTTTGGGGCCAGGAAGAAGAGGAAGCTTTCTTCTGATTAGCTATGCTATCTCCAGATCATTTCTTACCTAGAGTTAAGTACCAATCCCTGCTTCTTTGTTTTTCATGTTGTCAGTCTGTAACTCTACTACAAGTATTTCCATATTTGACCACTTTTCTGAGAGTTCTCCCTCAATGATTAGGAATTACTACCAGTCTTGTGATCTTTCTACTGCAAGGTCAGCTATAATCACAGATGACTTCAGAGTATATTATGAAGGTCCATACAACACTTTAACATTACAGATATTTGAACTTTTCCATTTCAATGGCCATAATTCCTATTGTTCTTTAACTATTTGTATCCATGATTATGTCCTGGAAGTTTTCATCCCCCTGAAATAGTCTAACTTTGAGATCTTAAATTCAAATATCCTACTTCTTAATATAATTTTTCTGACTTTTACTTCCTTAAATACATCATAGCTACTTTTTCATCTCACAAACAATTCATCTCACTGCCAGTTCCCTTTTTCCTTCTTTTTCTACCCCATGCCCCCACCCCCTCCAGTCTATCAACCTTTTCCTTTTCTAGTATCTTTTGCTAAAAGTACTAGACACCATGGCTCATTATGCAACATAGAACTGTGAATTCATGCTAAAACTGGCTTCCTCTATCCCTTTATCGTGGTGTGTAAATTTCTGTTTCCAAGATTAGCATCATTTCAATTCTTAATCTCTAAATTCAGGTTGACCCTAAGCATTAGCCATTGTGATAGGCAGAATGATGGTCTCACAAACATGCCAACTTCTTAATACCTAGCACCCATAAATACATTCGATTACATAGCAAAGAGGAATAAAGGGAGCAAATTAAATTAGAATTGTTAATCAGTTGACTTTAAGATAGAGAGATTATCCTTGATTATTTGGGTGGTACAATATATTACAAGGATCTTTTAAATGTGGAAGATGGAGACAGAGGTGTAAATGTGAAATACTGAGATGTGAGAAAGCATTATATAGCCATTGCTGACTTTGAAGATATAAAGAGATAAAAGCCAAGGAGTTCAGGCAGGATCTAGAGCTGGGAAAGGTTAAGAAGTATTTTCACCTTAGGCCCTAGAACGGAAAGGAACAAAGCCCTACTGATGTCTTCATTTTAGCTAGTGAGACACATGCCAGACTTCTGACCTATAGAACTATATTTAAAGTACTAAATTTCTGGGGTTTCGTCATTAAATTTAGTGTAATTATTACTGCAGCAAAAGGAAACTGATACACCCACTAACTTTTTACTTTCCCATGTGTACAATTTATTTTAAATTTTCTTCTTTTTTTTTTTTAAGATTTTATTTATTTGAGAGAGAGAAAGAATCTGAAGTAAATTCCACATTGAGCACAGAGCCTGGTACAAGGCTCAGTTCCACAACTACAAGATCACAACCTGAGCCACAACTAAGGGTAGGACACTTAACCGACTGAGCCACCCAAGCCCCATCAATTTTCTTCTGCAGGTATTCCAACTTTATACTCAACCCTAGATTGCCAGAAAAGGAAACTTTGAGTGCTTCATTAGGAAGTCTGTGGTGATACTGCATAATCATCCTTAACTTTCTTTCCCTTACTCTACAAATTTATATGAATGTAAGCTCATCCTCACCCACTTTTCTGCTGCTTACATTGAAGTACCACTTTAAGCACATCTTACCCACTTTCTATAGGAGATTGTTCAAATTCACTTCTTTCCTTTATTCTCTCCTCCTAAAATGGGAGAGGTTTGACACTATTAGATGATAAGGTGATTTTCTCTTTGGCCCACAATCAAAGCCTACAATTTCATCTCTTCCTACCATTTATTAGTTCTTGAAATTATGGTCTCCTTTTCTTATTCCCACTCTCTAAGACTTTGTTGTCAATATGATTTTCTCCTGTACACCCTTCCTGTCCAATTTTTTAATCCTTTATTTTTAGGCCAGTTTTAGGTTAACAACAAAATTGATAAGAAGATAGACTCTCATATACTCTCTGCTCCCACAAACGCATAGCTGCCCCCCTCCCACCATTAGCCAGTATCACTAACCAGCAGGGTACATTTGTTACCAAGGAGGAACCTAAAGTGACACATCATAATCATCCCAAGTCCATAGTTACTAGAGGGTTCACTCTTGACATTGTACATTATATGGATTATGAACAAATATATAATGACATATGGACATCAGTATAATACTGTATCCAATATTTTCACTGACTTAAAAATCCTTTATGATGGGGCACCTGGGTGGCTCAGTGGGTTAAAGCCTCTGCCTTTGGCTCAGGTCATGATCTCAGGGTTCTGGGATACAGCCCCATATTGGGATCTCTGATCAGTGGGGAGTGTGCTTCCTCCTATCTCTCTGCCTGACTCTCTGCTTATTTGTGATCTCTTCTCTGTGTCAAATAAATAAATAAAATCTTTAAAAAAATTCTTTTGGGGAGGGTATGTGCTTTGGTTAGTGCTATGAAGTGTGTAAACCTGGTGATTCACAGACCTGTACCTTTGGGGATAGAAATATATGTTTATAAAAAATAAAAATTTTTTAAAAAATTTTAAAAAATTCTTTCTACTCCACTTATTCATCTCCCTGTTGCATCCACCAACCACACATATATGCCACTATAGGCAACAACTGATCTTTCCCTTGTCCCATAGTTTACTATTTCCAGAATGTCATATAGTTGTCATAGAGTATATAGCTTTTTCAGTTAGAGGCTTCTAGTTCACCTCTTTGACCCAGTAATGTGCATTTGAGGTTCCTCCATGTATATAAATGAATACTACGACACAGACTTAAGAAGTAAAAACCATGATTTCTGAGCATTTTATTTTAATTTTTTAAAAAGATTTTATTTATTTATTTGACAGAGACACAGCGAGAGAGGGAACATAAGCAGAGGGAGTGGGAGAGGGAGATGTAGGCTCCTCACTGAGCAGGGAGCCTGATGCGAGACTCCATCCCAGGACCCTGGGATCATGACCTGAGCTGAAGTCAAGCCACTTAAGAAACTGAGCAATCCAGGTGCCCCGATTTCTGAGCATTATAACAATGCATTGACTTTTGCAAAACTGTTTTGGCATTTTTTTACATAATCAACATCTAGCAGATCTAAAATACATATTAGAATTTCTTTTATATTCTTAAACTTTTATATGTTTGTGTTATATAATAGAGCTTCCATAACAGATAAATCATATATATCAAAACTAGTCACTTTCATCTAAAGCAACTGTAGAATTTCAATATTAATGGGAAGCATAGCTTCAGAGAATTTTTTTCCTTTTCACATTTGTACCTGAATTCTTTCCAAATAATATATACATTTTCTGCTCTTGACTGGGAAAATTTACTTTTCTGTAAATAAAATGTATCACTCTAAATATTAAACTCTTAATAAATTCATGCTTTGAGATAATTTTTGTTCTAAAAATATTATTCACTGTCCTGAAAAGAATAGAACTATTTTTATTACTTGTTAACAGCAATTACTATATTGGCCCATAGCTCAATAATTGTTCCTAAAAATGCTCTTTTTGCTTTTCTCAACTTTAAACATTCAATATATTTATTGTTTTAACTATCAGTGAGACTTATCTTAACTTACTTTCAAGTTTTATTTCTCATATGCCATAAATTGGATTTGCAAATCTTTGAACTTGATAGTCTGAATAAGAAAAACAATGAATAAATGATGCACTCTCATTTAACAAGGTATATGTAGAGGTTAATTTTATGTATCAACCTAATTTGCCCATGCGCAGCTCAGATATTTGGTTAAACTTTATTCCAAATAGGTCCATAAAGGTGTTTCTAGATAAAATTCAATGTTTGAATCAGCAAATGGAGGAAAGCAGATTACTTTCTCCAATGTGAGTTGGCCTCGTTCAATTTGTTAAAAGGCTGAATAAAACAAAAGCTGATTAAGAATTAACTGTCTTTCTCTCTCTCTCTTGAACTGGGACCTTGGTCTGCCTTCAGACTCAGGCAAGGGCTAGAACATATATCTTTGGTTTTCAAGGGTAGCCAACTAAAGATCTTGGAACTGAAGGACACTCATGCATATACAGTACATGAGCTCTAGTTCACAGAATTAGTAGTCTAAGGCCTTTCTGTATAGAGGTGTGTGTGTGTGATCTTTCTGTGGGTGTGTGATCTCTTATTTCTTTATTTGTTCCTTTCTATATTGCACATAAGCATGAGTTTTTCGGATAAATTGTTTATGATACTTAAGTTCTTAAAACTTTGAAATATAGAATACTTCAAAGTACTTTTGGTTAAAATTTTTAGATATCACAGCAGGTAAACACCCAAAGCTATAATGGCAAAATGTGTTTCTCACAATAACCCATGGGTAGAATTGCTTCCTTAGCAAAGTTACAAATTAGATGGTGGTTTTCTTTGGTGCCTTTAGGAAATGCTTCTCAAACTTGGATTTGGTCACTTTAAATTCATGTAATCCCAAGCTGCAATTGATTTTTTTTAACGACTCTATGCATATATTTGTCAGAGAGAGAAAGAGCACAAGCAGGAGGAGAGGCAGGCAAAGGGAGAACCAGGCTCCCTGCTGAGCAAGGAGCCCAATGTGAGACAACCAGGCATCACATGATTTTTATTTTAATATAAAAATTAATTATAATAGTAACTATTTCAAACTAAAGCAAGATTAATTTTAATACATTTTTTTAGAACATACATATTCTCCTTTCCTCTATCCCAGACTTTGAACTTTTCTTCTCCTATGTCATATAGCCATAGATTACCTTTAGTTTTGGGTTCTGGGTTTCTGTTTCCATCGCATTAGTAAAAAAAAAAAAAAAGAAAGAAAAAGAAAAGAAACCATAAGTGACTCTTAATCTCACAAAACAAACTGAGGATGGCTGGGGGGAAGGGGGTTG
Source organism: Mustela nivalis (assembly GCF_964662115.1). Classification (NCBI taxonomy): domain Eukaryota; kingdom Metazoa; phylum Chordata; class Mammalia; order Carnivora; family Mustelidae; genus Mustela; species Mustela nivalis. The sequence goes on from NC_139023.1 coordinate 113,401,693, forward strand.
GGAGAAGGGGGTGGGATTATGGACATTGGGGAGGGTATGTGCTTTGGTGAGTGCTGTGAAGTGTGTAAACCTGGTGATTCACAGACCTGTACCCTGGGGGATAAAAATATATGTTTATAAAAAATAAAAAATTAATTAAAAATTAAAAAAAAAGAAACTTGTGTCAAAAAATTTCATAGGAACTAAGTAAATGTCATACTTGTCCCCAAAAGACTTTTTATTTCAAACCTTATTTCTAATTGCAAGATAAAAGTTTATAATATTTTGATTTCTAGGATAGTGAATTTCAGAAAAATGAAGATAACTAAAAGTACTTCTTGTCACATTCTAACAAATGAATACACTTTGAGGTAATAAATTATTTTTATAGGTCAATGATTGGTTGATTGATTAACTTAACTTTGGTTAAAAAAACACGTTGAAAAACCATTTCTTTTTCTCCCATGCCTCTAGCAACTAGCATTCTACTTTCTATTTCCATAAATTTGATAACTTTAGATACTTCAAAAGTACACTCATACAGTATTTGTCTCTTAGTCTTTTTTTTGTTTTTAACTTCCCTTAACTTTTATCAACAACTAGCTTTAGTTCTCAACTAAGTGCACTATATTGTGGTTTTTCCTGATAAGGTTTAAATCAATGCATAGAAGATCAGATCCTAGTGCAGAGTCAATCAGAACTTTTGTATCTTGGCATTGTCAGATTTGAATTTATAGTATGCTAAGCCTATTAAGCTAGCCCTTAGCCTCAGTCTAATTAGAACAATTATTAGGCAAAGAATTCACTGAAGAACCCAAATCAATCTTAAATAAGGAGAGGAGAAAGAAAAAGAGAAGAGGAGAAAGAAGAAAACACACATACAAAATGGAGGAGATGGACACACAGTAATTATGAGGTTGCAGAATTAGAAGTATGGAAGTATGGAGACGAGAAAAATATTTATTATTTGGCTAGTTGATGCAAGGATTAAGAGATTATTTCTTTTGGATCAGAAAACATGACCAAAATCTGGTGATTTCTCTAGAAATCACTTTACGATCTTAAGCATTAGACAAAACACACGAGCCATTCATGGCAAAGTAGGTTTAGAGGAAACATACCTCAACACAGTAAAGGCCATATGTGAAAATCCATAGAAACATCATATTCAATGGTGAAAATTTGAGAGTCTTTCCTCTAAAATCAGGAACAAGATAAAGATTTCCACTTTCACCACTCTATTCAACATAGTACTAGAAGTCCTAGCCACAACAATCAGATAAGAAAAAGAAAAAAAAGATACCCAAATTAATAAGGAAGAAGTAAAACTTTCAGCATCTGTAGATGACATGATACTGTACAAAGGAGACCTTAAAGACTACACCAAAAAAACTATTAGAAATGACAAATTAATTCAGTAAAGAAAGTAAAATTAATATAGAGAAATCTGTTGCATTTCTATACACTAATAATGAAGAGGTAGAAAGAGAAATTAAGAAAACAACCCCATTCACAATTTCACCAAGAAGAATTAAATACCTAGGATGAAGTTAACCATCAATGAAAGAAACTGAAAATGACACAAACAAATAGAAAGATACTTTATGCTCATGGATTGGAAAAACAAATGTTGAAATGTCCATACTACCTAAGCAATCTAAAGATTTAATGCAATCCCTATCACAATACCAATAACATTTTTCACAGAACTAGAACAAATAATCCTAAAATTTGTATGGAATCACAAAACATATTGAATAGCCAAAGCAATCTTAAAAAATAACAAAGCTGCAAGTATCACAATCCCATATTTCAAGATAAACTATAAAGCCATGGTAATCAAAACAGTATGCTAGTGGAACAAAAACAGACACATTGATCAATGGAACAGCATACAGAGCGCAGAAATAAACCTAGGCTTAATGGTCAATTAATTTACATAGAGGATATAAGAATAAATGTTTGGGGGGGGTGCCTGGGTGGCTCAGTGGGTTAAAGCCTCTGCGTTCGACTCAGGTCATGATCCCGGGGTCCTGGGATCGAGTCCCACATCGGGCTCTCTGCTTGGCAGGGAGCCTGCTTCCTCCTCTCTCTCTGCCTACTTGTGATCGCTGTCTGTCAAATAAATAAATAAAATCTTTTAAACAACCCTCCCCAAAAAAGAATAAATAATTGGGAAGAGACAGTCTCTTCAATAAATTGTGTTGGGAAAATAGAATGGCTACATATAAAAGAATGAAACTGGACCACTTTCTAACACCAGACACACACAAAAAAACCTCAAAATGGACTGAAGTCCTAAATGTGAGACCTGAAGCCATAAGAATCCTAGAAGAGAATACAAGTAGTAATTTCTTTGACATCATCCTCTGCAAATTCTTTAGATGGGTGTTCTCTGGCAAGGGAAACAAAAGCAAAATTAAATTATAGGGACTACACCAAAATAAAAAGCTTTTGCACAGTGCAGGAGATGAACAAAACAAAAAGGCAACCTACTGAATGGGAGAAGATATTTGCAACTGATATCTCTGATATGGGATTAATATCTAAAATATATAAAGAACCTACACAACTCAACACCAAAAATCCAATTAAAATTCAGGCAGAGGACCTGAATAGACATTTTTCCGAAGACTATATGCAGATAGTCAACAGATACACAAAAGATGCTCAACAAAAGATGATGTATCACTCATCATCACAGAAATGAAAATTAGAATGACAATATGATATCACGGTACACCCATCAGAATGGCTGAAATAAAAAACACAAGAAGTAACAAGTGTGCCAAGGATGTGAAGAAAAAAGAATGTTGTGCACTGCTGGTAGGAATGCAAGTTGGTGCAGCCACTGTGGAAAATAGTATGGAGGTTCCTCAAAAAATCAAAAACAGAATTATCACATAATCCAGTAATTCAACTACTAGGTATTTACCTCCCCCAAAACAGAAACACTAATATAAAAAGGTATATTCACTCCTGTGTTTATTGTAGCTTTATTAATAATAGCCCAGATACAGGAGCAAACCAAGTGTTTGTCAATAGAGAAATGGTTAAGTAAGATGTGGGGGGAGGGTGTTTGTGTATATAAAATGGAATATTACTCATCATACAAAAGTAAAATAAAATCTTTCCATTTGTAACAACATGGATGGACCTAGAGGGTATAATGCTCATGTAAAGTAAATTAGAGAAAGACAAACTCCATATAAGTGAAATTTAAAAAATAAAACAAAACAACCAAGAAAAAAGAGACAAAGACAAAACCAGATTCTTAAATACAGAGAACCAACTGGTGGTTGCCAGAGAGCTGATAAGTGCGATAGGTGTGAGAAAGGGGATTAAGAGTATAATTACCCTAATGAGCACAGAGAAACATATATAAACGTTGAATCATCACATTGTACATCTAATTACTAATTACTAATTACTAGTACTAGTTACTAATGTAACACTGTATTGTCAACCATACTTGAATAACAATTAATTTAAAAATTAAAAAATATATAAATAAAAGCTTTTGTACTGCATCACAAGACAGATCTTTTTGCCTGTCTGAAAAATGTTATTCATTTCTTTTTTTTTTTTAAAGATTTTATTTATTTATTTGACAGAGAGAAATCACAAGTAGATGGAGAGGCAGACAGAGAGAGAGAGAGGGAAGCAGGCTCCCTGCTGAGCAGAGAGCCCGATGCGGGACTCAATCCCAGGACCCTGAGATCATGACCTGAGCCGAAGGCAGCAGCTTAACCCACTGAGCCACCCAGGCGCCCCTGAAAAATGTTATTCATTTCTGACATACCTCAAAATTATAATGATTTATAGACAGGGACATGAAATTTGGGTCTCCATATAGTAGCACTAAATGATGCAAGACCAAGTATGATTTATTTGGAATATTTCCCTGAAGGCATTTTCATATGCTTCCACAAATTTTTAAAAATCCAATATTCTAACTGTGGAAAACTCGAGGTAAGAACTATTATCTTATGTAGCTGATTAATTACATGGTCCCTTGAATAAAACCCAAGTACTACTTATCTGTATTTTAAATGTTTAAGACTATTTTTTTTCATATAGCACATGGAAAACAATATATGAAGCCAATATAGTTGAAAGATATTTAATACTCTTTGTTATCACACACACAAGCAAACAAAAGAATATCTAAAGTATAAAAAGCTTTCCAAGGCTTTTATTTACAAGATATTTTGAGATACTCAAAAGTATAGAGAGTATCTTTTTTATCAGCTTTTAATAAATATGATGAAAGAAAATACAGATAAATATCCTGAATCATAAATGAGTTATTGAATGAATAAAGAAAACAAGCAAAAGGCTCAAACAAAACAGGAGATACTGTTTCACTTTAAATTCACCTTGAGGACTGTTTTCTATAACCGAAGGAACCACCTTGCCAAGGGATTTGGCTGGAGTTGAAGCTTGGAAATGGGCAGCACCACACAATGAATCTGTCTTTGAAAAGATGAAAAGATTCCGGTAGGTAGCAATGGAGTCAGTTATACAAAACAAGAACAAGAATATAAAAAGTAAAATATATCTTGAATATATGTAACTATCTACCTGTATAATTTCTTATAATTATAATTATATATAATATATATAATTATAATTTCTTATTTCATAATGCTTATTAGACACATCCTTAAAATGAAAGTAAAGATCTGTCATTCTATTTTTACTGTTGAGTAAGACCCCAAGAAGGACAGTACTTCGTGGCAACCTGACAAAGGAATAAGAGCTGACAATATTGCTAGGAAGGGTAGAAAGAAAGGGGAATGTCGGGAGCCAATGGGAGCTAAGAGAGTAATTTAAACTAGGAAGGCTGCACAGCAACAGACACATGGCAATACTCATTTGATTGCCTGCTTCCATAGTGTTTCCTCTTAAGGAGGAATATGGCTTTCTGCCACCATGATTGATGCACAGAATCACAGACATGTCACAGCATTAAGGAGCTTCATGACTACAAAGACATGCTGCTTTCAAGTGAGCTTTAACTGAGCTTAAATATAGAGCACAGCTGTCAAACTGCACAGGGTGCTCTTCCAATCTGATATCATTAAAATGATATTTTGAACTGATTGCAATTTGAAACGATAGGGATGCTGTTACTACAGGAGATGGGTCAACTCTGTGTCAAACCTGAAAATCATTAGTTGCCTACTACTAAAAATATTTTGTTTTAATGACCCCATAGAAACAAAAGTGTTGGTTATCTTGAGCATTTGATGAAGTAATTACTACACTTTTCCTACAATTGTAGGAATTGTTATATAATAAAGAGTATCTAATAAAATGTGGATGATAGAATAAGCCAAAGGTCAAAAATTATAAGGGAAACTATATCTTTTTATAAAATACAATTTATCAAAACAACAGTCCTGACCAGTCTTTCCTTTTAGGAGCAGTTAAGTTGATTCTTTGTAACATACTTTAACATTTCATCCACATTATTTTCAAATAAAATATTTGAGATATAAAAAACAGATTAACAACTACAAGCCTTCTGTGACTTTTCTTTCTACATGCATCTATATAACTATAAAACTATAATGTTCTAACAAAAACATAACATGCCATGGTTTGAGGAAGGCAAAATTCAGTGGTTCTGGGTCTACAGTATTCTCTTGCAATAAGCCTGCCTGGAATTTGATTTTTTTTAAATCTTCTCTCCATGTAAAAATTTTAATCAACCTGACAAATGAAGTGAAAAATGTGATAACTAGTATTAGAACAATTTGCCTTCACTGAAAGTCACAAAATATAGAGAATATCAACAAACAAAGGAGAACTATTCTTCTTTTGTCTGTTAATCATAGGATGTATCCAAGCATTTAGAATAAAGCTTTATACATAGTAGGCACAAAATAAATATGCATTGCATAAATAATAAAATGGCAATACCTGTACCATTTGTGTAATTATAATTCTACAATACCCAAGGTAGATTTTAAGCAGAATAAATATGAAATATTCGCAACAATTAGCTGAAGAACTCCAAACTAACCATAGAAAATCAATGCATTATTAGGTACATCATTGGATTTCTTGATTTTTTGAAATTCATTCTATTACAATTGCCAGGATCTTAGACTGTTATTAACTGAAATTCGGCCCCTCTGTAATAAATTAATCAGTTTGAAAGTAGACCTCAGAGGGCAAAATTATAGTTATGCCAAATAATATTTTATCATTTAATGCAAAACAACTCAGTCTTTTTTACATTGTCTATTTCAATTACAGTTTAATTGGAAATTGGTCTTATTTTAAGGAAAAAATGAGACTGGCATTACTGTGATCAATATTTATTAGAGATGGATGCTAATCAGATTTCAGAGAGAATTTTATATGGAAACAGGATTTAAAAATGGTGAAAAACACAACTTTATCATAAGTCAGTAACCTTTTCTCAGTCTTATGGTGGCATACAGTACTGAATTATAAACTAATTAAACTGTAAACTACTACATGATTATATAAATATATACAAAAGATAATAATACTGTATGTATTCGCTGTGACAAAGAAAAACTGTATTTCTCTCAGTTTGTTATTTCTGCATATACGGGGCATTTGTAGAGACTCTACTGAGTCCAAGCCACTGCTGGATGGAGACCTGAGGTGGAGTAGTTGCAGACAGAGTAGGCAGAAGAAATACTTTATACACATGCTGAACCACAACCTCTAATATCACTGCTTAGAAAGAAGAGAAGCAGCAGACCAACTTGGAACATGACTGTAAGCACGGGGTGACTCTGTGATCAAAGGAGTCTGGCAGGCTTTGTGACTACGAGGCAAAGATTCAAGCAGAGCTGTATTTTACAAATAGCAGCAGCAGCCATAGAGCAAAGTACAGTTTTAACGGGTATAATGTGGATATGACCACTGGCCACTCTGTCCTTTTTGTCACTGAGTCTCTGTGGATAGTGATGGCTATAGAAGTGTCATTTTTCATAGAAAGATCAAAGATTTTCATATGACCATTCTTCATTGGGAGAACATGCAAGGTCACCTAGGACACATCAGTTAGCTGTGGTAATAATAGTAAATCTACTTAAACTTGACAGAATACAGCAGAGTTAGATTTCCACAGCCTGCTAAAATAACAGATTCGTTTCTTGGTTAGTTAAAATGAAATATAAAACATCTTAAAATTAAAAAATAAATGCAAATTGCCAAGGTCAGTACTTGGTGCACAGAAATACCAAATCATTGCTTATTTTAACTGCTAATAATAAATAAATAAACTTCCAGTTATCCCAAATGGTCATGAAGTAAGTTGTTCTGTCAAATTACAGCTATTCACAGGGATTAAACATGAGAGAATTAGAATACAATAAAATGTACGGAACACTAAAATAATCCTAGCTGTATAAAATTTAAGCCGTCCTGGGTAAAATAGCACTTATCAGTTGGCCCATATAAGCAGCTTAGTAAGAATACAGCAATTCTGTTTACAGGTTTTTGATTTCTAGTCTTCTCTTGAGAAATGCCTGCCCATCAATGGTCTTTCTGTGTTTCACAGTTCCAAAATTTCAATTCAATGTGATGTAATTGAAACCTGATAACTGCTCTGTAATTCTTTTTTTTTTTTTTAACTGAGATTTTATTTATTTTAGGTGGGGTGGGGGTAAGAGCAGGGGGAAGGGCAAAGGGACAGGAAAAGAGGGACTCAAGCTGACTCTACACCGAGCGCTGAACCCAATGCAGGGCTCGATTCTAAGACCCAGATATCATGCCCTGAGCAGAAAAGAGTCAGACAAACGGACTTAGCCACCCAGGTTTCCCACAGCTCTGAAATTCTTATTGTTCAACTCTTACTTGAAACTCTGAAGAAATGAATATACAATTCTTTAATCCATACTATCCTTCCCTAATTAGAAGCCTCTACAATACATTATATTCACATAAAACACATATTTTAAAAAATTCCCTCCCTATGTCTTTATCATTCATTCATTCATTCACTCACTCACTAATTAATCAGATGAATTTTTTGAATGCCTACTATGGTGTCACACACTGTGCAAGGAAGCAGGGATACAGCAGTGACAAAAAGAGGCAGGATCCCTATCAATAGGGAGCAGACAGTTTCATAGGTAAGACAGATATTATTCAAATAATCATTAAAAAATTACAATGATTTACAATGATAGGGATGCCTGGGTGGCTCAGCTGGTTAAATATCTTCCTTCAGTTCAGGTCATGATCCCAGGGTCCTGCGATGGAGTCCTGCATCAGGCTCCTTGTTCAGCAGGGAGCCTGCTTTTCCCCTGACTCTGACTTTGCCTCTCCCCACTGCTTGTGCTCATGCTCACTTGATCTCTCTTGACAAACAAATAAAAATCTTTAAAATAACTTCTTTTAATTATAATGATAATAAGCTTTAGGAAGAATGCTACATTGTGCTATGACATTATGGTAGAGGGAGCTGAGATATAATACAGTCAAGAGATTTCCTTGTGAAATTAATGATGGACCTGAGGTAAAAAGGAAGAGTTCCTTTTAAGTGGAGGTGACCCTTTGTCTAAAGACTTTGGAACAAGAACATGAGACGGTCCAGTAACTCAAACTTTCTCCTGTTCATCTACAGTTCCAGAATTGGCATAACTTGAGCACAGCAGGGACATAAACTTGATCAAATGTTCCCTTCTTCCATCAACCGCTGTGCCCTAAACATTTTGAAGATGTCAGAATTCAGTGATGGCTGTGTTCTTCTATAATGAATTATAATGTTGCAGAGTTTAACGGATGGCATTGGCCAGAGAGGGCAAAAGACTAATTAGGAAAGAGCCAGTTTTTAGTGGCAGACAAATATCATAGCAGTTAGTATTGGGAGATTATATATGTGTACTCACACACACACACACACACATACATCAATTTGGGGAGGTTGTCATAGCTGTAAAAATCCTACAAATGTTCTGTTTACACTATTTGTTAAAGTTTGCTCTAGGAGTCATTCTATTTGTTAATCCTGTACTTGCGTTTTATGATATATTTACAGATTTGTATCGAGTCAGTGTTGTATTTCAACTGAAAGTAAGTTAAAAGTCTGAGTCTCAAATACAGTATACTGTAATATAATTTTTTAAATAATTTTAAAATACCAAAGCCAGATAGAACAAAAAAGAGGCAGAGCAAGAACAATAATAAAATAATCAAATTAACATTGTCAAGGCTGGCTTTTACTGTCTTATACATGTTACACTATTCTAATTTTGATTTCCAAATCAAAGACAGACCTGGAGAGCATAACAAGAATGCTTTGTTGTCACATATAGAATATGCCTCTAACTATCTAGGACCTCAAAGTATTTTGTTGATTTAAAGCACTTAACATTGATTGTTAATTTAAGTTTGTATATTGTCTCCCTAAAAGACATTTGTTGGACATAGAGACAAATCATTCTTCTCTTTCCCAGATTCTGCACTGGCCCAAGTAAACTATAGAAAGCCTACAAACTTAGATTTCTTTTGTCTTAAAAAAATAGTATATAAGAAAAGAATTGAAATCAGAGACTCAAATGGGTATTTGTGTAACTATGTTCTCACAGAAGCATTATTTACAATAGCCAAAGGGCAGAAGTAATTAAAGTATCCACAGAAAATGAATGATAAAATATGGTATTTACATACATATAAATGATATATTATTCAGTCTTGAAAATTCTGGCACATGCTCCAACATGAATGAATCTTGAAGACACATCTAAGTGAAGTAAAAAAAAAAATACTATATGATTCCACTTACATGAGGTACTTAAAGCAGACAGATTTACAGACACAGAAAGTAGAATGGTGTTTGGCAGGGTAGTTACAGAGTTACTGTTTAATGGGTAGAGTTTCAGTTTCAGAAGATGAAAAATTTCTGGAGATTAATGGCAGTCATGGGTTGCACAAAAATATTAATGTTCTCACTGCTACTCAACTTTACAGTTAAAAATTATTAAAATGGTAATAATATATATTTTTTATCACAATTTAAAAAATTCTTATGAGTCTTATAACCTTTCTGGTTCTACCTCATCTTTTTTCTTTATAGTAAATCTTTCCAGTGATTTGTTTGTTCTTACTATTTTCAATTTCCTTCCTCCCGTTCTCTCTTGAAACTATTCAATCACACTTTTAATCCTAAAGCTTTATCAAAGCTTTTGTTCTCAAGGTCATTAAGCCCTACACATAACTATATGTAATGTTTATTTCTTAGTCATCTTCATATTTGAAACATCTCTTCATGACCATACATCCGAGTTTACTTAGAACAGAACTGGCTTGTGTCTATTGTTTTCAGATGTAATTAATAGTGACCTGTCTCAATAGTGACCTGTCTCAGTCTCAGAAGTGTGCTAGACTGGATTATAAATCTTATTGTGAATCAAACTATCAGTATTTTATGTAGAGTTGTTCACTTCTTCCTCATTTAAATGGCTCCCAAGATACTATGCTCTTCTTGTTTTTAAGTAGCAGCATACTCTTTTGCTGACTCCTTTTATCCCTACAATTTCTTAATTTTGAACTAAGGAGTTGTTTCTATAAACCCCTGGATAATCCCACCGAGTCTTTTGACTTAAGAAACAGATAACTCTGATGATTCCCAAACCCATGACTCTACAGTGAACAGCTCTCCCTCCTCCTATACTACAGACTTGTGTAGACAGCTCCTCCCTGTTATTTGCACTTGGATGTCCGATGGATAACTCAAATTCAGTATGTCCAGATATGAGCTCCTCCTCATTTCTCCTTTTTCCTCCAACTCAATAAATGAAAAATCCTTTCTTCCAATTTTTTAGGCCCAAAACCTTGTATGTTTTTATTTCTCTCATATCCATTGTAATCCTATACACCGACAAATTCTGTATATTCTAACCTCAAAAGTTACCCAAGCATGACTCCCAACCCTCAGTTATTCACTTAGTTTGGGGCAAGACATGTAATAGCTGTTTTTCTCATTTCTGACCCCACAAGGCAGTCTCTTCCTAACACAGAATCCAGAGGTATCCTATTAAGTGTATATCATAATTTGTCATTTCTCTGTTGACAACCTCTCTTACCTTCTCATTTTCCTGTAAATGATAAAATTCTTAAAATTGCCAATATGGCTCTACATAATCTGTTCTCTCCTTGCCTTTTGGAATTCATGTCCTACTACTTCATCTCCTCCACTCTGATCCAGCCACACTGGCCTTTTGCTATTGCTAGAACATGCAAAGCACGCTGCTACTCAGGGCTTTCATAGATTATATAAATTTGTAATGTCCCTCTGACCTCAACTGTCTTATTCTACTTAATTTTTCTGCTGCATTTATCACTATTATATATTTTACTTATTAATTTTTTGTATAAATCATCTAACTAGAATATAAACTTGTGGTATCTACTTTATCCATTAATGTATCCTTATTGCCTCAGTGCATTTATCACACTCCATTATATCTGTTGAGTGATTGTGGGCTGAAAAATTATAGGAATAAAAATAGTTACAATAGCTATTTGTTGATTAAGATTCAGGGATGATTACTTTTTATTGAAAGCCTTTGTTGATGAGCACTGTGCTAGAGAATAGAAAGAAGAATAAATCAGGGACCCCACCCTAACTGAATTTATATTCTATTAGAGATATAGATTAATGGTTATACTTTTCCCTAATTTTTATCCATTATTAAATAGCATAACCATTTATACAGTTGCACATGTCAAGAAATTAGAAATTAGTAATTAGTAATTCCTCATACATGTTAAGCTTCACATACAATCCATTTCTATATTTTTAGAATTTATGTATTTATTTTAGAGACACAGAGCACGGGGAAGGGGAAGAAGAAGAAAATCTCGGACTCCCTACTGTGTACAGAGCAAAGCTCTTGGCTCAGTCTCAGGACCACGAGATCATGACCTGAGCTGAAACCAAGAGTCGGATGCTTAACCAACTGAGCCACCCCTGGCACTCTTCACCCATTTCTATTTTAATATACCTTCAAAATCCATCTTGATAGTAATAATTTCTTATCACCTTCAGAGCCACTACAGTGATACAAACCATGACTATTTCAACTGGGGCTTTTGGTAGCCTCTTAACTGGTCTCTCGGCTTAAATTCCTTCCACGTCCAAGCAGCCAGAGCAATCTTAAAAAACTGATCATCTGTAACTCTCTACCAAAAACAAAGGTCCTCCCATCACACGTGTGATGAAATCCGAACCTTCTTTCTCAGACCTACAATACACACCTCTCTCAGTATCAGCTTCCACAACTTTTGCCTCTTTGCTCTTCTTCAGGCAGCCTCGTCTTCTTGCAGTTTCTACAACATGGTGTACTCATTCCTCCCTGTGGACTTCTATGTGTCGTTTTTCTCAGCCTCTTCCTTGGGTCTTTGTTCCTTCATATTACGCAGGTCTCAACTAAATGTCACCTCCTCAGTGAAGGCCTGGATGATTGCCTTTCAAAAATCAAACTTAGCCCTGTCATTCGACTGGTGCATCGATTGCATCGTTCCTTGATTTACTTCATGGAACTTACTACTATGTGAAATCCAATTATTTAATTGTTTCTTTATCCCTCTCTAAAATGTAAGTTTCATATCAAGGAATTCATGTACTTATTACTATAGCCTGAGAAATGGAATAGTGATTGGCAAATATCACATAATAAATGGTTGTTGACTGAATAAATGGATGCAATGCAAAAATGTATTAATGGAAGTACTTCTCAATCGCGGTTATTGAATAGCTACCATGTATCAGGAACTTTTTCAAAAACTGTGTTTACAGGGGGCGCCTGGGTGGCTCAGTGGGTTAAGCCGCTGCCTTCGGCTCAGGTCATGATCTCGGGGTCCTGGGATCGAGTCCCACATCGGGCTCTCTGCTCGGAAGGGAGCCTGCTTCCTCCTCTCTCTCTGTCTGCCTCTCTGCCTACTTGTGATCTCTGTCAAATAAATAAATAAAATCTTTAAAAAAAAAAAAAAAAAACTGTGTTTACAAAGAATAAAACAGCTCTCCTTAGGAAAAGCGTAGTCTATTTTGAGTGTCAGACACATAAGAAAAGTCCAATAAAATATAATGGCATAATTTTTAAAAAGCTTAACATGCTATTTGAACTGAATAAAGGGAATATTTCTGCCAGAGACAAGAATGATTTACAAGAGAAGTGAACTTTCCTTTTGTATTTTGAAGGGATTTACAATGCAAGGAAAGCCAGGGAACGGTATTCTACATAATATAAGATAGAGCGCCCAAGGCATGGACTTACGAAAGGGCTTGTTGGAAGCATGATACCTAATTCTGTGTGAATAGAGCATGTAGCGTGACAAGTTGAAGAGAATGACTTGAAATGAAACGGAAATGTGAGTTCACATTTCAAGAGTTATATGCTGCCCGACAGCATGTAATGGATACAAGAATCACTGCTAAGAAGCTATTACATCTGGTAAAAGAAAAAAAAGTAGAAAGAAAAATACACATATACACACACACATATATCTTAACTAACTCACTGCTAAGACAGATAACAATTAAGGACAATTATTGAGAGGACTTACAGAAGTAAATCAAAATACCAGTACACAGAGATTAACTAATACATGGTATGAGTTACAGAGAAAAGAACATGATTCTACATTTTCTCTCTTCAGGACCAAATAAAGAGCTATGCTCTTCAAAAAAATGCATTATGGTGGAAAGTACATTTGTAGCCATGGAGTAAGCAGTAGAAAATAACATAATTTTAGATTTTAGATGTCTTGAACCTGAGATGCTTTCATCCAGGTGATGAAACATAGAGGACATCCAGGAGCCTGAGAAAAAATATGTCTGTAGTTTCAGAGAAAGATCTATGCAGGAAATATAGGAATGACTCTCTCTAAAGAAGACTCAAGTGAAATAATGCATGTAAAGCTACCCAGAATGCTAGCTATATATGATTCTGAGAGCAGAATCATCAAAATACTAAGGACAAAGGAAGGTAGATTTTAATAAGAATAAATGAAACAAGATGGGATTGGGAGGGAGACAAACCATAAGTGACTCTTAATCTCACAAAACAAACTGAGGGTTGCTGGGGGGAGGGGGTTTGGGAGAAGGGGATGGGATTATGGACATTGGGGAGGGTATGTGCTTTGGTGAGTGCTGTGAAGTGTGTAGACCTGGTGATTCACAGACCTGTACCCCTGGGGATAAAAATATATGTTTATAAAAAATAAAAAATTTTAAAAAAATGTACTGACTGTAAGGAAATACACATAGTGAAGGGAGACTGCTCTGTCAAGGAGGTATGTAGTGAAATTAAGGAAGGAAAGTAACAATAGTCTTAAGTATGAGGCTGTGCTAAGAAGTACTGGAGGAAAAAAATCACCTATGAGTAGAGTCACAAGAAACTAACAAAGAAATAAAGAACCACAATAACAAAAGGAAAAAAGAAAGAAAAGGCATTTTACTTTTTAAAAAAAAATTTTTTTAATTTATTTGACAGAGAGAGAGAGAGAGATCACAAGTAGGCAGAGAAGCAGGGGGAAGCAGAGAGCTCAATGTGGGGCTCGATCCCAGGACCCTGAGATCATGACCTGAGAAGAAGGCAGAGGTTTAAACGACTGAGCCACCCAAGCAGCCCAAGAAAAGGCGTTTTAGAGAAGGTGAAAAGATTTTCAGAAACCAAGGATTAAATTTTCCCTACCTGTTTTGTTTCTGTTATATCATGAGTGGAAATTTGAAGATATGTTCCATATCAACACATGTCTCAAGAGTTGAATGCATATTACTTGAGAGTATCTTAAGGTTGTACACTTTCAAATTCCCAGTAATTGAATTCAAGAAAACAATAGAAAAAAACAGAAACGATATTATTGCATGCAGCGAAGGAATGTGTGATTTTCCTTATTCTAAATACAACTTTTAAACTGCCACTAACTCAAACATTAAACAAGATAGGAACTCACCAGTAAACTGGTGAGTTTTCATTTTTGTTGTTTTTTTTAGCTTATACAAAGACAATAAATTAAGTTAATCAGACAACTGTTTCTCAATATAATTAAAAATAATGTTTCTTCTGTGCATTTTTCTCATGCAAATTAAATATAGTAGATTTACTTTAAACAAGTTTCCCTCTTTCATATTCCTTCAATTAAAATTTTACTTAACATAAATCCATTTTGAGTTTCTGTGATAATTTTAATAGTCACACATATGTTGTGTCGCAAAACCACCTATAGTCCTGTCCAGAGATCTAATGTTGTCATCTCCAATTTCCTAGAAAAGAGTTTAACTCCTTAGTTACAAAATCATTTAGAATTCTACCACCACTTTTTAGAATTAAACTTGTCTAAAATTGACTTTTTTTATATATTACATGTCATATATCTTTGTATTCTTTAAATCTTGGCTACATATACTTCTAGAAATTCAGTTAATACTACCCTAAACTGCCCAAATTTTAACAAAATACCAATAAATATTTCTCCTTAATTTTAAAGCAGGTTTTGTAAATTTATAATATACTTTGTCCTTTCCCTAGTTAATATCCAAATACAGAAGAATTATAATTGTATTCTAAACCTATTTTCACTTAGTATTATTTGATGTAAATTTCTTGTTCAATATAATTAATGCCACTTTCTATAATTACTTTCCTCTGAAATATTTGCATGTTTTTCTACATGAGTCTGCTTAACACGATCAACCTGAATCCTATTTTTCAAACTCACTTAGGGAGCACCTGCCTGGCATGCAGTCCTCTTCATCACACAAAAGTTCCTGGAAATTTCACTTTTCCTTCTATTCTGCTATTTTTCTCTTACAATCTCATCTCACAGAATGAATCTTTCAGAGTCACTCATGTGTACATCTCTATGATTTGCTAGATTTTTCCATATGCAAAGAATAACCTTTACTCCTCTATTCTAGCCATCCAAATTTACCCATTCGGCACAATTTACATAAAAATCTGTTATCAATGCAGCATTTTTTTCTTATTATTCAGTCATATTGCAATTATAGTCTGCTTAATATAGTTAACAATCATCATGAACTACACCTTTCTGATCCTGAACTGATATATAAATCTTATATTGATATCTTCATGTTTTTATTTTGCATCTCTTCGCCTAGACTATTATTGACTTGACATCAGGGAAAATGGCTCACTCTTCTTGAACTCCTCCAGTTCTTACCTCAATACCTTGCACCTCATTAACTTCAATAAATATTCATGATTGTTATGTAGTATACCTATTAGAGATCCTTGGCACTTTATTAAGTACTTAAAACTTCCTTTATAGGTTTATCCTATCTTTATAAACCAGGAAAATAATTCCTAGCATTAACTCATGGCTATAAGTAACATAAGAAAAATAAAAACATACAATACGTTGAATGTTCAAAGGAAAGGTAATCATGCTGCTCTGGGACTGGCCATCAGTTTCTTGGAGGGGGTTGGCATATAGCAGACCACTGAAAAGTCCACTGGATTAAGAAATGCAAGTATAATGATCTGGGAAATAAGCTCATAATGTATTATCAGATACTTCGAAGAACATTAAAAATTCTGTTAAAGAAGTCTCATAAAAAACATGGTAATGAGATCAAGGAATTTGAATGGGTCCATAAATCCTAATCTAATTTAGAAGATTTGGTTGTGTTTCTCTTTGAGATGGGGTAGATTAATTTGGTGTACAATTAAGTTTCTGTTGTCAAGATGTTATAATCTTGTTTAATCACTTACTTCTAAAATGACCTTAGTAAACTTATTATTCAGAGCTTTAGAAAGCAGAAAGAAACTCTACCTTATTTAAAATTACAGTCTCTGATATTCAACTAGAAATGATTTTTTGTTTTGTTTTTTAAGAATTTAGTACTTGCTGACTATAATGAACATAGGAGGTATTACTGCTTTATTGTCACATTCTCAGCGGCGAATGGCAAGCACATAATTAGTACAAGGAATTCCGGATTTTCAGAGAAGAAAGTTTTTAAATAAGACTATGATCAAAGTCTCCATATTTCAAGGGACTAATTTTAAAACCACCCATAATAAGAAGACTCAATTATTTACTTTGCTTTTGAAAATCATATGGCAATAGATCACTGTTATTATCTGAAAAAATAATACCACCATTTCTACTGAATAGTTCCAAGAACTCAAGTAGATAACACATACCTTTGTGTTAAAATTAATTCACCCTTAAAAACACATACAGGGTAACTATACTTCTGATGTTTCAGACCAGCATTTTTACTTAAAACATTTCTTTTGAATATCAAGTAGGTGAATGTGAGCATAATATATTCGATAAGACCATCCAAAACATCAAAATAAATTTCTGTTTTGTGTTCATTCCTTTTTATATTTATCCATTTGATTTTAGTTTGGCAACATCTTTACCTAGGGTAGAAAACATCTGCAAAATATCTTCAAAAACTTTGTTTTTTAATTTCTAATAATTATAGAATGTTTGATATTAATTCTAATCAATAATGTTTTAAGTATTTATGTATTTATTATTTGAGAGAGAGAAACAGAGCACATAAGGGGAAGGGGAGACGAGAGGGACAGAGAGACTCTCAAAAAGACTCCTTGCGGAGTATGGAGCCCAGCATGGGGATGATCCCACAACCCTGAAACCATAACCAGAAAGAAATCAACAGTCTGACACTTAACTACCTGAGCCACCTAGGTGACCCAACTAATAAATGATAATTTTTAATAAAGCTTGTAGTTCACATGTAATTTTTAAACTGATGTAAGCATTCAAGGTGATTCTTTCCTTCTAGCATTAATTGAATTTATAAGATATAAATGGAAATTTTCTAACCATAATAGAAATATAATTTTTAGAATATTTTAAATCCCTGCTCACTTTGTGGTAACAGTATAATCATTTACTTTTTAACTAAAGTAGTTATTTTTTAAAGATTTTACCTATTTATTTGTCAGAGAGAGAGAGAGAGAAAGAGAGACAGCACAAGCAGGGGGAACGGCAGGCACAGGGAGAAGGAAACTTTCTGCCGAAAAGGGAACCCAATACGGAACGCGATCCCAGACCCTGGGATCATGATCTGAGCTGAAGGCAGACGCTTAACTGACTGCACCACCCAGGCATACCTAAAGTAGTTTTTTTTTTTTTTTTTAAAGAAAGTTTAACTATTTAATTTATAACCTGTCCAACAACCAATTTCCAAAATTACAAAAAAACCATACCATGATCCAAGAATGAAAATGAGTTCAACAGTTTAATGCACCAAAATGATGCTATGCCTGCATTAAGAAATAAAATCATCATTCTCCTGCGGGTCTTCTGGTTATTTTATTCATCTTCATTGTCATATTAATCACAATCTCAAATATATGTAAGTAATCATTTACTGTTTAGGGTAAAACCGTAAAAGTGTATCAGGAAGAAATTTTAAACACTGATGACAATACAGACCCGTAATAGCACCACTGTGACTTGTTACTGGACTACAACCTAGCAGACTCTGATCTTCAGAGTTGAGCAACCTAAAGGTCACACAGAGAGTGGAGGCTGCTGGCATGCTTTGTTTACTAAAGCTTAAAAGGATGCATACCTCAGAGAGTAGACTAAAGAGTCTGCAGAATTTTGGTACCCGAGGTAGAAGGCAGGGTGAGATGGTGCTGGTGTGACATTGTCTCTGTACCCTGTAATCATTTATCTTGGAGAAGACTGTGAAGCTGGAAGTCCCCCTAAGCTGACATACCTACCATTGCCATCATGCCTCCTGTGCCAATCCCTGTTCTGTGAGCACATTGAAAGCAGGATCTTTGTCTTGTTCAGATTTCATCTCATAGACCAGCTTGACACAGTGCCTAGAGCATACTCTAAGTGTTCAACAAATGTCAGATTCTGTTGTTGATAGAATGAACCCACTGGCACCACCTACCACTTTCCAGATGCCAGTGTTCACTTCATTTCTTGCCACACAATAGTTGGCTACCCCCACAGTGTATTATTTGCTTCTACTGTAGAAACAATAAAGTATTGCCAAATTAGTCAATTAAAATGAACTTCTGCAAATAAACCTTTGGGAATTTCTGAATGCATTCCTGATGTCCTCCCTTCCTATTCTAATTCAATTAACCAGCATTCCTCCTGAGAGAAGAATCTTCTGGAACTGTTGGGCAGGGCTGGAACATCTGTAGGCCTATACTTCTACTGGCATTCAGAAAAAATAGCACGTAACTCTCTGCCATAATGAAAGAATGGGGAACGGAGCTGTAAAGACTAGGGGAATAGAACAAATATCTGAAAAAATCCCAGGAAAAAAAGGGGAGTTCTGGGGGGTGTGAATAATATTGGAAAGCTCTAATGAATTAAAAAAAAAAAAAAATTCTCTTTTAAGAAATTCACCCAAAAGATCTGATAAGTTTCAAAGACCCCAGAGGAGCTGAAAACCAAGTGTTGGTCACTGTTTTCCTTAGCCCTCAGGCGAGGAGAGCTTACTTCTGTGGTTGAGAAAACCAGCAGACAGGATTTCTCTGATTCCTGGAGGGCAGAGAGATTCCATGCCAGCTGAAACCACTTCAGAGCTAAAGACACATGCCCACCGATTTCAGGATTTAGTTACTTAAAGCATCCCAACAATCACACTAGAATGTAGGTAGGCAAAGTAATGTCAAAGAGACAAATAAAAAATAAAACACACAAAAAAGATTAGCTCCAAATGAAGCAAAAATCGCTGAGAATTCAGACAACAGCCTTAATAAGAAAGAAGAGTATGTAAAGGGATTTAAATCCATTTAAACACAAAACTTTTTTTTAATTTAATCTCCAAAAACTGTACATAGAAGCTCTAAAAAAAAAAAAAATTTCAACTTTAGTAGTAGTGAGAAAAGTAGTATCACTACTGATACCTTAATTATTGTACTGGAGATCGTGGAAAAATACCATAAAATAAAGAATAAAGCACAAAAATAGAAATTATGAAGGAAAAAATGAGTTTGGGAGACAATACTGACTTCAAAAAACTTAAGCTAGAAACGAATCACTAAGTTCCTGGATAACAGGTATTAATAAAAGAAAGTATGATAAGCAAATTCTAGTAAGATGACAGAAACACACAGAAAGTCTGAAAAAAAAAATGCTCTACCTTAAGAAAACTAATAGAGTCTATACCTGTTAAACATCAAGAGGGTTGTACCTCACTGTCAATTTGCGCAATACTTTCAGAAATGTCTTAACTTCATGTCTGGTACATTCATAATTTAAACAGCTTTTAATTTTGTCCTGCTTTTATCTCTAGTCCATCAATTAATCAATTAACAATTTTATTTTTTTTAAGATTTTATTTATTTATTTGACAGAGAGAGACAGCGAGAGAGAGAACACAGCAAGGGGAGTAGGAGAGGGAAAAGCAGGCTTCCTGCGGAGCAGAGAACACTATGTTGAGCTCAATCCCAGGACTCTGGGATCATGACCTAAGCAGAAGTCAGCTGCTTAACGACCAAGCCACCCAGGCACCTCTGCAATTAATAATTTTAAATCAATTAAATTAATTAGAGCAATTATTTTTAAAAAGAAAATTTAGGAATTCCTTTGAAAAGTAAGTAATCTTTTAATATTAATCATTATTTTTATCGGCTCAGCAAATTTCTCTTCAGCATGAGTTTATCTTTCTTACTTAAGTACAGTTGATACATACAAAAGCTCCTAATGCCCAAAGTATCCTATTTCTAATAATGTGGAGATTTTTTCTAAAGAAATACCTGAAATTCAGTCCATTGTGCTATTAATCATGAATTGATTCAGCTCCCTAATAATGCTAGTTCTGTATTTTCAAATCACACTAAACTCCTTACTTTATAAGATTACTCAAAGCAAAAATAACTAAAACATTCATGCAAATGTGGGATACCTTCCTCTTCCTCTCTCCATATTTATCTATATTATCCCTAACCATAATCTCTTTTCTCTTTCCCTCTCTCTCACTTTTTCTCTTGCCTTTTCCACTTCCCTTTCATATTGTCTTCCTCCATTTTACATGTTTCTCATTTTATTTTGAGCCGTAAGATAACCTATACTTTCTTTTGGCCATTTTTTATTCTCATTGAATTCATGATATCTTGAATACCTTTTTAATCTAAGTATGTAGTAAATATTCAATTTCCCACTTACATTTATTACTTATATAGACAAGATTTAAGTGGCTTTGAAAAAGCAAAGAGAATTTTCTGCTTGAGATAAAAAAAAATGCCATAATCTTTTTTCATGAAAATATTTTAATGTGTTCAAACTTAGACAACATCAGAGATGCAAAAGGTCCTTAAACTTTGCAGTCAAACAGAAGCTAATAGAATAATTTAAATGTGTATTAAAACAAAAGCTGAAAATAAGAGTTGTGTAAAGAAATCATCACCCATGATGTGCAACAGAGGAAAAATTAAGAAGTGCAAAATATTTTACATTCTCTGGTCTTGAAATATGCCTTTAGCATTTCTGTTCTGAGGAACTGTCAGCTAGATTTTTAGATGTCTGACATTAAAAAATCTTAATTCAAAATGCCTTCCTAAGTAATGCTCTAAAAGATCACTGGATGCAAATCATGAATATATAATTTAGCAAAAATTGTGGGCAATATATTGCCATTTATAATCTCCCTATATAGTTGATATTTAAAATAGTGCTGCTTTCAGATAGTTGACGCTGGTGTTGAACAACACCTAGCTTTTTGTTTCGTAGACCTTCTTTTAGGTTTCTCCAACCTGGTTAAACTAAATAGGATACACACAGATGGTAAAACCTTATGTTATCCTACTCTATAAAGATTAGCTTCATTAAAATGAAAATTAGTTACCACCTGCTAAATATGTTTTGGCACCTACTAAGTGGCATTCCAAGGGGTAAAAGAAAAAGTCACAAAGCCTTTTTTTTAAGTCTTCAAATAAGTCTTGAAATTATATTAAAGCATTCTTTTTCCTAGAAAAAAATTATCCTACTCAGTTTGTTTTTCTCCAACTATTGCTCTATTGCTCTAATGTATAAAAGGAGACTAAAATTAAGCTCTGAACTAAGGTCTAAAAATGGACTGCTGCCTCCCTTATAAAAATATAAGGTAGAAGACCAAAAGGAGAAAGGTAATATTAACTATTTGCTTCTTTTTGTGTCAGTTTTAGAGAATAAAAGACAAATGTGTTGGATGCTGGGAAAAAAAGCAATTATAATTTGTAAAAGTAAATGAAATAAATAAAAAGTTTTTAAATTCACTGAAAAAAAATTATACCTGGAGGACTTTCTAAAACACAATGTGACTTTATGCATTCTGATTAACCATAGAAAGTCTTAGCTTATCCTTACTGTCCTGACATAATCATTAATATCACTTTTTCAGACTCAAAATATTTCAGTTTAAATGATAAATTATATTATCATCCTTCATTTTATTCATGTACTCTATGACATATGAATTCTAAAACTTAATTCCAATAGTTTTATTGAACAGAAGTGAATGCAGTTGGGAATCTGGAAGATCAAAAAAGGACTCTATGAAAACTCTCTGGAAAGAACACCAAAAGTGACCTAAATTAAGCTACTCCTCTTTCAATCTAGTGCTTGAATTTCCTTTATGGTTTTGTGATGACTGTCCAAGTTTTACTTAAAGTCTGATGTATGAAGTCCATTCAACTAAGGCAAAGGTTGCTAAGTCTTCACTCAGACCTTCATTATTGTTCATTTATACAAGATCTAAAAAGCTGGACCTTTATTTCACATGCCAGTAGATTGAAATCCAAATATAGAGTATAACTAGAAGTGTCAGGGTATACCAAAAGCAGTGACTGAAGATGTCCAGAAAGAAGGAAATAAAAGGAGAAGGAACTTGTGCATATATTCAAAAAGTGTGAGTTATTTTGGAATTAGGATTAATAACAGTGTTGAAGGAAAATAAAAAAAATGCAATGGAGTTTGTAATGATTTTCAAATTATTTAATACTAATTTAAAGTATATGACCCTAAAAACTAAAAAAAAGGGGGGGTTATGTCCCTTATATTACAAGGTCCTTATCTGAGGGAGGAAAAGAGCTATACATTCAGTCAGAACATTTGTTGAAGAAATAGTATTTTTTTCTCAGTCTTTAGGAAATAGAATTTTATTTCATATATTTCTTAAAAATCTCTCTTTAATTCATTTAGCCATGATTATAACTCATAGTTGTACTAAAATGTTAGCCCATCTTGGTGTTGTTGCATGTTATGGAGCTAGTACTATCTAAATTCTTTCAGACCTTACCAAGAAAGCATAAAGATTGTTTTTCTGAGGTTTCTTCCTCACCACAACTTACCCATCAAGAGGAGATGTACAAGTCAGATAATAACCATTCTACATAATTAGTCTGCTTGTAACTTAGAATTATCTCAACTCAACATGAATTAGTATATTTTATGTCTATTTTATTTTATACTACATTATATTTTATAAATACTAAGTAATCAATAACCAGTTTAGATGATAGGAGAACCTGGAAGAATCCTTCATTCAGATTCCATGATGCTTATATACCCTGATCTCATTCAATCTTGGCTATGTTTCAGTTATATCACTTATTTTCTGTAAAATTTTCATTATTCTACTCTTATGCCCTAAAATGATGATAATATCAATCCTTCTAATTGTCTCCATAGCTATATAAAACTATCATCCTTTCTGCCTGCAATTACCTCAGCCACCTAAAATTCTTCCATCATTCATTTATACACCAGAGGCCCCCTACCTTCTTTTGTCCATTGAATAACTGGGAAAATATGTTGCTAATATGTGTATTGAGAATTTTCCCATAGCAACTAACAATATATCCTAGGGAGGACATTCTTCCCATGACTAATTAATAAGATGCTCAGAGTTAATATGAATTTAGTAGGAAGGTTATACAGACATGGGAAGCTTAAAATGTATTTCAAATATTTTTGTAGTTTAAGAAACTGAGTAAGAAGCAATTTCTTTGATCTAGCCACTCTCTCATGGGGAGAATTCTGGTTTTGCTTGACTAGAAAGGCAGTCTAAAATGAAATAGATCCCACATGAATGCTCTCATCGCTCTACTACCACAAAAGTGATTTTTAAATACTCTTCTGTACTTCCACATATACAGAAAGTAAATGTACTTTCTGTATATGTGGAACAGTTTATTTGTGATTTATTTTCTTCTGTTATGGGATTTTGTTTGTTTTTCACCCCAAGTCAAGCATATAAAAATTATTACAAATTTACTATTATATTTATCTAAATCAGCAATATTACTGCAGGAGACATAAGATAGAATTATTTTTTAACTAATAAGTTTCTTTAGGTTTAAATATGTATTTAAGTGCCTATTACGTGCATAATCTTTTTCTAGTAAAATCGGAAATATTACCAGTATGATGAACCAAAACAAAATGTATACAATAAAGTTAATGTTAAAATATACATTTTAAAATACATATAACAAAGTCATGTCAGTCCAGTGTTTATGTACAGCAGCAACTATGCTGGCAGACTCAGATTTGACTCTGGTACTTGTTATTTCTATATATTGGTAACTATAAGCAAGCTCTTTTACAGTTCTGTAATGATTAAAAGAGTTAATACAGGCCCTAAATCATAGTACTTGCTCAATTATTTTGTTGTAAGCATTATTAAAAATAGTATGGTTTTCTCATGTAATACATAGAATAATATATTTAAGTAATATATTTAAATTTCTATGTTGATCTACATCCTCTGATATAATTCTGATCTTATGACCTGGTTGTCTGATTACCCATGATTAAACACCCTCTGTTATACATATAACAAGTGCATAACAACTAAAAATTCTTCCTAGCAAGAATTTGTCAAAATATCCAGAGATTAAAGGAAGGAAAACATGTAAGGCCTCCAAATTGGCAGGAAAAAGTCAAACTTTCACTATTTGCTGATGACATGATACTCTATGTAGAAAACGCAAAAGACTCCACCAAAAAATTGCAAAAACTCTTACATGAATTCAACAAAGTTGCTGGAAATAAAACTAATGTGCATAACTCTGTTGCATTTCTAATAATGAAGCAGCACAAAAAAGAAATCAAGGAACCAATCCCATTTGCAATTGCACCAAAAACAATAAGATACTTAGGAATAAACCTAACTAAAGAGGTAAAAGATAACTTATGAAAGAAATGGAAAAGCACTACACGTTCATGGGCTAGAACAAACATTGTTACCCAAAGCAATCTACATATTTAATGCAATCCCTATCAAAATATCATGGCATTTTTCACAGAACTAGAACAAACAATCCTAAAATTTGTATGAAATCACAAAAAACTCCAAATAGCCAAACTAATTCTGGAAAAAAAAAAAAAAAAGAATTGGAGACATCATGATTCTGGATTTCAAGCTATATTACAAAGTTGTAGTGATCAATACAGTATGTACTGGCATAAAAACAGACGCATAGATCAATGGAGTAGAACAGAGAACCCAGAAATGGACCATCAACTCTGTGGTAGTCAACTAATATTTGGCAAAACAAGAAGAATATCAATAGAAAAAAGACAGTCTCTTCAACAAATGGTGTTGGGAAAATTGAACAGCCACATGTGCATATGTGACTGTTCACATAGAAGAATGAGACTGGCCCACTTTCTTACATCATACACAAAAACAAATTCAACATGAATGAAAGACCTAAATGTGAGACAAAAAATAATCAAAATCCTAGAGGAGAACATAGATGGAAACCTCTTTGACTTTAGCCTCTTGTTAGACATGTCACTTGAGGTAAGGGAAACAAAAGTGAAAATGAACTATGGGGACTTCATCAAGATAAAAAGCTTCTAGGGGCACCTGGGTGGCTCTGTGGGTTAAAGCCTCTGCCTTTGGCTCAGGTCATGATCCCAGGGTCCTGGGTTCAAGCCCTGCATCGGGCTCTCGTCTCAGCAGGGAGCCTGCTTCCCCCTCTCTCTCTGCCTGCCTCTCTGCCTACTTCTGATCTCTGTCCATCAAATAAATAAATAACATTCTTATTTAAAAAAAAAAAAAAGAGCTTCTACACAGCACAGGAAACAAGGCAGTCTATGGAATGGGGGAAGATATTGGCAAACGACATATCTGATTAAGGGTTAGTATCCAAAACTCTATAAAAAACTTACCAAACTCAATAACCAAAAACAAGTAATCAGGTCAAGAAATGGGCAGCAGATATTGGTACTTTCCCAAAGAAGACATCCAGATGACTAACAGACATATGAGAATATGCTCAATACCAGTCATCATCAGAGAAATAGAAACCAAAACCATGATGAGATACCATCTCACACCTATCAGAATGGCTAAAATTAACAACACAAGAAACCACAGGTGAGTATGTGAAGAAAGGGGAACCCTCTAGCACATATGATGGGAATGCAAGCTGGTACAATCACTCTGGAGAACAGTATAGAGGTTCCTCAAAAAGTTAAAAATAGAATTATCATATGACCCAGTAATTGCATTACTAGGTATTTACCCAAAGGATATAAAATTTTTGATTCAAAGGGGGTACCTGCTCCCCAGTTTTTATAGCAACATTATCTATAGTAACCAAACTATGAAGAGAGACCAAATAGTCATCAACTGATGAATAGCTAAAGAAGATGTAATACATACTTACAATGGAATATTATTTATCCACCAAAAAGAACGAATCCTGTCATTTGCAATGACATAGATGGAGCTCAAGTGTATTATGCTAAGTGAACTAAGTCAGCCAGAGATCATACCACATGATCTCACTCAGATGTGGAATTTAAGAAAGAAACCAGATGAGCCTATGGGAAAGGGGAAAAGAGGGAGAGAGAGACAGACAGAGAGAAACAAGCCATTCGTGACTCATAATGATGAAGAACACACTGAAGGTTGATGGAGGAAGATGGTGGGGAATGGACTAAGACGGGTGATGGATATTAAGATGGCACCTGTGATAAGCTCTGGGTGTTATATGTAAGTGATGAATCATTAAATTCTACACCAGAAACCAATATTGCAATGTATGTTAACTAACAAAATTTTAAAATTAAAAAAATAATAATAAAGGCATATGAAATCCTTGGCCCAAAACAAACAAAATAAGTTCCACAGACACAAACATGACAAAATAGAGTTTAATCTGGAAGAGCAAATTTGGTGAGAAACATAAAGTAATTGTTTGAAATTTCCTGAATAGTAGGTTTGGTTGGTTTTAGGAAATTTTGAATCCAGTAAGTGTATAAAACAGAAACTTTTGGGCTCTGGGACAAGGAAGAAAGGAAAGAAGGGAGTGAGGAGGAAGAAAAAGAAAAATATACTATAAATTTGGTTGAGTATTAGAAATATAGAGCTAATACTAATTTTTTTCATCTACTTCTATGTTCCTTTTTACCTGTTCAAATCATATTGTGTCCCTAAATTTAACCCAGAAAACGTACTGTTAAAACAGTACATGGTCTGAGTGCCTGGATGACTCACTCGTTAAATGTCTGACTTCAGCTCAGGTAATAATGTTAGGGTCCTGGGATGAAGCCATGTTGGGCTCCCAGGTCAGCTGGGAATTTGTTTCTCCCTCTCCCTCTGCCCATTCCCTTGCTCATATGGGCTCTTGCATTCTCGGTCTCAAATAAATAAATAAATACATACATACATTCTTAAAAAACACAAACAGTCGATGGTATTGTTTCCTAACCAATGCTTCAGCTTGGGGAAAAAATATTTAGCTAGCTACTTTGTGTTGTTATTTCTGATTATCTGCTATTGGAAGTAGCTAAAGGTTAGAGTCAAGTATTCAAAATGACGGCAATAAGGTCATTTTGTTCTACAAAACAACCGAGAAATCTAGGAAAGTCTAGATCAAAAAGAAATAACTGTCAAGGTAAGCTGATCCTATGGTCAACTGAAGTTAATAAGAGATAAATGAGAAAAATGAAATAATTAGTTTTGAAATCAATTTTTAAGAAATTAATTAGAGCAGTGTTTAGGAAAGGCAAGGAATGCATAAGAATGCAGGGAGTCCCTCTTAAACAACTAGACTTGAATTAAGAGTTACTGACACATACAACCGCTAATTAAAGGTCAGTCTCAGAAGGATTTGGCTAGTATGGAGGATGACTGAGCTTTAGAATTTAGGTTCTGTGAGGGAGGGCTGTAACTGTAAGAGTGCATTCACTCTGATTTCTGGCTGGCTTCTGTCACTAGTTGGATATTTCTGCCTTGTTCACTATAATTTGTCTTAAGGAAAGATGGTCCTCATAAAATCTGCCTGGTCCTAGTGAATATACACACCCTTTAAGACAGGTATACCTAAAAAAGGTCCATTTTTAAAGAAGCAAGCTTATGAATGACTAAAGATTCAGACTCTAGTAACATTGGCCAGTATTGGTATCTGGTGGAAGGAAAACAACTGTAGGGACATATGTTTAAAAAAGAAAAAGTTTGAATTCATTGAATTTGAGGAAATTAAATTCTCTCCTCCGTAAGGATTTTGAATAGTTCCAGGATGCCATTTTTGAGACAAATTTTTAGGATACAAACCCCCTTTATCTTTTTGGGGAAGCAGAAACACCAACCGTTAAAAACATATCCACTTTTACCCCAAACATTGTTGACTAAATTATTAAGGTAACTTTGACAATAATATTCATGTCATGGGATTTCAGATATAACTTCTCACTACTTATTATACTATGTATCATTTAAGAACCTGTTGGTTCAAAGAGTCTTTGAGCTTACTATTTCAGGACTACCACTTACTTTGTCACCAGAGAAACATAATGTCTGTACCTTGGATCACATGTGGAAAGGAACTGAAACTAGACAAGAGGCTTTCTGGATATAAAAATGTTGTCCTGTTCTCTAATCAGACTATCTGAAAGGATGCTCTAATTAAATAACTGGCACTCTAAATAGTGATCATTAGAAGATAAGTCTTGCCTAAACTCTCAATGATACATGCAAGTATGTATCAATGCAATTGCCTACCTGGTTATATAATAAACCCTGATTAATATTTATACAGCCAATAAACAGTATTTTACTCAAAATATCTGGTCCCACTTGTTGCTAATTACACACCATTGCGGAGGGCTAAATTCTTTTTTTTTTTTTAATTTTCTTAAATGATTTTATTTATTTATTTGAGAGAGAGAGAGAGAGAGAGAGAGAGCATGAGAGGAGAGAGATCAGTGGGAGTGCTATGCATGGAGTCTGATGTGGGACTCGATCCCAGGACTCCAGGATCTTGACCTGAGCCAAAGGTAGTTGCTTAACCAACTGAGCCACCCAGGCACCCCGAGGAGGTCTAAATTCTTGTTGATAATTTACCATGAGAGAACTCTCTAACTTCAGCGACTGCAGCCAAATTTATAACAAAGGAAGAGAATTGCTCCTGGCAGCTCATTAGAGTCTTTCCAGAATATGCTTATTGGGAACCAACAAGTTTAATGAAGTCCTTTTCTATATTCAAAGCCTTTTTAAGATTTGTCTTAGGGAATGATTTTCCTAATATATTGACCTGGTCCTAGTGAATAGTGAATATACACGAGCCTTTTAGGATAGTTATAAATAAAAATGTTTATTTTAAAGAGGCATGCTTGGGAATAACTAAAAATTCAGATTCTGGAAATGTGCTGATCTCAAGGAAAGCCAAGCTCACAAAAACAAACAAAAAACAAAAACAAAAACTTCTTCATTCACCTTTATATTCTGTATAAAATATATAATGTAATGCCTATTTTGAAAAAAAATAGTATTACTAATCTAAAATTTATATGATCGAGCATCACCCAACAATGCACTATAAAATGACACAATAAAGGGTTATAAATGATACTGTCTTAAACATCTTGTGAAGAAATCACAGAATAATTAATAGTCATCAAACTTTATACACAATAAGATGGTAAAGTATAAAAATCAATTTGTCTTGACATCATGTGTTTACATACATACACACCAAAAAAAAAAAAAAAAAAAAAAAAAAACCAAGTCTCTGTTTCCTAATCAAAGACTTAAAGAATTAGAATATTTAGGTTGGTAAACATTAAACATGAAAACATAATTGAGATGTGTTCTCTAAAAAACATCTAAATTTTAGAGAAAACACAAAGGGGAAGGAAATGAGCTCATAGATGAGAATGAAATGAGGTAGTCAAAATTTATTTAACAAATCCCACTTATCTGTAAAGCATTTTCTTGAAAAATACAAATATGTAAAATAGTAACAACTCAATATAATAAGAAATTTCACTAGTTACCACATCATTCGTTGTCAAATGCCAAGAAAAGAAAATGAAGTAAAACACTTTGCTTTAGGCAGAGAGATCAGGTCTTAGGTTGTTGCTGTAAACTAATTTTAACGTGATAAAGAACTGAGTTAAGCTGAGAGCAATGAGAAAAAAACATGAAAAGTTTTGTGTTAGAACTAGGGAGTGTGGAGTTATAGCATAACGTAAAAAGCTTCAATATACTGCAGGAGACATGGAACTAGAGCTCTTTGAAGCTGTGAAAATGGAAATATAATTTATATTATGTAAGAGATCTTTAACCAAGATACTGCAATAAACAAGATATACAACAATGCATGTAGTAGACCTTTCACTCACAAGTCCCTTTCAAGACATTCACAAATAAATGTTTCAGTCAGCCATTGATTACTTTCAGAAACAGTGGTTCATCAAATATTTATTAAGCTAATATATCAGGGAAAAAAGCAAGGTACCTGAGATGCAGGCATATGCATACCCTAAAGTCTGCCTATAAGTTGCTTATAAGATAAGTAAGCAAAAGACAAAATATAAAATGACTCTACTAGCTGATTAACTGCTACTCCAGATATTTTTCTTATTCCATTCTAATCAGTTTTGCTTTTACTTTTAGATTGGATATTGGATTTTATAGTTCAACTGCATGGATTTGTTACTCATTGTGGGCATTTCTGATTAATTA
Organism: Mustela nivalis; assembly: GCF_964662115.1. Taxonomy (NCBI): domain Eukaryota; kingdom Metazoa; phylum Chordata; class Mammalia; order Carnivora; family Mustelidae; genus Mustela; species Mustela nivalis. Next base: position 113,432,609 of record NC_139023.1, read on the forward strand.
TGGCAAATCGAAATCATTTATTGGTATTTTGACTATGTTCTTTCTAGATTTTTTAAGATTAATACTGGTAATTTGAGAATAATCAAAATGGCATCCGGGTAGCAAAATACCTTTTTAAAGACTTTAGAGTGACTACTGCCTATGATATTTCCCACCAATCTCATGCTAACATGGACTTGTTCCAAGAAAGGGTTTCATATTGGGAATTCAGAATCAAATTTCATGTGCTATAGCAATTATCCACACTACTTTTTCAGTAGGGCATAGTAATTGTCTTTAATGGAGGTGAACACAATAAACCAGTGAAATAGTTATCCAGCTTCTAAATCATCTTGGAAACCTACTGGCCTCAGTACACTGTCCATCTCAAATAAAGCATATCCCCATTTGTTATTCAGCTTAATAAAGCCTTAGGATAAATCCACTAAAAATTTATCAGATCAGAATACTGTATAATGGCTCATAAACTAAACAGAAATTATAAGCACTAAAGAAATCTGGCATTCCATTTTTCATAAACTACCAATGAAGATACTTGTAATTTGTACTTCTAACTCTATTCCTGTGTGTGCATTCCTAATTAATTCTGATCACCCACCATCCTCTCCAACCTACACCATCCAAATGCATCTTTTAACTTTGAATATGATGAAGGCTACAAACAGGCAGAATAAATTTCCATATATTTGTTATCTCATCAATTTAAACTGGAAAGAGAACATAGAGTCAAAAAACTTTAATGACATGATCTGTTATTATAATATGTGAGCATCAAAATTCTTCACGCCAAGATGAAGTTCTTCTTCAGCAAGAACGCAAATAAATTGTGAAAGAAAATAATGACACAGTAACTAATTCTAAGGAAGATTTCTTTCAGCTGTATTGTTTTGAACACTAAAATGTCTTCAACTTTAAAATTTGAATAAATTTAATAGATGGACATTCATCTTTTACTTTAAGAGAAAACATTTACCTTCAATGAGGATCACATTCAATGTATTATTTCATCAGTGTTTAATTTTTAAAAAATGTCATTCTTCCAATAATGACTTGATTTATGGTTTTTAGTTTTTACATGAAAATACTCATCTGTGTCTATCAAAATGGACGATAGATTTTGAGAAAGCCTTTTTTTTTTTTTTTTTTTTTGCAAAATTGAGGCTTATGCTAAGCAGAATAAATCAATCAGAGAAAGACAATTATGATAGGATCTGATATGAAGAATTTGAGAAACAAGACAGAGGATCATAGGGGAAGGGAGGGGAAAATGAAAAAAGATGAAACCAGAGAGAGAGACAAACCACAAATACTTTTAATCTCAGGAAACCAACTGAGGGTTGCTGGAACGGAGGGAAGTGTTAGGGTGGGGTGGCTAGGTGATGGACATTGGGGAGGGTAGGTGCTGTGGTGAGCACTGAATTGTGTAAGACTGATGAATCACAGTCCTGTACCCCTGAAACAAATAATACATTATATGTTAATAAAAACAAAAACAAAAACTAAATAAAAACAAAATTGAAACTGAAAAACTACTGAGAGTCCAAATATGCTTTTGATGGATCTAATAGTATGTTTCTTTCTTTTTTTTTTTTAAGATTTTATTTATTTATTTGACAGAGAGAGATCACAAGTAGGCAGAGAGGCAGGCAGAGAGAGAGAAAGGGAAGCAGGCTCCCTGCTGAGCAGAGAGCCCAATGCGGGACTCCATCCCAGGACCCTGAGATCATGACCTGAGCCGAAGGCAGCGGCTTAACCCACTGAGCCACCCAGGTGCCCTAATAGTATGTTTCTGATGTATTTCAATGTATTAAATAGTATGTACAACAAAAACCATTTTAAAAATAACTGTGATGTTAACTGAACTTATTGTGCTAATCATTTCACAATAGGTATATACATCAAATCATTATGTTGTACCTTAAGCTAATACAATGCTACATCTCAATAAAACTGAGGAAAAATAGAAATTAAAAAAAAAAAAAGCTGTTCACCACCCAAAACTCAGACTTTGAGAAAGGTCACAGTACAGGGTGCTCCAGCACCAACATTTCTGTTGTGATGAATTAAGGAAGTAAATAAGTATAATCACCCAGCCAGCTCTTCTGGTCTGCACCCTTCATTTTCTTCCTGGTGTGTACGCTCCACTGAGAATTCACAGACCTGACTTGAAATTCGCTATGGCTGAAGCACTCTTGCTGAGAAGAAGACAGCCTAAACCAAGAGCTGAAGTGAGGCTATGGCACAGACTCACTGTGGTCTTCTGCACAGAAGGGTTAGTAAGAAACTAAGCCATCTAACATCGGTCTCTCTGCAAGCTCACCAGACAGGGCTATTTGCAGCACTTGCCAGCAAAGTTCCACTGGGCAGTGACAGTGTAAAATTTTACCAGAATCCTAGTAAAATCCACACCCATCAAGAAATTTCCCACCTTTGTTGTGTTCCCCAAAATGGCTAACTGCAAAGATCAACCCCTGTTGATCCCTATTTTATTTATAACAAACACGGACCAAAAAAACTACCCAAATTCTCATTTTTTAAATTCTCCTAAGTGATTACTCGAACTGTTTGTCCCCACTGAGCAATGTGAACAAAAGGCCTGTTAACTTAAGGAGACTTTCATCAGGTTTCTCTCCCTTTCCAGGCCTTCACCTACCTTTTAACACTTCCATGCGGAAAACTGATTAACAGCCTCTCATGAGAACTGGCTGACCTCAGGGAAAAACATTCCCTAATCAACTGTCCTATCATACCACCACCCATCCCACTTTGAAATGTGTTTTTTAAAATCAGAAACTACAAGGCTTCTACCTTGTTCTTTCTTCTCAGGAAGGGTTTGACTATTTTAAGTCTTTTGTGGTTCCATAAGAATTTTAGAATTTTTTTTTTTCTGTTTCTGTAATAAATGTCATGGACTTTGATAAGGATATAACCCGGGAAATGCAAATCAAAACCAAAGTGATATATCACTTTACACCTGTTAGGATGAGTATTATAAAAACAAACAAACAGAAAACAGCAAATATTAGCTAGGATGTAGATGATTCACATCCCTTGTATACTGTTAGTAGGAGTGTAAAATTGTGCAGGCCCTATGTAAATCATTATGAAGTATCCTCAGAAAATTTAAAGTAGAACTATCTTGTGATCCAGCAATCTCACTTCTGGATATAGGCTCAAAAGAACTGAAAGCAATTTCTGCACTCCCATGTTCACTGCAGCATTATTTACAACAGCCAAGATACACAAACAACCTAAATGTCCCTCGACAGATGAATGGATAAAGAAAATATTCTATATACATACAATCAAATATTATTCAACCATAAAAACTAAAAATCCTCTCCCATGCTACAATATGCATAAACCTTGAGGATATCAGGAGAAATGAAATAAATCAATCATGGAAGGAAAATTCGGTGACTCCACATACAGCAGCTAAAGCAGTCAAACTCATCAAAGCAGAAAGTAGAATGGTTCTTTCCAGGGACCAGAGAAACAGAGAAATAGCTGTTTATCAATGTTTAGAAAGTTTCAATCATGTGAAATGAAAATGTTTTAGATTTCTGCTGTACAACATGCTTTTTATAGTTAACAACATTGTACTGTACACTTACAACATTGTACTGTACACTTAAAATGTACTGTACACTTAAAAAGAGAAGATCTCATGGTTTCTTACCACAATAAAAAAATATATTCAAGTATAAGACCTTAGCTTGTTACTATTCTTTTACAGTCTAGTTTGGTTAGTCCCTGCCTCACCACCCCACCCCCCACCAAAAAAAAAGAAAAAAGAAAAAAAAAAAACACACACAAATTCTTCTTCTGTGTTTGGTATATTTTGTAGTCAAGATATTGTCAGTTATATCACACACAGTATGTTTTATAATATTCCCATGTGAGATTTCCCTTTTTAAGTAGGAAAGATTCCATATACCAAGAAACTTGAATTTCTAATATATATGTGATATTCAACTTTCCTGTTTTCTTTTGTTGTCTTTGCTACACTAACTTAAATCATCAACTATATTAACTCATTAAGTTAGCATATTTTCTTTTTCCTTCTTGTCAAAAATTATTGCCCTTGTTATTCCTTTTATATTAACCTTTTGTTAACAGTCTTTGTATGTGTGTGTAAATGTATGTCTATGTTAGAAAAGGGAGGAGAGAAATTGATAAGGTACTTCATAAACCTCAAACATAAATATAAATCTGATTTTTAAAATCAAATTGAAATAATGTCTTAAAGCTGCAAGAGCCATTATATTTCCTATCACAACAAGGAGTACATAAAAAATATAAAAAACTCAATTTATATAAAATATAAGACATGAGAGATGTACATTTCTTTTACTTTTCTTTTTGTGTGTGTGTGCTGTATGCCCAACAGCAAGACATAAAATTTACTACAAATAAAATTTATTACTAGGTTGATAAAGGTGATTTGATTCTGTCCACAGAGTTTAGTTTTTTTAATGATTAAAAATAAACATTTTTAAGGTTAGTGTTTTCATTAACAGCATTATAAAGCATTTGGGTTGTCAAACTGACCAGCTTATCTTTTGTAGAGTCAAGTGTATATGTATGGAATACAAGTCAGTCAAATCAATGTGGGTATTAATGAGATCCCATTAGCAAAGTCTTCTTAGTTATTTCACAGCTTCCACCACTATTATTAACTACTCTGTATTAACATCATCAGTTTTCACTACACTCATTTTCCCTGCAATTTCAAATCTTGTTTTCAGGCCCAGAAAATTTTAGAAAGATAGTATATACTATTACTTGGGTCAACCACACACAACAGGTAAAATTAGTACAGTAGACATGATACACTGACATGTATGTCAAGTTTGAGGCTCAAAAATCTTGAGCACTTCTTCACGCTTTTTCATTACAAATACTTTTGTAAACACTTTTCCTCTCTTACTAATTGTCATAAGTCATGCTTTTATCTCTTCTGGAAGTAAATATATTATAAATAATGAATAAAATATGTAAATAAAACACATTCAATTATAAATATTTGAATATTCCCATCAATTCCTTATTTTTCCCCACTGTCATATTCCACTTTTAGGCCTCTTTCTCCCCTTCAGTACCCCTGATATTACTTTCTAATTGGTTTCTTCACCTTCTATCTCCCTCCTTTTTCATATACCCTATATATCTTTGCCATGGATTTCCTCAAATTATTAGCTATATCAAATCAAAACAGTAATGGTAACAATAAAATTAGTAATATGCAATGATGTATTTATAAAAGACCTTCAATAACTGTTTATTTACTGAACAGGCAATTCCTCAATTTAAGGCATACACTGTGCTTAGACTTCCACATGAAGTTTTCTATGTAATCCAGATAATAACCAAATGAAACAAATATTTTCATTAATCTGAGTTTACATATAAGAAACAGAAGGCAGGGTGCCTGGGTGGCTCAGTAGGTTGGGGCCTCTGCCTTCGGCTTAGGTCATGATCTTGGGTTCCTGGGATCAAGCCCCACATTGGGCTCTCTGCTTCGTGGGGAGTCTGCTTCCTCCTGCCTCTCTGCCTAGTTGTGATTTCTCTCTTTCAGATAAATAAAATATTAAAATAAAAAAAGAAACAGAAAGCAAAATAATATTAGATGGCTTAACTGAAATCACAGCTAATAGGTAGCAGAGATGAAATCTCGATCAAAGCTATAAGACTCCAAAGTTCAAAAACCTAACCACTACTCTGCTCATTCATATGGTGCTCTTTGTTTCATCCTACTATCTCAATACCTAATAAATTAGGTCTGGAAATCTGTGGCTTGAATCTTAGGTTCTCCATTCCTATTCTAATGTGCTTTTCTTCTTCTTTTTTTAATTTTTTAAAAATATTTTTATTTATTTATTTGACAGAAATCACAAGTAGGCAGAGAGGCAGGCAGAGAGAGAGGAAGGGAAGCTGACTCCCTGCTGAGCAGAGAGGCCAATTCGGGGCTAGATCCCAGGACTCTGGGATCATGACCTGAGCTGAAGGCAGAGGCTTTTTAACCCACTGGGCCACACAGGCGCCCCCTAATGTGCTTTTCTAATCTATGTCACATTATGCCTCATTCAACCAGATTTGTTCTGTTCTCCGACTTTGCCTAAAACTGAATTTCTCTCTACCTTTTTAAACACTCATTATACAGGATATATTTGGAACCTTCAATTTTTCCAGATGTCTTCTCTGAACATTCCACATGGAAGTGGTTTTTTAGTATCCGGAATTCCTATAATATTTTATTTCTCTCTTATGTAGTATATAATAAAATATACTATTTCTGGAGCTTCTGGGTATCCAAAATTATATTTTATCTATACTTTTTTTTTTTCTAATTACTAAGCTTTCTCAGGTCAATGACTGAAACATTATATAGTTTGTAGAAGGCATCTCAGTGCTTTGCCTATGGAAGTACTGGTTCAATATCCAGTTCTTCTTGGGGATTTCTAAACCCATATAGTATCTTTGTGACTTTGTGGAAGTTACTAAAACCCTCTGTATCTTGGATTAATCTCTATAATGGAACAAACAATGGTACCTAACTCAGCAGGCCATTGCGTGGATTGCGTGGAGAAAAATATGTGTAAAGCACTTAGACCAATTATCCAGCACACAATAAGTACTGATAAATAACAGTTAAAATAATTAAAAATGAATCAAAACACTGGCGTTAGCAATTATGGTTAGTTAAAATTTTCTCTACCCTTATGGAAATTTTCCTTCTCCTATCATAGATTTATCTTATTCTATTATAACAATAAAAACAAAACAAATTTGGGAATAGTAAGTTTTTATTAGTCAGTGTACATGGAGAAAATCTTGCTTCATCATTTGCATCGTTTAATCTTCCCTCACATAGCAAATCAGAGAGTTTGACCAAAGTTTCCCAAGGATTAGCAATTATACATTCTCATACACTTTTTTCCATTTCTTAGAATTCTTCAAAAGTATTTGAGCTAATTTGCTTAGCTTTACAGTATCAGGTGTGATCGCAATTAGGGACACTCTGCTACTAAACATCCTAAATGGTTTTGTTTTGTTTTGTTTTGTTTGTTTTATTTTCTGTTGCTTGGTTGTCTCCCTGTCCCTGTAGAGTCCTAAAGCACTCCCCCAAATATGTCAAATGTGATTTTCATTATTTTGACTTCAGTTTGGCAAAATAATTCATACTTCTCATATCTGCTTCCTTCAGATCCCATTCTCAAGACATCTGACCCCAAGTTGTTAACCTCATTCAGAAATCAGACTGTTCCCTGTATTTGATAGTTGGTGACCCGTATCCAAGATTTATTCTAGTTTTGATATTCTAGCAATATTTATTTGGCAAGAAGAGTCTTACTGCCTCTCCTCAACATAAATATTGACTAAGTCTTGACAAAATAAACTGAAAAAATGTGACTACATCACTTGAAAAGAGGAATTTTAACTCAAAAAATTAGCTGACATCTTATATAAAAATAAAATTCTTTGGTATAAAGTTCTGTATGTGACTGCCTACATTAGGTAAGCAAAAAATATATGTAGTTGTGTCTAGTATGTTTTGTCAAATCATTCCACATGAGAACACAATCCACAGTGCAGCACATTTTGCTAACTAATATCTCATAGATTTCACAATTTAAAACTTAAAAATATTTTCAAAAGTAATGATATAACATAGAACTTAGGAGGTCATATTAATAATAAACTAAACATTTAAATTCATTAAGTCATGAGTATTGGATGCAAACAGTGAATTAGCAAATATTCTCTTCCACTATGATTCTTGTCTCGTGCATCCTTGGAGCTTTTAGCCAAAGGTCCAGGATAAAACAGAATTGGACAATTATATCTTCTCAGGGATATGATTTGAGAAGAGGCTCTAGGTTGACAATATTAAACAAAGACCAAACATAAACCTCTTTTTCTGACCCAAATTTCTCTCTTGTCTTAAAGGAATGTTAATCTATGTAAATCTATTGTGCTATCTAGAACAGTTAACATAACGAAAGGGAGTAAAATTAAATTCTTATTCCCCTTTCACCAATTCAACAGTATGTGTCCAGATCTGGAAGACAGTATAAGAATATGAGAATAATTTAATTATTGTTTATAATTCATGTCCATTCTCTATTATCACTATGTTAAACGAGCACCCACCTTAGAGCAATTGATCACAAGATACCTTTATCAGTTCTTTACATAATTCGCCCAGAATAAAGTGTAATGCTCCTCTACATCAGAAAAGTATAAAAAAATCACATAGAAAAAAAAGAAGAGTGTAAAGATATATAAAGTATAAAATGAAAGACTGTCAACAGCTTTTCAAGACTTTTGAGTTCATTAATCCAAAAATTCTGTATAATTATCTAGTAATGGCTGCATTAATTCTGTTCTCCATGTTTGTGTTGCTTACATATTTAGCCCATCCTGCTGACTTCAAAACTTTAACTGTGCATGGAAAAATAATTCTGTTGTACTTACACCAGTCAGCTTTACCAACCTTGTCAGCATATGGAGCATAAAGACTTCAGAGAATTAGCTACTAAACAGGAATAATAAGATGAGAAGACTTTAAAGTTAGTAAAGTTTTGTAATAAAGAGTTAAAATTTTCCTAAGTGCTACACTGGGGTAGGAGGGAGAGCACAGTTAGCTAGGGGGCTATAAGCACAGTTAGGTATCAAAATATGAGATTTGAGGAAAGCTCAGAAGAAGGAAAGGGGGATTGTAGTGCATTGAGTGGTGCTATATCTATATTTATTCTCTGTAACTTGTGGGTATTATCTTATTTAGAAAAAGAGTTTTACAGGTATAATTAAGTAAAGAATCTTGGGAGAGCTAAAGAGATTACCCTTAATTATCCAAGTGGATCTTAAATCCTACAGTAAATATCCTTATAATTGAAAATCAGAGAGAGATTTGAGATAGACAGAAGAAGAGGAGGCAATATGACCACAGAGACAGAGCTCAGAGAGAGGCAATCAGTCAAGGAATACCAGGATAGCCAAGAGAAGCTAGAAGAGGCAGTTTCCTCCAAGAATCTCCACAAAGAATACAACCCTCCTAGAGAATTGGGTTTAGGACTCCCAGCCTCCAACACTGTGAAAGAATAAACTTATGTTGTTATAGCCAGTACATTTGAGGTTATTTGTTATGGCAGTCACAGGAAACTAACATAGGCACTATGTCAAGAAAATATACTTTCCAATATTCCTGGTGCTGTTAATAATGAGTCTTACCAATAGTTAGACACTGTTTCCGTTTAGAGAAGAAAATGTGGAAATGTTTTTGGATATTGTAACCAATATTGACACGAGAAATCTATTAACTAATGTCATACAGACTTATGTAAAATAAAATTTAATATTTGTTATTATCATAAACAAGGACATTCACTTTAAGCAAGACAAGTAAATTACATAAGAAGAAGTTATAGGAAGATAAAAGAAACAGCAAAGGAAACAATTAACAAAATGAAAGGGTACTTACAGAATGGAAAAAATATTTATGAACAATGTATATGATATGGGGTTAATATTAAAAATATATGAAGAGTTCAGAACTCAATACCCAAAATATAAATAACCCAATTAAACAGTGGGCAAAAACTCTAAATAGGCACCACTCAAACAGAAGAAATTTAAATGCTAACAGGTATATGAAAAAGTATGCAATGTCACTAATCATTATGGAAATTAAAACCACAATGAGATATTATCTCACATCTGTCAAGATCCCTATTATAAAAAAAAAAAAAGAGAGAGAGAGAGAGAGAGCACAAGTGTTAGCAAAGATATAGACAAAAGAGAACCTTTGCTAGTGGAAACATAAGTTACTATGGCCATTATAAAAACAATATAGAAGGTCCTCAAGAAATTAACAATGGAAATACCCTATGATGCAGCAATCCCACTTCTGAGTATATATCCAAAGAATCTGAAATTAGTACTGCAAAGGGATATCTTCACCCCCAAGCTCATTGAAGCACTATTTATAGTAGTCCACATATAGAAACAATGGAAATGTCCTTTGACAGATGAATGGATAAAGATGCACATCAAAAATATTACTCAGGAGGAGTCAAGATGGCGGAGAGGTAGCAGGCTGAGATTACTTCAGCTAGATAGCTTATCTAAAGATTGCAAACACCTGAAAATCCATCGGCAGATCGAAGAGAAGAAGAATAGCAATTCTGGAAACAGAAAAACAACCACTTTCTGAAAGGTAGGACCGGCGGAGAAGTGAATCCAAAGCGACGGGAAGATAGAACCCGGGGGGAGGGGCCGGCTCCCGGCAAGCGGCAGAGCAATGGCGCACAAAATCAGGACTTTTAAAAGTCTATTCCGCTGAGGGACATCACTCCAGAGGCTAAACCGGGGCGAAGCCCACGCGGGGTCAGCGTGGCCTCAGGTCCCGCAGGGTCACAGAAGGATCGGGAATGTCTGAGTGTCACAGACCTTGCGGGTATTGGAACGGGAAAGCCGGCTACAGAGACAGAGCCCACCATAAGTTCACAGCTCAGTGTTACCTTGAACCGGTCGCAGGCTCGGTAAGCTCGGAGCACGGCCGGTGGTCAGGCAGACGGGAGTAACTGGGCGCTGTTCTCTGAGGGCGCACTGAGGAGTGGGGCCCTGGACTCTCGGCTCCTCTGGGCCGGAGACCAGGAGGCCGCCATTTGTATTCCCGTCCTCCAGAACTCTACGGAAAGCGCTCAGGGAACAAAAGCTCCTGAAAGCAAACCCGAGCAGATTACTCACCCCGGCCCCTGATAAGGGAAGTGCAATTCCGCCTGGGGCAAAGACACTTGAGAATCACTACAACAGGCCCCTTACCCAGAAGATCAACAAGAAATCCAGCCAAGACCAAGTTCACCGACCAAGGAGTGCAGTTTCAATACCAAGGACAGTAGCAGAATTCCAGAGGCGGAGAAAGCAAAGCACGGAACTCATGGCATTTTCCCTGTGATTTTTTTGTCTTGCAGTTAATTTAATTTTTTTCCTTTTCATTTTTTGTTTTTTTTCTCGCCTTCTGGTTAAATTTTTTTTTAACTTTTACCTTTTTTTTTATAACGTTTTTTAACTAGTTTATCAAATATATATATTTTTTCGTTTTTATATTTTTCATGTTTGTTTTTTATTTAAATTCTTTTCTTTTCTTTTTTTTATATTTTCTTTTTTTTTTCTTTCTTCCTTTTTGAACGTCTTTTTATCCCCTTTCTTCCCCCTCACGATTTGGGATCTCTTCTAATTTGGTTAAAGCATATTTTCCTGGGGTTGTTGCCACCCTTTTAGTATTTTACTTGCTCCTTCATATACTCTTATCTGGACAAAAGACAAGAAGGAAAAATTCAACACACAAAAAAAGAACAAGAGGCAGTACCGAAGGCTAGGGACCTAATCAATACAGATATTGGTAATACCTCAGATCTAGAGTTCAGAATGACAATTCTCAAGGTTCTAGCCGGCTCGAAAAAGGCATGGAAGATATTAGAGACAACCTCTCGAGAGATATAAAAGCCCTTTCTGGAGAAATAAAGGAACTAAAATCTAACCAAGTTGAAATCAAAAAAGCTATTAATGAGGTGCAATCAAAAATGGAGGCTCTCACTGCTAGGATAAATGAGGCAGAAGAAAGAATTAGTGATATTGAAGACCAAATGACAGAGAATAAAGAAGCTGAGCAAAAGAGGGACAAACAGCTACTGGACCATGAGGGGAAAATTCGAGAGATAAGTGACACCATAAAACGAAACAACATTAGAATAATTGGGATTCCAGAAGAAGAAGAAAGAGAGAGGGGAGCAGAAGGTATACTGGACAGAATTATTGGGGAGAATTTCCCCAGTATGGCAAAGGGAACGAGCAACAAAATTCGGAAGCTTCAGAGAACGCCCCGCAAAATCAATAAGAATAAGCCCACACCCCGTCACCTAATAGTAAAATTTACAAGTCTCAGTGACAAAGAGAAAATCCTGAAAGCAGCCCGGGAAAAGAAGTCTGTAACATACAATGGTAAAAATATTAGATTGGCAGCAGACTTATCGACAGAGACCTGGCAGGCCAGAAAGAGCTGGCATGATATTTTCAGAGCTCTAAATGAGACAAACATGCTGCCAAGAATACTATATCCAGCTAGGCTATCATTGAAAATAGAAAGAGAGAATAAAACCTTCCAGGACAAACAAAAACTGAAAGAATTTGCAAACACCAAACCAGCTCTACAGGAAATATTGAAAGGGGTCCTCTAAGCAAAGAGAGAGCCTACAAGTGGTAGATCAGAAAGGAACAGAGACCATATACAGTAACAGTCACCTTACAGGCAATACAATGGCACTAAATTCATATCTCTCAATAGTTACCCTGAATGTGAATGGGCTAAATGCCCCTGTCAAAAGACACAGGGTATCAGAATGGATAAAAAAACAAAACCCATCTATATGTTGCCTCCAAGAAACTCATTTTAAGCCCAAAGACACCTCCAGATTTAAAGTGAGGGGGTGGAAAAGAATTTACCATGCTAATGGACATCAGAAGAAAGCAGGAGTGGCAATCCTTATATCAGATCAATTAGATTTTAAGCCAAAGACTATAATAAGAGATGAGGAAGGACACTATATCATACTCAAAGGGTCTGTCCAACAAGAAGATCTAACAATTTTAAATATCTATGCCCCAAATGTGGGAGCAGCCAACTATATAAACCAATTAATAATAAAATCAAAGAAACACATCAACAATAATACAATAATAGTTGGGGACTTTAACACTCCCCTCACTGAAATGGACAGATCATCCAAGCAAAAGATCAACAAGGAAATAAAGGCCTTAAATGACACACTGGATGAGATGGACATCACAGATATATTCAGAACATTTCATCCCAAAACAACAGAATACACATTCTTCTCTAGTGCACATGGAACATTCTCCAGAATAGATCACATCCTCGGTCCTAAATCAGGACTCAACCGGTATCAAAAGATTAGGATCATTCCCTGCATATTTTCAGACCACAATGCTCTAAAGCTAGAACTCAACCACAAAAGGAAGTTTGGACAGAACCCAAATACATGGAGACTAAACAGCATCCTTTTAAAGAATGAATGGGTCAACGGGAAATTAAAGAAGAATTGAAAAAAATCATGGAAACCAATGATAATGAAAATATAATGGTTCAAAATCTGTGGGACACAACAAAGGCAGTCCTGAGAGGAAAATATATAGCGGTACAAGCCTTTCTCAAGAAACAAGAAAGGTCTCAGGTACACAACCTAACCCTACACCTAAAGGAGCTGGAGAAAGAACAAGAAAGAAACCCTAAGCCCAGCAGGAGAAGAGAAATCATAAAGATGAGAGCAGAAATCAATGAAATAGAAACAAAAAAAACAATAGAACAAATCAACGAAACTAGGAGATGGTTCTTTGAAAGAATTAATAAAATTGATAAACCCCTGGCCCGACTTATCAAAAAGAAAAGAGAAAGGACCCAAATAAATAAAATCATGAATGAAAGAGGAGAGATCACAACTAACACCAAAGAAATACAAACTATTATATGAACATACTATGAGCAACTCTATGCCAAAAAATTTGACAATCTGGAAGAAATGGATGCATTTCTAGGGACATATAAGCTACCACAACTGAACCAGGGAGAAATAGATAGCCTGAACAGACCCATAACCAGTAAGGAGATTGAATCAGTCATTAAAAATCTCCAAACAAACAAAAGCCCAGGGACAGACGGCTTCCCGGGGGAATTCTACCAAACATTTAAAGAAGAACTAATTCCTATTCTCCTGAAACTGTTCCAAAAAATAGAAATGGAAGGAAAACTTCCAAACTCATTTTATGAGGCCAGCATCATCTTGATCCCAAAACCAGACAAGGATCCCATCAAAAAAGAGAGATATAGACCAATATCCTTGATAAACACAGATGCGAAAATATTCAACAAAATACTAGCCAATAGGATTCAACAGTACATTAAAAGGATTATTCACCACGATCAAGTGGGATTTATTCCAGGGCTGCAAGGTTGGTTCAACATCTGCAAATCAGTCAATGTGATACAACACATCAATAAAAGAAAGAACAAGAACCATATGATACTCTCAATAGATGCTGAAAAAGCATTTGACAAAGTACAGCATCCCTTCCTGATCAAAACTCTTCAAAGTGTAGGGATAGTGGGCACATACCTCAATATCATCAAAGCCATCTATGAAAAACCCACCGAAAATATCATTCTCAATGGAGAAAAACTGAAAGCTTTTCCGTTAAGGTCAGGAACACGGCAGGGATGTCCATTATCACCACTGCTATTCAACATAGTACTAGAGGTCCTAGCCTCAGCCATCAGACAACAAAAGGAAATTAAAGACATCCAAATCAGTAAAGAAGAAGTCAAATTATTACTCTTTGCAGATGATATGATACTATATGTGGAAAACCCAAAAGACTCCACTCCAAAACTGCTAGAACTTATACAGGAATTCAGTAAAGTGTCAGGATATAAAATCAATGCACAGAAATCAGTTGCATTTCTCTACACCAACAGCAAGACAGAAGAAAAAGAAATTAAGGAGTCAATCCCATTTACAATTGCACCCAAAACCATAAGATACCTAGGAATAAACCTAACCAAAGAGGCACAGAATCTATACTCAGAAAACTATAAAGTACTCATGAAAGAAATGGAGGAAGACACAAAGAAATGAAAAAATGTTCCATGCTCCTGGATTGGAAGAATAAATATTGTGAAAATGTCTATGCTACCTAAAGCAATCTACACATTTAAGGCAATTCCTATCAAAATCCCATCCATCTTTTTCAAAGAAATGGAAGAAATAATTCTAAAATTTATATGGAACCAGAAAAGACCTCGAATAGCCAAAGGGATATTGAAAAAGAAAGCCAATGTTGGTGGCATCACAATTCCGGACCTCAAGCTCTATTACAAAGCTGTCATCATCAAGACAGCATGGTACTGGCACAAAAAAAGACACATAGATCAATGGAACAGAAGAGAGAGCCCAGAAATAGACCCTCAACTCTACAGTCAACTAATCTTTGACAAAGCAGGAAAGAATGTCCAATGGAAAAAAGACAGGCTCTTCAACAAATGGTGCTGGGAAAACTGGACAGCCACATGCAGAAAAATGAAATTGGATCATTTCCTTACACCACACACAAAAATAGACTCAAAATGGATAAAGGACCTCAATGTGCGAAAGGAATCCATCAAAATCCTTGAGGAGAACACAGGCAGCAACCTCTTCGACCTCAGCTGCAGCATCATCTTCCTAGGAACAATGCCAAAGGCAAGGGAAGTAAGGGCAAAAATGAACTATTGGGATTTCATCAAGATCAAAAGCTTTTGCACAGCAAAGGAAACAGTTTACAAAATCAAAAGACAACTGACAGAATGGGAGAAGATATTTGCAAATGACATATCAGATAAAGGACTAGTGTCCAGAATCTATAAAGAACTTAGCAAACTCAACACCCAAAGAACAAATATTCCAATCAAGAAATGGGCAGAGGACATGAACAGACATTTCTGCAAAGAAGACATCCAGATGGCCAACAGACACATGAAAAAGTGCTCCATATCACTTGGCATCAGGGAAATACAAATCAAAACCACAATGAGATATCACCTCACACCAGTCAGAATGGCTAAAATCAACAAGTCAGAAAATGACAGATGCTGGCGAGGATGCGGAGAAAGGGGAACCCTCCTACACTGTTGGTGGGAATGCAAGCTGGTGCAGCCACTCTGGAAAACAGCATGGAGGTTCCTCAAAATGTTGAAAATAGAACTGCCCTATGACCCAGCAATTGCACTATTGGGTATTTACCCTAAAGATACAAACGTAGTGATCCAAAGGGGCACGTGCACCCGAATATTTATAGCAGCAATGTCCACAATAGCCAAACTATGGAAAGAACCTAGATGTCCATCAACAGATAAATGGATCAAGAAGATGTGGTATATATACACAATGGAATGCTATGCAGCCATCAAAAGAAATGAAATCTTGCCATTTGCGACAACCTGGATGGAACTAGAGCATATCATGCTTAGTGAAATAAGTCAAGCAGAGAAAGACAACTATCATATGATCTCCCTGATATGAGGAAGTGGTGATGCAACATGGGGGCTTAAGTGGGTAGGAGAAGAATAAATGAAACAAGATGGGATTGGGAGGGAGACAAACCATAAGTGACTCTTAATCTCACAAAACAAACTGAGGGTTGCTGTGGGGAGGGGGTTTGGTAGAAGGGGGTGGGATTATGGACACTGGGGAGGGTATGTGCTTTGGTGAGTGCTGTGAAGTGTGTAAACCTGGTGATTCACAGACCTGTACCACTGGGGATAAAAATATATGTTTATAAAAAATAAAAAATTATTAAAAAAAATATTACTCAATCATTAAGAAGAACAAAATCCTGCCATTGTGACAAAATGGAGGTAGCTAGCAGACATTGTGTTAACTGAATAAGCAAAATAAAGTAGAAACACTTCAGGACCTCTTTTATACGTGGAATCTAAAATAGTCAAATTCATAGAAACAGAGAGTTGGATGGTGACTGACAAGGGTGAAGAGGGGAAAATTGTAGATTCTCGGCAAACAGTACAAAGTTTCAGTTACACAAGATCAGTAAGTTCTGGAGATCTAATATACAGCATGGTGAAGATAACTAAGAGTATTGTATTGTATTCTTAAAATCTGTGAAGAGGATGGATCTTAACAAATCTTCTCAAATACACACGCAAAATGATAACTATGTGGAGGTGACCAATATGCTAATTAGTTTGATTGTGGTGGTGATTTCACAATGCGTATAGTATATATATCAAAATATCACGTTATACACCTTAACTATATACAACTTTTAATTGTCAAAGACATTTCAACAAAGATCACCAAAAAAGAAGCTTCCCCATTCCACTCCCATGCCATCTGCCTTATGGATTCTGATGATCTGTTTTTCTTTTACACTAATAAATTAATAATATTAAATTTACATTTTAGTAGAACTTAGAGAATACATGAATTTTTGACAAAAATTATTATTATTTACTCTTGGAAAACTAATAAAATTAAGCAGAAGGAAAAATATGACTCAAAATAATTGTAATAATAATAATAAGACCTAATATTTAATGGAAAATTTTAAGCCAGGACTAATAACAATGTTAAAAAAAGAATCAGATTCCTATTGATTACTCTTACAAGTGAATTAATAAATTGGTTTAAAATTTATAGTATCTTAAAAGTATAATAACTTATCCTAACAAAATATGCTTCCCCTTCTCTATTGTCTTCAAAGTCCAGATCCAACTTCACCTCCTAACAGATTTCCAGCCTCTTGCAGCCTACAGCACTCTCTCTCCTCTGAACTGATTAATTTGTACTTCTTATTTTTTACTTAATACATTTTGTTCCTATTGGTCAATTTACCTATGTTATCATTCAATAATTAAAATTAGAAAAGTTCTGAAGACAATAGCTATTACAGAAAAAATAATTAGGATAAATGAAAAAAATATATACTGCTAGGTGAGGTTTATGCAAGATAATATAGCCAAAGATCTGACTTATCCACCACGTTTGACTATTAAAGAGAGCACATATTGCATGGAGCACTGGGTATGGTATATAAACAATGAATTATGGATCACTGAAAAAAAATTAAATTAAACTAAATTAAAAAACAACAACAACAACAACAACATGGTGGGGTTACTGTCTTAGCAAAATCTGTCTATGATCTCCGCTACATAAATACCACCATGTAGAAGACGACAGAGGGTCATAAAACAGAAAATGGTCTGAAAAGTATTCCTTATAAAAGTAATACATTTTATTAGCTGTATCATCTTTTTTTCCCCCCAAAACTGGTCCTACTTTTCTGTGTGTGCTTAGGACAAATTAATGAATATATCTGTGCTCCAATTTTCCCATATGTAAAATGAGGAACAGCACAGTATCCATTTTATACTGTTTATGTGTTCATTAAATAGCATAATACCTCAGTTATTATTAATGCTCAGTATACATTTTTGATTGACTAATACTGAAAAACACTGCAAATAAAAAACATTTTTAGGGGTACCTGGGTGGCTCAGTCGTTAAAGTGTCTGCCTTCAGCTCAGGTCATGATCTCCTGGGATAGAGCACTGCTTCTGGCTCCCTGCTTGGTGAGAAGCTTGCTTCTCGCTCTCATACTCCGCCTGCTTGTGTTCCCTATTTTGCTGTCTCTCTGTGTGTGTGTGTGTCAAATAAATAAATATAATCTTTAAAAAAAATTTTTAAACTTACTTTTAACTCAGACATGTATTCATCCACATAACCACAATTGTTAATAGGAAGATCAAATTAATTAAAAATTACACCTGGACTACAGTAAATTAAATCCACATTAGCTCAGAAAAGGGCCTATGTAACTTCCTTACCTCTTTTTTTTTTTCAGATTTTATTTATTTATTTGACAAAGACAGTGAGAAAGGGAATACAAGAAAAGGGAGGGGGAAAGGGAGAAGCAGGCTTCCCGCTGAGCAGGGAGCCTGATGCAGACCTCAATTCCAGGACCCTGGGATCACGATCTAAGCTGAAGGCAGACACTTAACAACTGAGCCACTCAGATGCCCTAACTTCCTTATTTCTTATCAATCATAAAATTCTTCCTCTAACTTGCAAAGAAGTCCATTAATCCAGTACCATAATCACACACCAAGTGGTATATTTTCCTTCATTACATTTCCTTTGAAATCAGCACATTTCTTAAGTAAAAATCGATCAATAACCATAGATCTGAATTCTCTTGTCTTTTCAACTGGTTCATGTGAGATATCTATTTTCCTTTACTATGTTTTGACAATGTGATGCACTCTTAAGCAAGTCAACTCAACAAAGGAATTTGGTAAATCTTGGTTTGTCTTTGAGATGTCGTTTATGGGTCTTGAAAATTAGAATTTTGTCCCTACAAAGACTCCTATGATTGCTTCCATTCAGAATTATCACTATCACACTATCAATTAGGGAAAAGAGGACAGAAAATTGAGATCAAATTTGGAGTAATGAATTGGTAGTGGGGGAAAAGAAGGAGAAAAATGTCTATAAGGATGGGAAGATGACTCTGAGAGTGACAAAAAGGGTTAAAAAAAAGAGATACTAAAAATGTGTCCAAAGCAAGCCATCTACTTAGGAATATTGTTGAAGCTTGATCATCAAAATTATTTCCATACTTTCCCTTTGGCAACTCATATCCTAAAAGAACTTGTTCCAAGTGACCTTCAAGAAAACATGCAAAATCTGAAAATCTGAAGGGATTTCCACACTAACTCCTCCCAAACAGTCAAACTAAAAAGTTTCACGGTGTTATACTCCAAATTTACATTTTAGAATTCAACTATACATTTAGCTTGGGCAGGAAAGAAGAGGGAGAACACCACAGGAAAAGGAAACTGGAAAAATCAAACCTCAGTTGTAAAGAAAAACAAAGATATAGTAATAGAAATAATATAGAGAACAATATCATAGCTATGATATTGGATGAGATGCAATTAATTTTTTAAATGTTATTTTGACGAATTTTACAGGTAGTTTCTTCATTAACTTGTGCAATTATTAAGTCAACAGGTATTTCCTAAGCATGTACTATTTTTCAGGACCGGTATTTTTATTTAAGTGATGTAACTCCTATGCCAAGAACAAATTTATGGCATGCATATATGTATGTATGTTTGTGTGTGTATATATATATTTTTTCAATGTACAACATATATTGTGATATATATCTACCCAAATTTTTAAATAGATTCAAATTTTATTTAAAAATAAAAAGTTGTTTTCAGAAATGAATTTTAAGGTATTTATCTTTTTTAAAATTAGAAATTGTATTAAAACCAAAATATAGGCCAGGGTATTTATGACACTTAAGGAAAACCCAAAGTACATTTGTGTATCACCCTAGAGGGCTAGGGTGATAAATGGTGAGTAGAATGCATGAATTCACATATTAAAGGTATTCAAGTATAAACTGACACAATTGAGCATGCTGTCTCTGGCTCAGTAAGCACAGAAACAGTATTTAGAAACCTAGAGTGAACCATGACAGTAATGTGCCAAAAATTGGTCATTGGAAACTGTGTCTTTAAACTGCAAAGATGTGTCTGTCTTTTTATTTTAAACTAAATAACTTGATATTAGATTCAGATTGCTACTCTTTCAGTGATACGAGGATGAGTTAACCACAGACACCTTAAGTGTCTTGCATATGAGAAAGTTAGTGTTGTATTAACAAAGTATACCATTTAGGTTTGCTTTTTTTTTAATGTTAGAATTTTTCCAGGCCAGAGTTGCTGCCTCTTAACAAAACTATTCTTCCAAGTTTAAAAGATTTAAGTACATCTTTACATATCTAACAATTATAAACATAATCACACAATCAATCTTTCCCTGTCTCTGTCTCTCTCAGACAAACTGAATCGTTTAGCCATCTCTGTATTTGTAGATTCCCCCCTCACTCATCTGAGAGATTTTAAAATTATTGCATTTCATATAGTAATATTTTGGATGACCTTACAAATTATATATTACATCAACTTGATTAGCATTATAAATTGGATACCAAAAAGCAATTTTCATTAATAAAGGAACTTTGTTGATGTGTTTTAAAAATATCATCATCTCACAATAGCAAATTTTAAATAACCATATTTGGCTATATATTGTGACAATAGGTAAAATAATCATATGACATATACAATATATATTTTTATACAATTTATAACACACACATATATAATCTTTTTAAGAATACAGTTTTAATCTGAATGGAAATAAATAAAATAGAGATTAAAAAGACAATTATAAAGATAAATAAAACAGCTGATTCTTCTAAAAGATAAAAGTTGGCAAAGCTTTAGTTAGATTCACCAAGAAAAACAAAGATGAGCTCAAATAAAATCAGATATGAATGAGAAGTTACAACTGACATCACAGAAATGCAAAGGGTTATAAAACTATGACAATAGTTTATGAACAATTACATGCCAAGAAACCGGACAACGTAGAAGAAATCAGTATATTTTTAAAAGTTTACAATCTTCCAAGACTGAATCATGAAGAAACAGAAAACTTGATAGACCAATTACTAGTAACGAGATTGAATCAGTAATAAAAAACTTCCCAACAAACAAAAGTCTAGGAGGTTATGGATTCACAGGTGAATTCTACCAAACAAAGAAGATATAATACCTATCCTTCTCAAAATCTTCAATTTATCACAAAATGATAGCAAAGTAAATTAAAAAAAAAAAAAACATTAAAAGAATCACATGTTATGATCAAGTGGGATTTATTCCAGAGATGCAAGGATGCTTCAACCCAAAACAATCTTGTGACAAAAGAACAAAGCTGGAGGCATCATGATTCTTGATTTCAAACTATACTAAAAATATAATCAAAGCAGTATGATACTGGCATAAGAACAGAAATAGGCACACAGATCAATAGAATAAAAAGCACAGAAATAAACCCACTGATATAGGGTCAATTAGTCTATGACAAAATAGGCAAGAATATACAATGGGAAAAGGGCAATCTCTTCAATAACTGGTACTCACAACTACATGCAAAAGCATGACACTAGAACATTATCTGACATTATATACAAAAATAAACTAATGTGGATCAAAGGCCTGAAACTCTAAAACTCCTAGAAGAAAATATAGGTAGGATTGACATCAATCCTAACAATACTCTTTTTTGACCTCTCACCAAAGCCAAGGGAAACACAAACAAAATTAACAAATGGTACCACATTAAACTAAAAAGCTCCTGCACGGTGAAGGAAATCAACAACAAAATAAAATAGTGCAACCTACTGAATGGGAGAAGATATTTGAAAATCATATCTGATAAGGGGTTAATATCCAATGCAAATAAAGAACTTATACAACTCAGTAACCAAAAAAATCTGTTTACAAATGGGTAGAGGGTCTAAACAGACATCTTTTCAAAGACATATGGATGTCCAACAGGCACATGAAAACATGGGCAGCATCACAAATTATCAGGGAAATGTAAATCAATTCCATAATGAGATACCACCTCACACCTGTCAGAACAGCTATTCTTACAAAGATGAGAAATAAATATTTTATTTATTTATTTGACAGACAGAGATCACAAGTAGGCAGAGAGGCAGGCAGAGAGAGAGGGAGAAGCAGGCTCCCCGCTGAGCAGAGAGCCCAATGTGGGGCTCGATCCCAGGACCCTGGAATCATGACCTGAGCCGAAGGCAGAGGCTTTAACCCACTGAGCCACCCAGGAGCCCCAAAGATGAGAAATAAAAAGTGATGGCGAAAATGTGAAAAAAGATAAGCTTCATGAACAACTGGTGGGAATCTAATTGGTGCAGCCAATATAGAAAGCAGTATGGAGGCTTCTCAATAGTTAAAAGATAAAACTACCATATGATCTAGTAATTCCATTACTAGGTACCTATCCAAGGAAAACAAAAACACTAATTTGAAAAGATATATGCACTTATATTCACTGCAGCACTACTTACAATAGGGAAGACATGGAAACATCAGCATCCATTGTTGGATGGGTAGATGAAGAAAATGTGTGTATATGCATGCACACACACACACACACACACACACACACACTCACAGAATACCCCTCATCCCTAAAAAAAAGAATATTTTGCCATCTGTGATAACATAGATGAATTCTGAGGGTATCACACTAAGTGACATAAGTCAGACAGAGGAAGACAAATACGTCATGATTTCACCTATGTATGAGGTTAAAAAAACAAAACAAACAAAACAAAATCCAGACTCATGGATAAGATGGTTGTCAGGGGTAGATGTAGGAATGGGTGAAGGGAATTAAGAAGTAGAAACTTTCTGTTATAAAATAAATAAGTCATGCAGATGTACTGTACAGCATGGGGAATATCATCAATAACAGTGGTAACAGGTTGCAGATGATAACTGGACCTATCATGGTGAATATTTTCTAATGTGGAACAAAATGTCAAATCACTATGTTGTATGCCTGAAACTAATATAATACTGTATGCCACTTTACCTCAATAAATTAAAAAAAGACTGTAAAAAAGGTACAACTTTAAATACCATATTTAGAAAACTGTATCAAATATTTTTCTTCTACATAATGGTTAGAATATTAACAGGTTCTGATATATATACATATATATATATAATATTTATTAGCCATTAATATGTTTTATTATTTTCATCATTTCTAACCAGTGAACAAAAATGGAAACTAAAGTAATGAGGCATTAAGGATATGTAAGCATATAATGAGTTTTATTTCAATATATTATAAAGTTTTACTAGTTATATTTCCATAGACAAATTATATAACCCCTGGGTGCCGCAATTTCATCTTCTAGGGATAATGTAAGAATCAACTACATTGATTTGTGATAATTAAATAATAAAATATTTGTAAAATTTTCAAATAACAGCTTATCTTTAATATAAAACTTACCTTTAACTTAGTTTTTAAACTTTTAAGTAAAAAAAATTATCAGCACATCAAATCACTGTGCAATCCTGAAATGCCCTAATAATAACTAGGTTATCACTCACTCATAAGGTGCAACTGTTCCTTGAACTTCATCTGATACTTATATTTCCAACATCATTATAAGATTTCTGGAACAAATATGTCCTTTTTAAAAGGTTCTTTATATGTCCTGCAATGGGCAATATAATGCTAGTAAAGCAAATATTTAAGGAATTCTTACTGAAACCGTACATTTTTATATATTTGATGTGTCTGTTACCCATTTGTATGAAATAGTACATTTTTATATATTTGAAAATTAACAGTGGGTCTCATTCTCTTATTTTTCTAAAAATGATATACCTCTAATCAATTCTTAAATGATATGTTTTAGTATATGGTTTATTAAAGAAAATATTTCAATATATTAACATCATACAAAAGAATTAAATGCAATTAATAAAATATAAGGCCATATCTTTGAGAAAATTTAAAGATGGTATTGTTATATTATCACTGAGTTTCTAGGAAACAATAGAATACATTCATTATTTTTTCAGCTTTATTGAAGTACAGTTAACAAAAATTTTATGTATTTAATATATACATTTTGATGGTATTGAACATATGCATATACTCATAATACCATCACTACAATGAAGTCAGTAAATATATCTATCACCACCAAAAATATTTCTGGTTCCACTTTTTTGTGTGTATGCGTAAGAAGAGTTAACACATGATATACCTTCCTAACAATATTTTAAATGTACAGCACCATACTGTTCATTTATTTTTGATAAGTACATATAGCAGCTAGAACTTGAAATAAGTATTTATGAAACAGCTTTGAAAAGTAAGGTGAGATTTTCCAAAGATTAAAAAGTACCAATATTAAAAAAAATATATGTGTGTGGCACTTTCACTTCTAGCCAAGATAAGTCACAGGACCAAAGTTAACAATCCACCAAAATAACTAAAAACTTCACAGAATATATGAAACAATAGTTCTTACATTTTTTGATATCAGGATATATAGGACTGTGATACCTGAGGGACAAGAAACAAACAAGGCGATCCCAACAACTGCCCTGACTTACAACCTAAAGAACACTTCTAAGACCATGGTAAAGGACAGGAGACTGGACAGTCCAGCATACTCCCAAAGTACTCCTCCTTATGTAGTCAACAGAGTACTCATTAGTGTATGTGTGTGAGTATACTATCTAAAGCTGGAGAAAGAAACACATGAAAGTTGTAGACATATTATTTACTAAGGTTTACTTTTATTATTATCATTTTTTAATTTGGCAGAGAGATATAAAGCACAAGTAAGCAGAGCAGCAGGCAGAGGGAGAGAGAGAAGCAGGCTCCCCGCCAAGCAGGGAGCCTGATGCAGAGCTCAATCCCAGGGCCTGTAATCATGACCTGAGCTGAAGGCAGTCACTTATACAACAGGGCCAGCCAGTGCCCACACTAAGGTTTACTTAAGGCTGAAGCTATTGATATTCTTAATAACAAAATGGAAAACCCCCTAATAGGGCAGTAAGTACTTGGAACAGTTCGCAAAAAAGTAAACCTAAAAAAAGTAGCCTTAGAAACTACTCAAAATGAAACACATTGAGAAAATAATAACCAAAAAAAAAAAAGAGCATTAGTAAATCATGGGAAAACCAAAAAATCTATACTTGTGTGTTTGGAGTCTATAAAGAAGGGAGGAGCAGTGCTAGCTATTCCTAGCATTTGAGAAGCTGGCAGGCAAGAATCATGGATCAGGTAATGCAGATTACTGAGCCAAGTTGGCAGGTTGTGAAGGACTGAATTCAGTTGGTTATTAGATGTGCTAAACCTGATAGAAAAGAATTCCAGAAGATTGCCAGGGCAACAACAATAGGATGTGCTATAATGGGATTCATTTGACTTTTTTTATGTGAAATTGATCTATATCAATCAAGGTGAAAAAAATGGGGGACCAATTTAAGCCTACCTTCATAGATTCTAACAATTTAGAGAATGTAGAATAAATTTTTAAAAGCTAAACAGTCTGATTGGTTTAACAGAAAAATAAGTTTAACATAAAAAAGAGGGTTGGAAGAAGGAGCAAAATATAGACAAAAATTAATTAAAGCAAGAATCTGAAGTATAATTAAAAAAAAAGTGCAAGACTCATTTAAAAAAAATTGTAAATCCACGTAAACATTCTGAAAAGCACTGAAAATCTACATGATAAAAATAAGTGTGTAAACCTGGTGATTCACAGACCTGTACCCCTGGGGATAAAAATATATGTTTATAAAAAATAAAAAATTAAAAAAAATAAAATAATACAAAAGGATTTTGTGAGGGTGTCAACCTCTTTCTGTACAGGATCTTTCATTTGTCCAAATTATCTACTGCCAAAAGAGGTAAATTATTAAAACTTGCAATTTTGGTTATTTATTATCCCATTTATAAGTCAAGATTTATGCAAATGTATTAGTGGAAATGGGTAGAAAACTGAACTGACCTTGGTATTAATATTTCACAATCTCATTATTTATTCTATTGGCACCTAATTTAATATCATAAACAGAAGGACATGTCAAACAAGAGCTCCAAACAAACAAGATTATGATGCTTTATAAACTGCAAATAAATACTTAATTAGATACTTTTCAAAGGAAAGATCCAATTAGACGAATGTAAGCTCTTCCTCAATGAATATTTTGATGAAACTGCAAACAAAAGTGCCCCATCATTCACACCCCTAAGAGTTTTTTTTTATTATTATTATTATTTGTTGCTGGTAAATTATAACTCTGTGTAAATAATTTTTAAAATAAGTTCCATAATACCAATGAGCAAGCAAATCAAGCATTCTGGTAAGATGATGCCTTATGCTAGCAGTATGGCATTTTTTTGGCTGGCATATATGTAATCCCAACAAAAAACACACTTTAATTAATTAAAACATCGTTATTAATTACATAATGTCTTCTTCAATTTGTATGCATTCTCTCTGCCTAAAATTTCCTTCACCTACCTCTCCACTCCTTTTCTGACAAATATCCCTACTCATCCTTCAAAATTCTTCCCAGGAGAGTTTACTTTTTTGAAGGATTGCTGCCCTCTTTTATACATCTTTATTTTGAAATAAATCAATCCTTTTTACTATTCATGTGTTTACATTACATTATGTGTTTACAAATCCCATAAGCTCGAGATCAATGAACTTGTCTTTTTCATTTTTGATACCTTGGATGCTGACCCACACTATCAAATGTTAGTTAAACTGAACATGATATACTGGATTTACGCATTGCCTTTTTATGAGATGTTCTGACACTCTTAAAATTGATACACAGTGACAGTGTTAGTAGGCATTATATTGTTTTGTCATCAGAAGAATATAGCTAAATATATTGT
Organism: Mustela nivalis; assembly: GCF_964662115.1. Classification (NCBI taxonomy): domain Eukaryota; kingdom Metazoa; phylum Chordata; class Mammalia; order Carnivora; family Mustelidae; genus Mustela; species Mustela nivalis. The sequence continues at coordinate 113,459,575 of NC_139023.1, forward strand.
CTTAATTCATCTAGACTGTGCTAAAGTACATAGAACAACAAGTAAATACACATACTAAAACCCTTCTAGTGTGAAGGACTAGAGCTTTATGTCTAATATTTTTTTCTTTCTCTTAACTGAACTGAAATGATCTGAAGCCGCCGTTTGAACTAAGGTTAGGGTAGGGAAGAGAATACAATAAAGAAGAAATCCTCTTAGAATACAAAGAAGGTAAGTTGTTGCTAACAGAAAGCACACAATTAAAGAAGTTTTGTTTGTTTGTTTTTTAATTAAAGGAGTTTTAAACAGAGCTATGCTTTTTCCACTCTTGCTCATTCCTTTGGTTCTTGCTATGATAGTCCTAATTCTTTATTTCTTAATTACAGATAAATTATAGACTCTATGATAGAATAGGAAGGAATGATGGATATGAGAGGAAGATCATATGCTCCACAATTTAAGAAAGGATATTTTATGAATATTTGAGAATAGGATGGGAATGGTCACTGAAAGTTTCGTATCATATAAGGGGTGGGAGGAGGGCAAGGGAAGAAGCAAAAAGGAAGAGAAGCTGAAGAAAATAAAAATTGATTTTTTAAAAAGGGGGAAAAAGGAAACTAACAGAGGAAGTAAGACTAAGGTGGAGACTGGGATCAGTAGAATCATCAGACCTCAATGAATCTAACATCTAGTATCTCATTTCACATCGTGGAAGAAAGGTAGATGGAAAAGAGTTACTCATTCTCATCTCATTAATTACTTTTCCTCTTAAAATTAGCAATAGGAGGCTTAAGTCCTAGTGTTCCTGACTCTTTTATATAAATTTCTTTAAACAAAAAGAAGCTGTGTAAGAACAGGTATAAAAACAAAAATCAATATGGAAGTGAATATATGAAGAGTGACCTTCAACTCGTTTTTGTAAGTCACTGTTGACAATTTCAGTGAATGGGATTTGATACCTTAGGTTTCAATACAAATTTATCCAAGTCCCTTGATTTCTGTTGATCTTAGAGTTAAGACTCACTGTTGTTAAACTTACTGTAGACATTTTTTTCCTTTCTTTTCCAAATGATATATATGAATGATTAAAAATAAGACCTAACTATATTAAGTTATTCTCATAAATGGTGTGGTTCAAAAGTTTCAGATATAACTCTGTGATGGTAAAATTCATTCTGTGTACTTAAACCTAGTGATATGGATCTGTATATAAGTAAACATCAATACCCCAAATGAGGGTTCCTACAGGAAGAGTGGGTTTATAATTTAATGTGCAGAAAAAAATACAAATGATTTTACAAGCAAGAGTCCTGAAAGACAATTCTAAGTGGATGGATGAGGGTAAAAAACCTCAGTTTGAGAGAATAATTTACAACATCTAGATTGACAATAGTTTCTGACCCTGAATTCTGAAACAGAATTAGGAAATGAAAAACTGTCAGTTTTAAATGAGAACTTTACAGTAACTCGTTACTACATTTTAGAATCATTGTTTGACTTGCATACTGATGGCATATGAAATCAAGAATCATTTAATAAGAGCCTTGAAAAAATAATAGAAATATTATAAACAGAGAGCTATTTTATAAATGATGTATTATATTAATTTTATCTTATAAATCGCTTTTCTCTTATATAAACATGGATTTATATATAAACTTGAATTTAAACCTATACAAATTTGACAAGAGAAAATTGTGTCCCTTATAATAAAGGTGCATCTACTTCTTCTCATTTTATTGGTCTCAACAGAAATGAGAGCTTTGTCAGACATCACAATACACCTACATAGCAATATGTACCTGCACAAGTCTCACTGGCTTCATCTTTGGTCTGTAAGATCCTCAGTGATACATCAAGAGAGTTCTATGAGGAATCATACACACATTTATTTCCTTTTTATTCTAAGCAAGATAATTAAATTATATAAGTCAAAGTATAAGAAAATAATATTTTAGGAATATACCTTGGTCAGGAAGACCTTAAATTAAAAATTATAGCATATCATCTCCCAAAGTAGCAAGCCATTTTCATATCCTTAACCAATTCTTTCTTGAGCTTTCAGATAATAAGAAAAAATATTTCAGTGTTGAATAGTCACCTTCAGTACAAATTGTAAACCTTAACTTTATTCTTAAGCCAAAATATATTATTTTCTTCCAGCTAAGGGTTGTTAGGAAAAAAAAAAAAAATCAACAGCCACACAGAAACGCTTTTTAATTTATCATATTTTTAAACAATGACACGGTAAAAAAAAAATTGACTTTTTCCCACCATATTGATCCTGAATAGCAAATTCAGTGATAAGAATGGTTAAGAATCCTACTTGAATGGCATGATTCTTTATATGGAAAACCCAAAAGACTACTAGACTACTAGACTTCTCTAGACTACTAGAACTCATAACAGCAATTCAGCACTGTGGGAAGATACAAAGTCAATGTACAGAAATCAGTGGCTTTCTTATACACTAACAATGAAAATACAGAAAGGGAAATTAGAGAATTGATTGTATTTATTATCGCACCAAGAACCATAAGATACCTGGGAATAAACCTAACCAAAGAGGTAAAGGAACTATACTCGAAGAACTACAGAACATTCATGAAAGAAACTGAAGAAGACACAAAAAGATGGAAGACCAATACATGCTCTTGGATCGGAAGAATAAACATTGTTAAAATGTCTATACTGCCTAGAGCAATCTATACTTTTAATGCCATTCCGATAAAAAATTCACCAGTATTTTTCAAAGAGCTGGAGCAAATAATCCTAAAATTTGTATGGAATCAGAAGAGACCCTGAATCGCTAAGAAAATGTTGAAAAATAAAACTGGGGGCATCATGTTACCTGATTTCAAGCTTTACTGAAAAGCTGTGATCACCAAGACAGCATGGTACAGGCATAAAAACAAACACATACAAGAGTGGAAAAAAGTAGAGAACCCAGATATGGACCCTCAACTCTACGGTCAAATAATCTTCAACAAAACAGGAAAAAATATACAGTGGAAAAAAGACAGTCTCTTCAATAAATGGTGCTGGGAAAACTGGGCAGCTATATGTAGAAGAATGAAACTCGGCCATTCTCTTACACTGTCACAAAGATAAACTCAAAATGGATAAAAGACCTCAATGTGAGACAGGAATCCATCAGAAACATAGAGGAGAACATAGGCAGTAACCTCTTCAATATTAGCCACAGCAACTTCATTCAAGATATGTCTCCAAAGGCAAAGAAAACAAAACCGAAAATAAACTTTTGGGACTTCATCAAGATCAAAAGCTTCTGCACAGCAAAGGAAACAGTCAACAAAACAAAGAGGCAACCCACGGAATGGGAGAAGATATTCACAAATGACAGTACAGACAAAAGGTTGATATCCAGGATCTATAAAGAACTTCTCAAACTCAACACGCACAAAACAGACAATCATATAAGAAAATGGGCAGAAGATATGAACAGACACTTCTCCAATGAAGGCATACAAATGGCTATCAGACACATGAAAAAATGTTCATCATCACTAGCCATCAGGGAGATTCAAATTAAAACCACATTGAGATACTACCTTACACCAGTTAGAATGGCCAAAATTAGCAAGACAGGAAATAACATGTGCTGGAGAGGATGTGGAGAAAGGGGAACCCTCTTACACTGTTGGTGGGAATGCAAGTTGGTGCAGCCACTTTGGAAAACAGTGTGGAGATTCCTCAAGAAATTAAAAATAGAGCTTCCCTATGACCCTGCAATTGCACTACTGGGTATTTATCCCAAAGATACAAATGTAGTGAAAAGAACTGCCATCTGTACCCCAATGTTTATAGCAGCAATGGCCACGGTCGCCAAGATGCCGTTCAATGGACGAATGGATAAGGAAGATGTGGTCCATATACACTGTGGAGTATTATGCCTCCATCAGAAAGGATGAATATCCAACGTTTGTAACAACATGGATGGGACTGAAAGAGATGATGCTGAGTAAAATAAGTCAAGCAGAGAGAGTCAATTATCATATAGTTTCACTTATTTGTGGAGCATAACAAATAGCATGGAGGACAAAGGGAGTTAGAGAGAAGAGAGTTGGGTGAAATTGGAAGGGGAAGTGAACCATGAGAGACTATGGACTCTGAAAAACAATCTGAGGGTTTTGAAGGGGCAGAGGGTGGGAGGTTGGGGGAACCAGGTGGTGGGTATTAGAGAGGGCACGGATTGCATGGAATACTGGGTGTGGTGCAAAAACAATGAATACTGTTACACTGAAAAGAAATAAAAACTTTAAAAAAAAAAGAATCCTGCTTGAGTATAGTAATACAATTAAAGATAAAGCTTTCTCCTTGATAGATTGTGAAGGGTAGACAACTGCAGTGTTGACATCAACCATAACACACCTTTAATTTAATGATGTGAGTATTGTGAATTGTAATTATATTGCTATTTATTGTGCATTGCTGAGGGGGGAAAAAAAAGTTTATCTTGTGTTTTCAAACCGCTAGCCAGGGAAGGAATTTTATATACATAAAGTACAGTACTATGTTCTGGAGCAATGCTTATTATTAGTTGAATACATAAAACATTTTGTAATGCCCTACATAATAGGCATTTTATCTGTACAAAGATTACCAAAATATACAAAAATTACAGCTACTGAAGATGTAGCGTAAAATTTCAGTGGTGTGGTTAAAAAATCAAAAGAGTTGAATTACACAATTCTAAGTTGATGAACATTTTCTTGGAAATAATACCTACAAACTCCCTGCTACTCTAGCATTATAGTGTGTTCCTTCTGGAAAATAATCTCCGTGTCAAATCTCTAATGAATTAAAAATATGAAATGAAAATTAACTACCCAAACTATACTGGTGACCATAAGCAAAATTTGAACACTCAAAAGAAAATAAAACCAGCCTATGGAATGGGAGAAGATAATTGGAAATGACATATCAGATAAAGGACTAGTATACATAATGTATAAAGAACTTAGTAAGATCTTTAAAGAACTCCTCAAATTCAACACACACAAAACAGATAATCACATCAAATAAATGGACAGAACTTGTGAAGAGACACTTCTCCAAAGAAGACATATGAATGGCTAAAAGGCGCATGAAAAAATATTCATCATCATTAGCAATCAGGGAGATTCAAATTAAAACCATATTGAGATATCATCTTACAACAATTAGAGTAGACAAAATCAACAAGACAGTAAACAACAAGTGTTGCAGAGGATGTGGAGAAAGAGGAACCCTCTTACACTGTTGGTGGGAATGCCAGTTGGTTCAGCCACCTTGGAAAACAGTGTGGAGATTCCTTAAGAAATTTAAAATAGAGATACCCTAGGATCCTGCAATTACACTACTGGATATTTACCCCAAAGATACAGATGTAGTGAAAAGAAGGGCCAGTTGTACCCCAACGTTCATAGCAGCAAAGACCACAGCTGCCAAACTGGAAAGAAACAAGATGCCCTTCAACAGATAAATGGATAAATAAGATAGGGTTCATATATACAATGGAGTATTATGCCTCCATCAGAAAGGATGAATATCCAACTTTTATATAACATGGACGGGACTGGAAGAGATTATGCTAAGTGAAATAAGTCAAGAAGAGAGAGTTAATTATCATATGGGTTTACTTACTTGTGGAACATAAGGAATAACATGGAGGACATTGGGAGATGGAGGGAAGAACTGAGTTAGGGGAGAGTGGACGGGGGAGACAAACCATGAGAGACTATGGACTCTGAGAAACAGACTGAGGGTTTTGGAGGAGTATGGGGTGGGGAGTTGGTTGAGCCTGGTTGTGGGTATTATGGAGGGCATGTATTCCATGAAGCACTGGGTGTGATGCATGAAAAATGAATTTTGGGACACTGAAAATAAAATAAAATAAGATGGGGCAGGGGGAAGAACTTACTAAACTCAACACCCCAAAAGACAAATAATCCAGTCAAGAAATGGGCAGAAGAGGGAGAAGGCAAGATGTCAGAGGAGTATGAAATTGAAATATCATTAGGTCTCAGGAGTTTAGCTAGCTTGTTATCAAACCATTCTGAACACCTATAAACTCAATAGAGAAGAAGAGCAGCAATTCTTGGAACAGAAAATCGAACACCTTCTGGAAGGTAGGACGTGGAGAGAAGTGAATTCAAAGTGACAGAAAGATAGACTGCAGGGGGGCGTGGCTGGCTCCTGGCAAGCAGTGGAGCCGTGGACCACAAAATCAGAACCTTTAGAAGTCTGCTCCACTGAGGGACATCGCTTGAGAGATTAAGCAGGGGCCCTCACTGGGACAGTGAGTTCTCAGGACCTGCAGGGTCACAGAAAGACCAGGGGTGCCTGAGTGCAGCAGAACACCCAGGTATCAGAGCAGGGAAGCTGGCTACAGAGACAGGGCTGAGGACTGTGCTCTCAGCTCAGGGTTACCTTAAACCATGATCAGAGGCACAGTCAGGCCACCACTCATTGAGCAGGGACTTGACAAGTACCAGATCCAGGGAAACTCCCTCCTTACTCCTCTGGGAGGAGCAGAGCATGAGTGTGTGGGAAAAATCTTCTGGGTAAGGAGATTCCAAATGGGGCTGTGTGCCAGAGACAGAAACACTTGGTCAATCACAGAGAACAGCTGGAAACCAAGGAGACGTGAGGAATTGCCTGGTTTTCTTTGAAGGTACACTGAGGAGTGGGGTCCTGAACTCTCAACTCCTCTGGGCTGGAGATTGGGAGGCTGCCAGTTTCATTCCTGTCCTCAAAAGCAGTATGGAAAGCATTCAGGGAACAAAAGCTACCAAGAGTTAATGAGAGCAGATTACATAGCCTGGGCCCTGGCAAGGTCAGTGCAATTCAACCTTGGGCAAAGACATTTAAGAATCTCTACAACAGGCCCCTACCCCAGAAGATCAGCAAGAATATCCAGCCAAGACCAAGTTCATCGATTAATGAGAACTGTGGAACTCTAGAGGTAAGGGGAAAGCAATACAGAATTCATGTTGTTTTGTGGGTTTTTTTTTTTTTTTTCCATGATACTTTAGTCTTGCAAAGGCAAATTTTTTTATTTTATTTTTTTCCTGATCTTTTTTTTTTAACTTTTCCTCTTTCTACTCTTAACTTTTTAAACTATTTTATCTTATCAATACCTTTTAAAAATCTTTTTTTTTAATTTTATTTATTTATTTGACAGACAGAGATCACAAGTAAGCAGAGAGGCAGGCAGAGAGAGAGGGGAAAGCAGGCTCCCTGCTGAGCAGAGAGCCCAATGCAGGACTCGATCCCAGGACCCTGAGATCCTGATCTGAGCTGAAGGTAGAGGCTTAACCCACTGAGCTACCCAGGTGCCCTAAAAAATCTTTTTAAATTTTCATTGTTACAGTCATATTGTATCCCTTCATTGTATTTAACCTTACTTTTTCTATACATAAAGGTTTTTTTTTTCTTTAATATTTTGGGATACAGTTTCTTTTAACAGATCAAAATATACCCTAAATCTACCACATGGCTTTGTTCTAGTCTCTAGACAGATCATATTCTCTCTTCTATTTTTTTTCCTTTTTTCTTTCTATAATCAACTTATTTTATCAATTTCCTTTTTAGAATCTTTTTAATTTTCATCTTACACTCATATTCAATCACTTCATCGTGTTTACCCTTATTCTTGTATATATGTAAGATTTTCTTTCATTAAAATTTTGGGAGGTACTTTCTTCGAAGAGACAAGAATATACCCAAAATCAAGTAGGTGGCTCTGTTCAATTCACCAGTCTAATACATATATTTTTTTTTATTTTTATTTTTTCTCCTTTTCTTCTCTCCTAGCTTTCAGGTCTCTTATGACTTTGTTAGCATATATTTTTCTGGAGTTTTTGTCAAACATTTAGTATTTTATTATCTAGTTCATATATTCATATTGGGATAAAATGACAAAGTAGCAAACTAACCACAAAAAAAAAAAAAAAAAAAAAGAACAAGAGGCAGTACCAAGGGCTAGGGACCTATCAATACGGACATTGGTAATATGTCAGAACCAAATGTCAGAATGGTGATTATCAAGGAGCTAGCTGAGCTCGAAAAAGGCATGGAAGATAATAGAAAATCCCTTTCTGGAGAAACGAAATCCCTTTCTGGAGGAATATAAGAATGAAAAATCTAACCAAGTTGAAATTAAAAAAAGGTACTAATGAGGTGCAATAAAAAATGGAGGCTCTTAATGCTAAGATAAAGGAGGCAGAAGAGAGAATTACAGATATAGAAGACCAAATGATGGAGAATAACGAAGCTTAACAAAAGAGAGACAAACAACTACTGGACCACAAGAGTAGAATTTGAGACAGAAGTGGTACCATAAGATGAAACAACATTAGAATAACTGGAATTCCAGAAGAAAAAGAAAGGGAGAGGGGAGCACAAGGTATATTGGAGAGAAATATTGCAGAGAATTTCCCTAATATGGCAAAGGGATCAAACATCAAAATCCAGGAGGCACAGAGAACCACCCTCAAAATCAATAAGAATAGGTCCACACCCCATCAACTAATAGTAAAATTTACATGTCTTAGTGACAAAGAGAAAATCCTGAAAGCAGCCTAGGATAAGAAGTCTGTAAAATACAATGATAAAAATATTAGATTGGCAGCTGACATATCCAAAGAGACCTGGCAGGCCAGAAAGAACTGACATGATATATTCAGAGCACTAAACAAGAAAAACATGCATCCCAGAATACTATATCCAGCTAGGCTATCATTGAAAAGAGAAGGAGAGACAAAAACCTTCCAGAACAAACAAACACTGAAAGAATTCGCAAACACCAAACCAGCTCTACAGGAAATATTGAAAGAGGTCCTCTAAGCAAAAAGAGAGCCTGAAAGTAGTAGATCAGAAAGGTACAGAGACAATATACAATAATAGTCTCAGCTAAATGTCCCAATCAGAAGACACAGGGTATGAGAATGGACAAAAAAACGAAACCCATCAATATGCTGTTTACAAGAAACTCATTTTAGATGCAATGACACCTCCAGATTTAAAGTGAGGGGGTGAAAAGCCATTTTACCACACTAATGGACATCAAAAGAACGCTGGGGTGGCAATCCTTATAATAGATCAATTATATTTTAAGCCAAAGACCATAATAAGAGATGAGGAAGGACACTATATCATACTTAAAGGATCTGTCCAACAAGAAGATATCACAATTTTAAATATCTATGCTCCTAACATACGAGCAGCCAACTATATAAACCAACTAATGACAAAATCAAAGAAACACACCAACAATAATACAATAATAGTAGGGGACTTTAACACCCCCTTCACTGAAATGGACAGATTATCTAAGCAAAAAATCCAACAAGGAAACAATGGCTTTAAATGACACACTGGCCCAAATGGACATTATAGATATATTCAGAACATGCCATCCCAAAGCAACAGAATACACATTCTTCTCTAGTGCACAAAGAACATTCTCCAGAATAGATCACATCCTGGTTCACTAATCAGGTCTCAATTGGTACAGAAAGATTGAGATCATTCCCTGCATATTTTTAAACCACAATACTCTGAAGCCAAAACTCAATCACAATAGGAAAACTGGAAAGAACTCAAATATAAGGAGGCCAAAGAGCATCCTAGTAAGGAATGAATGGGTCAACCAGGAAATTAAAGAAAAATTGAAAAACGTCATGGAAACAAATTGAAAATGAATACACAACTGTTAAAAATCTGTGGGACACAGCAAAGGTGGTTCTGACCGGAAAGTATATAGCAATACAAGCCTTCCTCAAGAAACAAGAAAGATCTCAAGTATACAACGTAACCCTTCGCCTAAAGGAGCTAAAGGAAGAAGAGCAAAGAAAGCCTAAACCCAGCAGGAGAAGAGAAATAAAGATCAGAGCAGAAATCAATGAAATAGAAACCAGAAGAGCAGTAGAACAAATCAATGAACCTAGGAGCTGGTTCTTTGAAAGAATTAATAAAAATGATAAACTCCTGGCCAGACTTATATAAAAGAAAAGAGAAAGGACCCTAACAAATAAAATCATGAATGAAAGAGGAGAGATCATAACCAACACCAAAGAAATACAAACAATCATAAGAACATATTATGAGCAACTATACGCCAGCAAATTTGACAATCTGGAAAAAAATAGATGTATTCTTAAAGACATATAAACTACGAAAACTGAATGAGGAAGAAATAGAAAACCTTCACAGACATATAACCACTAAGGAGATTGAAGCAGTCATCAAAATCTCCCAATAAACAAAAGCCCAGGCAGACAGCCTCTCAGAGGAATTCTATCTAACATTTAAAGAAGAATTAATACCTATTCTCCTAAAACTTCCAAAAAATAGAAATAGAAGGAAAACTTCCAAACTCATTTTATGAGGCCAGCATCACCTTGATCCCAAAACCAGAGAAAGACCCCTTCAAAAAGGAGAATTACAGACCAATATCCTTGATGAACACGGATGCAAAAAGTCTCAACAAAATTCTAGCCAATAGGATCCAACAGTACCTTAAAAGGATTATTCATCACAACCACGTGGGATTTATTCCTGGGCTGAAAGGCTGGTTCAACATCCTCAAATCAATCAATATGATAAAATATATAAACAAAAGAAAGAACAAGAATCATATGATACTCTCAAAAGATGCTGAAAAAGCATTTGACAAAGTACAGCATTCTTTATTGATCAAAACTCTTCAAAGTGTAGAGATAGAGGGGCATACCTCAATATCTACAATGTCATATGTGAAAAACCCACAGTGAATATCGTCCTCAATGGGGAAAAGCTAAGAGCTTTTCCCCTAAAGTCAGGAACACGGCACGTATGTCCACGATTACTGCTGCTATTCAACATAACACCAGAGCTCCTAGCCTCAGCAATCAGACAACAAAAAGATATTAAAGGCATCCAAATTGGCAAAGAAGAAGGCAAACTCTTACTCTTTCCAGATGATATGATACTTTATGTGGAAAACCCAAAAGAATCCACTCCAAAAATGTTAGAACTCATACAGGAATTTAGCAAATTGTCAGGATATAAAATCAATGCACAGAAATCAGTTGTATTTCTGTACACCAACAGCAAGACAGAAGAAAGAGAAATTAAGGAGTCAATTCCATTTACAATTATACCCAAACCCATAAGATATCTAGGAATAAACCTAACCAAAGAGGCAAAGAATCTGTACTCAGAAAAACTATAAAGAACTCATGAAAGAAATTGAGGAAGACACAAAGAAATGGAAAAATGTTCCATGCTCATAGATTGGAAGAACAAATATTGTGAAAATGTCTATGCTACCTAAAGCAATCTGCACATTTAATGCAATCCCTATCAAAATACCATCTATTTTTTTTTTCAAAGAAATGGAACAAATAATCCTAAAATTTATATGGAACTAGAAAAGACCCCGAATAGCTAGAGGAATGTTGAAAAAGAAAGCCAAAGTTGGTAGCATCACAATTCCAGACTTCACCTCAATTACAAAGCTGTCATCATCAAGACAGTATGGTACTGGCACAAAAACAGACACATAGATCAATGGAACAGAATAGAAAGCTGAGAAATAGACCCTCAACTCTATGGTCATCTTTGACAAAGCAAGAAAAAATATCCAATGGAAAAAAGACAGTCTTCAAGAAATGGTGTTGGGAAAATTGGACAGCCACAGGCAGAAAAATGAAACTAGACCATTTCCCTACACCACACACAAAAATTGACTCAAAAGTGATGAAAGACCTCAAGATGAGACAGGAATCTGTCAAAATCCTTGAGGAGAACACAGGCAGCAAAAACTCTTTGACCTCGGCTGCAGCAACTTCTTCCTAGAAACCTCACCAAAGGCAAGGGAAGCAAGGGCAAAAATGAACTATTGGGACTTCATCAAGATCCAAAGCTTTTGCACAGAAAAGGAAACAGTCAACAAAACCAAAAGGCAACCAACAGAATGGGAGAAGATATTTGCAATTGACATATCAGATAAAAGGTTAGTATCCTACAAATCTATAAAGAATTTACCAAACCCAACACCCAAAGAACAAATAATCCAATCAAGAAATGAGCAGAAGACATGAACAGACATTTCTGCAGAGAAGATGTCTAGATGGCCAACAGACACATGAAAAAGTAATCACATCACTCAGTATCAGGGAAATATAAAGAGATACCACCTCACACCAGTCAGAATGGATAAAATTAATAAATCAGGAAAAGACAGATGTTACAAGGATGTGGAGAAAGTGGAACCCTCCTACACTGTTGGTGGGAATGCAAGCTGGTGCAGCCACTCTGGAAAACAGCAGGGAGGTTCCTCCAAAAGTTGAAAATAGAGCTACCCTATGACCTAGCAATCACACTATTGGGTATTTACCCTAAAGATACAAATATAGTGATCCAAAGGTGCACATGCACCTGAATATTTATAGCAGCAATGTCTACAATAGCAAACTATGGAAAGAACCTAGATGTCCATCAACAGATGACTGTCTATGTCTACAATAGCAAAACTATGGAAAGAACCTAGATGTCCATCAACAGATAAATGAATAAATAAGTTTATATATATATATACATTTTATGTAAATAAAAATAATTAAAAAGAAAAAAAAAAGAAATGGGCAGAAGACATAAACAGACACTTCTCCGAAGAAGACATACAAATGGCTAACAGACACATGAAAAAATGCTCCACATCACTTGTCATCATGGAAACACAAATGAAAACCACACTGAGACTGCACCTCACATCAGTTAGAATAACTAAAATTAACAAGACAGGGAATGACAAATTTGGGTGAGGAGGTGGAGAAAGGGCAAATTTCTTATGCTGTTGTTGGGAATGCAAGCTATTACTGCCACTCTGGAAAACAGCATGGAGATTCCTCAAGACATTAAAAATAGAGCTACCCTATGACCCAGCAATTGCACTACTGGGTATTTATCCCAAAGATACAGACGTAGTGAAAAGAAGGGGCCCATACACCCCAATGTTCATTGCAGCAATGTCCACAATAGGCAAATTGTAGGAGAAGCTGAGATGTCCTTCAACAGATGAATAAAGAAATATGGTTTCATGGGGTGCCTGGGTGGCTCAGTGGGTGAAACCTCTGCTAAGGTCATGATCTCAGGGTCCTGGGATCAAGCCTAGCATTGGGCTCTCTGCTCAGCAGGGAGCCTACTTCTCCCTCTCTCTCTGCCTGCCTCTCTGCCTACTTGTAATCTCTGTCTGTCAAATAAATAAATAAAACCTTAAAAAAAAAAAGGAGATATGGTTCCTACATACAATGGGATATTACTCAGCCATCAGAAGGGATGGATACCTACCATTTACATCAACATGGACAGAACTGGAGGTTATTAGTCTAAGTGAAATAAGTCGATCAAAGAGATACAATTATCATATAGTTTCACTCAAAAGTGAAATATAAGAAGTAATGTAGGGAATCATAGAGGAAGGGAGGGAGAACTGAATGGGAAAAATATCAGAGAGAGAGAAAAGCCATGAGTGACTCTTGACTCCAGGAAGCAAACTGAGTGTTGTGGATAGGGAGGTGGGTGAGGGCATGGGGTCACTAGATGATGGGCAATAAAGGAAGAAACATGATGTGATGAGCATTGGGTGTTACATGCAATGAATAAATCACTGAACATTACATCAAAACTAATGATGTACTACTATTGTTGGTTAATTGAATTTAAATTTTAAAAAAAAGCCAACATACACAATCATTCAAAGCTTCCTTGGGATTAAATATCATATATAATCAGATTCCCTATGTAAAGCACCTGGAGAAGAGACTAAAACTTAGTTGGAGTTTGATATAATTGGATTTAAATTTTAATTTCATCAATATGAAGAACAAAAATAACTTCAAAAGCTTCCTGTAGAAAGTGTGTGTCAGAGATAAGGAAGGAAATATAAGTGTAAGTTTAGGTTTTATGGCTTTCCTTAAGAATGAAAATCTACATTATGAACAAAATGCACTTAGGATCTATAATTTTATAAAAAGTAAGTATATGGCCATCTATACTGGAAGAATATTTGACTTCTTAGGAAAAAGACTTATGGAGGGTATATAGGATCAATCCTCATTTTACATCTTGGATCTTTTGGCTAGAAAATATGAAAAATACACCTGATTAAATGTTTTGTTTATTTCTTTAAATTTTATTTTATTTTTTCAGGGTTCCAAAATTAATTGTTTATGTACCATACCCAGTGTCCAACAAAACATCCACTACTACATGTTACAAAACATGTAAACTAACGTGATGGATACTTAACATAGTATACTGCGTGGCTGAACTCTGTAGGAAGTTCCACATGCTCAACTTTTACTTTTACCTCCATATCTATAAGGTAGAAAAAAGTAAGTTTACATGTTTATATGTGTAAATACATGTATTTTCTGGGAAAACTAGTGTAGGTTTCAGGACTTGCATCATATAATTTTACTAAAATATTGAAAAATATTTAAAAATATTCAAACATTTTCACAAGCTTGAAAATTGATGATCATTTTAAAATCTCACCATTGAATGAGATATGTAAGGAACACTCACTAAAATACTAGTTTTACAAAGATATGATCAAAAAACATTCAGTAAAACTATGTAAATTGTATTAGAGCAAATTACAAATGAATAAAACATACATCCACAAGATAGTAAAATACCTGTATCTTTGTAAAGTAAAAAAGTAAATGTTCTATTTCAATGAAAGTACATAAACCAAACTTACATACACAATGATGGCAAACATCAAAAATATTAGCTGAAAAACACAAGTTACATAAATATTGTGTAGACTATATCACACATATAAAATTTTAAATGTAAAAAAATAGATAAATACTCATGATAAATATGTATATGGTAAAATAAGTATGAGGAATAAAGAAGGAAAATTGATCAGGGAGGTGTGTATATTGAGATCCAAAAGTTTCTTTATGTAATATTCTTTTTTAAGGACATTCAATATATTAAACTGTTGATGAAGGGAAAAAAAAAACTTGCCTATCTGATGTGCACTTTTTTCCTAGATTATTCTCATCCTTTCCCAATACCATATTTTTTAAAAAGAACAAAATAATGACATTACAATACAATTTTACCAAATCTAAAAAACTTTCAGGAAATATATTTCAGATTCAAAAAATTCAGAATTTCAAATAAATCCTACTTACTCTAGGCCTTCAAAAGCATGTGATAATGACATTTCCACTAAAAGCCAAAACAAGACAAAAGAAAGGAAAAATAGCCACAATATTTGTAAAATGATTTGGAACTAAACTTAAGAACTTAATAATGATCATAAATAACAATCACAGGGGTTATATACTACTGAAGTTAGTTTTCCTCCATTCCAGATGTATACGTTAGTCGCTCTCAAATTTTGTCACACGTCATACAGGTCGGGAACTTTTGTACAATATCCAGGCCTGTCTGCATGATATTTAGAAATAGGGAAGTAAGGAAAGGCTGGATACTTTTGCTTGAGAACTACAGCATTACTGGATTCTCTAATGCCCCTCTGTGAATAAAACTGAGTACTTAACTGGCTTACATATTCATAACACTGCTTCTTGCCTCTGGAAGAATATTTGTTCACTCTATTAACTTGACCATACTATATATGCCTTTTCAATATCTACATCACAATACCACATTACATATAAATGTAGTTATTTTCTGCCTTAGGTCAAATTTTTTTAAAGATTTTTATTTATTTATTTGATAGAGATCACAAGTAGGCAGAGAGGCAGGCAGAGAGAGAGGGGGAAGCAGGCTCCCCGCTGAGCAGAGAGCCTGACGCGGGGCTCCATCCCAGGACTCTGAGATCATGACCTGAGCTGAAGGCAGAGCCTTAAAGCACTGAGCCACCCAGGCGCCCCAAGCCAAATTTTTTTGTTCAGACTACTATAACATGGTCAGTACCTTCTAGGCCTTAAAGTATTAAGGGCTCCTCAGAGAAATGGAACCAACAGGAGATACATACATATAGTATATACATATAAATAGTAAGTAATACATATACACAGAGTTACAGGATATGGAGAGAGACAAGAAAGAGAGAGAGAGAGAGAGACTGATTAATTGACTGACTTTAAAGAATTGGCTCACTAGATTGTAGAAGCTTAGCAAGTCTAAAATATACTGGGTAGGCCAGAAAGATGAGAACTAATGGAAGGGTTGCAATCTGAGTCCAAAGGTGATATATTGGCAGAATTCCCTCTATGTCACCGAAGATCATTTATTTTTCCTATGTAGTCCTTCACTGATTGGATGGGGCCCACCCACAATATAAAGGATATTCATTTGCTCTATTCAAAGTTTACTGATTTAAATGTTAACTTATCTAAAAACTGCTTTCATAGAAACATCTATGATAACATTTGACTAAATAGCTGAGTATCCTGACCTATCTACATTGACAGATAAAATTAACCATCACTAATGAATATACATTTCAGTTAATGCAGAATGAAATCTGGGGTAGGCAAGATGTATTTATTCATATTTAGGGAAGGACAAAACTTAATGTTCAAAGAAAAAAGAATAGGAAGGAAAAAAGACAATGTAATAATTACATGGGTAATCAACCAAAACCTAGAATTTTAGATAGCAAAATAATACAAATTTTATATTGTTTTATTCATTCAGTAGTATTTTTTACTTTGAGGCTGTTTATGTACACACTAAAAGTAAATTGTGAACAGTATTTAAGGATGGTTTAAACATTATCATTTAGCACTATATTAAGTTATGCTAATATACAATACATTTACGAGTGCTTATGTCACAATAGGTAATTCAATTAGACTCTGACATACTTATATATTATATTATTTGTAACAATTATAAGAATCTCCATGTTATTACTTATGTCATAAGGATCTCTATACCTCTTACAATCTATAGACTTTTTATATGCTTTAACTCTTTTTTCCTAATGGTTAAAATCTGGCATATTGTAATATAATAATATGTGAATAATTGATTTTTAAAGTAAAAATTGCTTTCAAATATAATATTTCTTCCTTCAAATAAAGCACCTATATTAAAATAAATTGTCCTAAAATAATAAGTGCTTCAATTCCAAAACAGAAACTGAAATTAAAATAAATTTGCATCAGTCTATTATATAGTTCTTTAATTGCCAGGTGCATGAAGCTTAGGAAGCATATAGTTTCTGCTGTTATCTTTCAAAGATACTTTATTCACATTTCAGGTACAACACTCATCACATGGATATTTTTCCTTTAGATATTTATATGACTATCTTCTCCAGTAGATTTTGAACTCTGTGGCCTTTGGATTTCCAAAACACTAGGTACAAACACAGACACATAAAAAACTACTCAATACAGGTTTGGTAAGTGAATAAAATAACTGAGTAATAATTACATTTACCTGAAACTATCTATGTTCCAAAGAGAAGTAAAAATTAATTAAAATTATTGATGTATGATATATAGAAATCATTCAATCTAGGGAATCTACTGTAAAGGGGATTTTAATATATCATAAAACAGAACACAAAAATACTAAAAATGGTGGTACTGAGCACGCTAGGCTTATCCTTCTTTCCAGGCAGTTTTTAAACAGACTCAGTGAACTACTGTGACTCCTCAGAGAAGTTTAAAAATTACCATTAAAGACTAATCCCCAAATTCTGCAGATAAGGTTTTTGAGGTAGAATGTATTTAGATGAAATGACCAAAGTCACAGACTTAATTCAGTGACTGACCCGGGAGTAGCACTCAAGTCATCTAATTCACTGGTTCATCTGTCGTCATCATGCATATCATAGGGACTAATAGTTTTGCAAAATTTTGCTTCCCTAAGAGTTTATTTTGAGTATAAAATGAACAAAAATTTAAAGATACAACAATCCACTCTCATGCTAAAATGAAAAGATATGATCATTTTTAGCCAGGACAACTTTTTGGCATAGTCAAAATATACCAATTATGTTGAAAGTAAAGTACTTCCATTTCTAACCACATAGTTCATGCCTCAATTCATCATTTCCCTTTATGTCAGTACCTCATAGTGAAAAATAGCTTCATTTATTCTAGGTGTTGAAATTATTTGCAAAAACAAAGTTATAAAGGCACAAATATTATATTTATTTCAAAGTAATAAAAATGTGTAGTAGATAAATTTCTTTAAGGGAGAGGGACAAGACTCCAATACAAACTCCTATTACACATTAATATAGGTTCATCCCAATTAAATTGGACATACTTTTTTTAACATAATATCTCTCTCTCTCTCTCTCTCTCTATATATATATATATATATCCATAATATATATTCTTATACCTTCTCTCAGAAGAAAATGTCACATTTCTTGAGAAGCTCAGGTAAAGATTCACATCAATCTTGAATTTAGAAACTACCTGTCTAATACTCGTATCCCAAAGCTGATGCTCAATAAATTATTGCAGAAAAAAATTTAAATGAATGAATAAGTGAATAAATACTAAATTATACTTTTCTCTGTAAGAAGACAGTTCTTCTTCAAGTCAGCTAAATACTCAACTTGATTTGTGTATGTGGATGAAGCCTGAATTCTCTTGATGTGTATAAAAGTAATGTATTTTCCCTTTACATATTTATTTATTCATTCTAGGTATATTTACCATGCAACACTGAGCTAAATGACTGAGATATAATCCCCGCCTTCAAGTTCCTTATACTCTAGCAGATAGACATAAATAATGCAATGGAAAAAGTATAGTTAATGTATCACAGAGTATTATTTGATGAAAAGAAGACAGAATTGGGAAAGGCTCATGGAGTTTAAGTCATCTGAACTTGATTTTAAAGAATAGTCAGAAATTGAGGTGATAAACAGGAAGAAGAGAAAATAAAAACAAGGGGAACTATGCGAACAAGCCTGAAGGTAAAATACAAAATAAGAGGTTTGTGTTAGTTGCAGGGAGTGTGGAAAATAACCCTAGAAAGATAGGTTAAAGTCAGGAGGATGTATTAATGTCTAATATATAAAGCAGAAGATAATTATTGAAGGATTTTAGGCACAAATTTTGCCTAATTTATCTGTGATTTAAAATAACAATGTGTCTAATTTAGATAGGAGAAAATACAGGAAACAAGGATGACTAGTTAGGGCGTTTTCATAACAAGCCAGCAAAGAAGTAGTAAGAAATAAACTTGTATTTCCTATTAATATATAGTACCTTACATATTACTGTAATTTATATATTGTTTGTTATTCCACACATAAGTAAAACTGGTAATGCATGACATAGATCCCAGAAGTGACACACATTTGATCCTGTGTTTTATTTTTTTAAAAGATTTATTTAATTATGGTGGGGGGAGAGGGAGAAGGAGAGGAAGAGAGGGAATCCTCAAGTAGACTCCCCACTAAGAGCAGAGCCCTTGTGGGGTTCAATCCGAGAACCCTGAAATCATTACCTGAGCGGAAATCAAATTGGACACTTAACCAATTGAGCCATCCAGGTGCCCCGTTCCTGTTTTAGAGCCACACCTCAAACATACCTTTTCATTCTCACTAATGCAAGTGACTTTGAGTTCTCCGACTATTTTCCTCTGAATTGCAACCTCCACACTATCTAATGTATTCCATAGATACCAGTATTGGACATTTGAATTTAGAGAAAAGAAGAGAAAATCTCTTATTGATCAAACTCTACTAGTCTCTCGTAAGATTTCACTTTTAAAACAGATATCATGGCTAAAATAAAAACACATAAGAAACAATAAAAGTTTGTGATGATGCGGAGAAACAGGAACCACCAGAAACAGTGGGAATGTACACTGGTGCAGTCACTGTGGAAGACAGTATGGAGGCTCCTCAAAAAGTAAAAAGAGAACTACCTCATGATCTAGTAAATGCACTACTGGGTATCTACCCAAAATATAGGAAAACATGAATTCAAAGGGGTATGTGCACCTCTACACTTACTGCAGCATTATTTACAATAATCAAGATATGGAAGCAACTCCAATGTCCATCAATTGATGAATAATGAAGGTATGGTAGTGAGATAGATATAGATATAGATACATAGATAATAGAGTATTATTCACCCATTTAAAAAAGCATGAAACAAAGAATGAAATCATCTTTTGCAATAAGATGGATGGACTTACAGACCGTAGTACTGAGTGAAATAAGCCAAAACCTATATGATTTCACTCTTATGTGGAATTTAAGGAAAAAAACAAAAAAGCAAAAGTCAAGGGAGTGGTAGAGACATACCAAGAAATAGACCCTAAACTATAGAGAACAAACTGATGTCAGATGGGGCAAGGGGATGGGTGACATAGGTGAAGGGAATTAAGACTACACTTTCTCGATGAGCACTGGGTGACACATGGAATTGTTGAATTATTGTATTGTACGCCTGAAACTAATATACCATGTATATTAACTACAGTAGAATTAAAAAAAAATTATAAATAAATAAATAAATAAAGTAGATCCAAACTGGTATGTAAGACTAAGATTATTTCGGGGCGCTGGGTGGCTCAGTGCTTAACCATCTGCCTTTGGCTCAGGTCATTATCCCAGAGTCTTAGGATTGAGCCTGCCATCAGGCTCCCAGCTCGACAGGGAAACTGCTTCTCCCTCTTCCACTCCCCCTGCTTGTGTTTCCTCTGTCTCTCTCTCTTTGTCAAATAAATAAATAAAATCTTTTAAAAAAAGACTAAGATGTTTTTTCCTTGTAGAATTGGATGTTAATGCTAAATTTCTCATGGGAGTGTGATTTCCCATTCTTATAGAGCCACAATACCCTTCTTAAAGATATTATGGAAAAAATGTAATTCCAAATTCACACTGTGTAATATTTTATGTAAGTCTCTAATGTGAGTCTATTTTAGATTATTTATAATTTTTCCCTACTCATTTCCAAAAATGCTAGACGGATTTTTTCTAAGAGAGCTGCCAAAAAGTTCATTGTGTTGCTTCCATTGAGAAACACCTTCAACACTTTACAAAGAAAACTTTTCATTGTAATATACTTTAGGAACTTGGAAAGATGGGAGAAAGTTCTAAATTTCTGATGTATCATCCACCAAATGATGCCAACTTATTTCCAAATAAATAAGTGACCTATACAAATGATATGATCTTTACAAAACTGCTCATTAAAAATTTCTTAAAATGTAGAATATGGCAGCAATTTGTCTTTTGCTAAAAAGAACAGTCTCTGTGAGTTAATCAAAAAGATCACAGGTATATTAAGATCATATAATTTACTATTATACTCTGGTATCAAATAATGACCTAAAGTTTAATAAGCTCCCCACATATAAAAAAAATGCACCTGAAGTTTTCTTTTATGGGCTAGATGAGGATACATTTAGAGACCTCCTACCATTTTCTCCAGTCTCACTTCAACGGTCATTAGTGCTCGCTTTCAGAGCCCCAGTCACAATGGTCTCTTTTTTCCTGAACGATGTGTTCTTCCCACTTCAGGATGTTCCCATATTCTTCTATTCCTTCTAACTGGAACATTCTTCCTCCACTATATTCCTTGATGCTATCTCCTCATTGTCCAGATTCTCTCCCCCTGCACGCCTTCAAGACACCCAACTCTAGGCCTAGCACCCAGATTATAGGCTCTCCTAATACCTGGTACTTTACCTTCCTGCATTCTTTCCAGATGCAATTAAATTATCAATTCTAGAGTGGACTGTTCAAGGGATATAAGAATATTAGAAAATAAGTTTTTTGATGAATACAAGAATATTGGAATACAAGTTTTGCAAAAGCAGGGCAATGTGTCTATTTTTCACCTACCACTTATTAGGTAAGAAGTATCTTGCCTGTAAAACTCAGTGAATCCTTATTGGACAAATGCATTAAAATATTACTCCAAATTATTAAAAGTTAGAAGTATTATTTCTTCTTACACAAAATTCCAGTGCCTTTCAAAGTGATGAGCTCTATTAGGCTTTTTCTAGTTGTTCTACTATAACAGAATAATTTCCCTTAAAATTGTTTTAATAAATTGAGATTTAATGTAGTACTATAAAAAGTAGCACTAATTTTCATTCCTCAATCATGAAGCTGTAAAATATTGATGGCTAGAAGCACAGCAGAATCTCCACCACACAAGAAACATATAAATTAGATGACATTTAGAAGTCAAAATTTTAGAAAGAATTTATTTTTTAAAATTAAAGTTCTGCTTTTTGTGAGTTGTTGAGTAACAGAAAAAAATGTGAACAGTTGAAAAGTAATTCAGAGACACTGTAGAAGTGCAGATTTAAAGTGAATGTTCCCATGGTACATGGAACTACAGCATTCATGTGTACATAAGATTCTCATAACATATTTCAGAGATAAACACAATGGATTTTTCATTATGTTTATGTTTCATTTTACAAAAAAACTGATATATATGGAGACTCAATAGGTAGGTTATTAAAATTTGAAAAAATTTATATCAAAAGACCTATAAGGTATTGGTCAGATTTATTATTGTGCTTAATACCCACTCCACCAACCTATGTGTTCTTCTTTATATTCCTCCCTCTGTTCTACATGAATAACACAATTAGGAGATCCAGTGACCAACAAATGGAAAAAGATACAAATATTATTTTTTGTCATTGTTTAAGGTATGAAAAAACATTTTCTATGACTTGTCTAAAGGCATTCAAGTTTCATTAATACCACCAGAGCAAACAACATGTAATTTGTTATCAATCATATTTCTCAAAAAAGATCACACCATTTATACACGCTTTTGTATCACTGTGATATAGTACTATTTATCTTAAACATGAGGAGGTATTTCTGAGAAATCTAATTATGTTTTGGCTGTGACCAAAGTGGGCATCCCATGGTTTAGTACATATGTATCTGCAATTATATTCAGTTTTATAATATTGTCTTTGCCCATAATCATTCTTTTAATTTCTTTAGGAAAGAGTCAGCTGTCTTGATTTTCGACAGAGTAGTATAATTTAGGTTTCCAAAGTTATAGAGTGTTAAAAAAAGAATCCCACACATAGCTTAAATATTTTCTACTTATAAAAGAAGACAAATCATTAAGAAGAAAATTAAAAGAAAACCTGTAGCTTTTCTTTTCTGGATATTAAAAATCATTCACAAAACTAGGTAATGGTCTCCAACAATACACCCAATGGGCAAATTACTTGTGTCTTTATATCTTCTGATATAGGAGATAATTATACATAGGCATTTTAATACATAAGTGAAAAAAAATCCTAAAAATTGGGCACCCTAATAATGTGATGTCTATGATAGGAACTAAAAATGAAGATATTTTAGATATTAATTAATTAACAATTAATTGTGGAAAATAAATGTTTCTAAATATATAAATATATATTTATATATAATTAAATAAATAGTTATATAATATAAATATATATACATATGCATCCAAGTATATATTTTGTGGTGTCCATGAAAATGCATCTCCCCCAATGGCCTCTCCAAGTTTTCTAAGACCTCTACTGTCTCTAAAATTCTGCCAATCTAACTTTTTTTTTTCTTTCTCTCCTCCCTTCCCTTATTTCTGCCCAGGGATCAGATCTGCATCATTGTCTGTGACTCTCCGTGCCTTCTTTGGACTCTATTTGGCTAATACATCTCTGCATAGCTAATTCTTTAATGGCATTTGTTTTTCAGAGGACAAGATCTAATGTATAGATGAATACACATAATCACATATACCACATGTTCATAAGGAGATAGAAAAAAGATAAATAAGTGATTAGATATATATGTGTGTATACACACACGTGTGTGCATGTGAGGGTGTATGTGTGTATATATGTATGCAATCCTAAGAATGAGGAGGGGCCAGATGACAAAACATGATAGGAATAAGGACTTCCATTTATATGTTTTTCTTACACATTCTGGTTATTTGTGTAGTATTCTTTATGTTTAAAATGACACAGGCTTTGGTGAGTGCTGTGAAGTGTGTAAACCTGGTGATTCACAGACCTGTACCCCTGGGGATAAAAATATATGTTTATAAAAAATAAAAAATTTAAAAAAATGATAAAGAAACATTATTCTGAGTTAAATTTTTGAAATGCAAAAAAAAATAAATAAAAAAATAAAATGACACAGGACACTTCATTTAAGCTTGGATTAACAATATGTAGATTAACAATAGGTAAATTTTCTAACCAAAGCGTTGCAACAAGGCAACGTAGTAAAATAATTTTCAGACATGCTATAAAAGACAATTATACAGCATAAGCATTATTATTTCTATTAAAACTTTCACTTCAAGGGTATCTATGTTTGGCAACCAAGAATATAAAAGTTCTGTACTATCATAAATTCCATGAAAGAAAATTATTTATCTGTCTTTGTACTAATTATTTCTTCTTCTTCTTCTTCTTCTTCTTCTTCTTCTTCTTCTTCTTCTTCTTCTTCTTCTTCTTCTTCTTCTTCTTCTTCTTTTTGGTGGTGGTGGTGGTTTTTGTTTGTTTGTTTGTTCTGTTGTTGGTTTTTTTTTTTTTTTGTAAAGTCCTCAAAGTAGAAGTACTGCTGTGCTCTTAAGGGTTATGATAGTTAAGAATGAATAATGAATTGAATGATGAATGAATGAATGAATACAGAGAAATTCAATCACGACTAGCAAAGGCCTCACGTTTATAGAACAACATGTGTTTTTAACTAAGAAAGCAGAATATGAGGTAGCCTAATTCTGGTGCTTAATCTCTGGTTATAATAAAGTCCAAATACTTCCAACTAATCTTCTAGACCCTACACCAAAGCCTAATTTTCCAGGTTCACTTTAAAATAAATACTTGGACTATTCTTACATTTGGGCCAAGTAGAATTATTCTGTGAATATACTCTTCTATACCTTAGTTTCCATGAATTAACTCTCAGTCTAGGATGTTCTAAATTCTCAGTAAGAGTCATCTTGTAAGCCTGAGATCAAAGTTCAACTCCTGCATGAAGCATTCAGCCATATATTTACTGAAACGGATTTTCTTTCTTTATAAAACTCACAGTATTTGCCTCACCTTTTAAAAAATGTTTTAATTTATTTATTATTTTTTAAAGATTTTATTTATTTATTTGACAAAGAGAGATATTGCAAGTAGGCAGAGAGGCAGGCAGAGAGAGGGGAAAGCAGGCTCCCTGCTGAGCAGAGAGCCCGAAGCAGGTTTCGATCCCAGGACCCAGAGATCATGACCTGAGCCGAAGGCAGAGGCGTAACCCACTGAGCCACCCAGGAGCCCCTTGCCTCACTTTTGATGTAATTTATCTAATTCTTTATTTTGACATAATTTGTTATTTCTACCCTATGTACATACATAAAAATACTGGGAAGTTACTGCACCTTACTGCAACTCTGTTGCATGTGTATGCATATTTAAATGATTTATATTCTCATGCATATTTAAATGATTTATATTCTCTAAAAAGTTATAAATGCCTGGTGGCCAAATCGTTTGTCTCACTGAGTTTTATCTTTCAAAATACTGGCCTGAGCTTTTCCCTACCTTCAAACTTCTAGATGAATTCTTCCTCAATCCAGAATGAATCTAGATAAATTTTGATGGTATAATAATATCAGTACTTAGAAAAACCTATTTTCATGATACACTTGGAATCCATCAGTCTGATTCAAGTACGTATTGTCTAATTCCTCATGGGTACTATCATCTGGACCACTGTCCCTTCTTTCACCGTCAGCTCCACAGTGAGGCCATTCTCCCCAAATCAAGGCCATCTCTCTAATTCTCACAAACCAGGACTTACAACTCTGGAATGCCTTGATCTGAACATATATAAATTATATTACCTGGCAATCACAAAATTAGATGCATGGGTCCTGATTATATCCTTGTTAGATATTTATGTACGGACTGAACTTAAATAGATCAGATACCTCAATTGAATGGTCACACTAATCAATTTATGAATTTAAACTTTTATAAATATTTCATTTTCTCACTTTCAATTTCATAAAAATATTTTTCACACATAAAACGATTGACAGATCAAAATAAAGAAAAATGTTTATGGAAGATTCTTCAGAAAAGTACCATTAAGATAGTATTAAAAAATAATGGTACTCGGGGCGCCTGGGTGCTCAGTGGTTAAAGCCTCTGCCTTTGGCTCAGGTCATGATTCCAGGGTCCTGGGATCGAGCCTCACATTGGGCTCTCTGCTCAGCAGGGAGCCTGCCTCCTCCTCCTCTCTCTTTCTGCCTGCCTCTCTGCCTACTTGTGTTCTGTCTGTCAAATAAATAAAAATCTTTAAATTAAAAAAAAATGGTACTACTATCTAGAGCAAAAAAGATCAAGTAAACAAAAATGGTTTCATTGAGCTAAAACTCTGCCATCAAAGCCTACTTCAGAGCAACAATAGCTTAAAGCAAAGCAAAAGTGATGCTGAAAAAATAGAGAAAACACTACAGCCAAAGAACAGAGGAACACAACTCAATGAGCACTGAAAATCAATGAAGGAAAACTGGTCTGTCCCTGAAAAGGAATGAGGTGAAAATGGACCATTTTTGCCTTCATTGATTTTCACTGCTCATTGAGTTGTGTTCGTCTGTTCTTTCAAGGTCCTATCATTTTCTTTCTTACTTCTTTTTCAACTTTTAAGCAAGCCATCTGAGTGTCCTACAGATATTATGAGGACATGCTTAATGACTTCTTAAATTCTATTGCAGGAAATCCATCCATTTATTCTACAATTATATATTCTGCTCCAACTACATGTGAGGCACTAAGATAGGCACCTTAGAAGATCAAAGAAGAAGATATTATTTGAATATGACATTATCATTAATAAAGTCTATTGTGTGCGTGCGTGTGTGTGTGTGTGTTTAATGACTCTGAAATTACTTTATCTTTCAGTATGAGAGGAACTTAACTTTTGCTTCTGAGGAAGAGTGACCAACTTAGCAAAGTTGAAAACAAAGCTGAAATTACTTTTCATATGTGACATATTTGATACCCAATGATGGAAGATTAAAAGCTCTCTATCAAGGTGAATAATATTTTACAAGCTCTTACCGTTAGCCAAGATCCTAATTTTCTTTTAATCTAATTGCTTTCTCTGAGACTCAAAGTCAGCTTTGATCCAGATGCTTTGATGAAGATATTTCCCCATAAGAAGGTGGCTTTTCTCACTGACTAAATTATCCCCACTAACCTGTGGTACTCTGAAAATTGTGACTTATAAAATTAAATGTAATGGTAGGAAGGAGTTAATAAACATCTGTGGGTTTCTGACTGTTCTGTAATATAAACAAATTTGACTTAAATTATACACACCAGCAAAAAAAGATAGATTAGATCATATAACATGTAAAATCTTGAATATAATACATCAGTAAAAATAAAACCAAATAGAAATACTATTTTTGCAGTCATGACAGATAAGCTTTTCATAAAAGGCCTAAATAATGATCAAAAAAAATACTAGATTTTCCTAATATAAAAAAGGAAAAGTGCATCCAAAGAAATTTTGGGCAAGAGAAATACACATGGATTTCCCACATATGGAAAATGTTTTTAGCTCCACTAAACTCCACTAACCCAATAATTTGTATTTTACATAAATCTGAAAAACAATGAAAGGTAATTTTTCACAACATCATAAAACATGAGCACCAAACACTAAGAAGTTTGTGAATTGGATGTTCGCTTTTCTGTGAATTGGATGTTCACCTACACTGAGAGTTATGTAAAGCAATTTTGCATTATGAAACAAAAAACTTAAAATTGACTAGACTCTATAAATCATAATAATCCCACTTCTGGTTATCTACCCTAAGGAAATAGTCCAAAATATGATTATACCTTAGGGACATAGATCTCTTAAACAGTTCTATATATAATAATAAAACATAAAAGCAAGCTATATATAATATATAATTGTAGGAAAAACTATATTATCTAATAAAATGCTACACAATAATTACAATTCTGTTTATGAGTAATAGGTAATAATGTGGAAATGCTTATAATAAAATGTCAGTTGATGCAGGGAGATTATATATTACATGACCAGTATGACTGAAATAATCCTTACAAATAAATATCATAGAATAAAGAAATGGTAGCTGAGGCTCCAGAATGTTGGCAATGAATGAGGTTGAATAATGAAATTGAAAGTCTATCACTTAAATTTTGAAAACCTTCTTGGTATTAATTTAAGTGTTTTAATAAAATACTTAAAAGTATTTATACTGGTTTTCCTTTTAATTATCTCACATAATTTTACTACGACTTTTATTTTATTTAAATAATTGTATTTATTTTAGGAATTTCTCATTTTTAAATTTCTCTTCCATTCATGTAAAATTTTTTTAGATCCTAGTCTTCATACTGGATTAATTAGGAATGTAACATTTTTCTACTAGTCTGTGTATAATTTGGTAGGGATCTAGTAAAGCAAACCTCCTTTCAAACCAATCATTCTACTAAAAATTAAAATCAATTGTGTTATTCCTCAGAGAAGCCTTATCCAAATACATCTATACACCGGTCATTCCATGTACGTTTACTTGGCCATGAGGTCCCAAATGTGAGAAATGCAATATTATTTGATTATTTTCCAACAAGAAATTAAGTGCTGTGAGAGCCAGCTATTTATAAAGCAAAGATGGGAAAATAATAGGACTGTGTGGGCTGGTAAAAATGGCAACTACTACTTGGTTTGGAAAATAAGTATAAAGGGACTCTAGTGAGACTCAAAAGAGCACTTGACACCCTGGAGCTGATTTTCACTCACACAGATGTACACAATCTGCCATTAGTTGGTCTGCCAACAGTTTGCCTTGGGAGGTATTTTCATAGACGTTTCTAAGGATAATATTATTTTCTTTATTCCCTCTAAAGGGTCTTAACCCTTTACTTTATTGGACTAGTTTCCTTCACTAGCAAAGGAAAATCACATCAACAAAGCAAATCTATTTTTGAGGTTTTGAGGGAACATATTATCACATATATATAAGCTGGAATATATTTTATATAAAATTAATTTTTACATTGCCAATTCTTTACTGCCTAAACTTTTTTAATGATTGATTTAAATGTTGAATATATCAATTATTACAGGGTTTTAAAAGGAAGTAACTAATATATATAATTTTACGATTGTAAATATGGTAATCTTAGCCAGTGTTTCCCAACCCTACTGGCTACCTGCAGTGTTTTAAAAAAAATTAACAAATGATAAAATATTCTTAGGCTTTACACCAGATCTGCTGAATAGAATCCAAAAATAGTACAAGAAAAATTTAGGAATGTGCATTAATATAAAGGTAACAGGGAAAACTTGAGAATCTCTGTTCTAATCATTCATGCAGAGATTTCTCTTCTCTGCATTTTATGCAAGAGATCCACCCCCCCAGGCAAGGTGTTGAAGTAGAACAGCCTAAAGATTTAACAGTTATAGGTAAATTTCCCATTACTCAGGTGAATACATAAAATAAAGCTGGGCTGCAGACACTAAATATTAAGTGAAGAGGTTCCCCCAAACAAGGGGCTATTGGGTGTACAGCTAAGAATTTGCTCTAATGAAGGCTCACTTGTATTCAGACTGGATCTCCCATATCAGGGAATTCACACATGAGGCCCATGAGAGAGCACACAGAAGTTCACAAAGTAAAGAAAGAAGCGCAGCAACTGTTGAATAAAGATATTGTTAGCATTTTTTGCCCTCTCTTCTCTGACCTGACATATTGAAGCAGTTACTCCTTAAAAAGAAAGGGGAGTCAGCCCATGCATGACCTGCTTCCTCTTCACCCCCAGCTATCATTGCCTCAGTTTAAGGAGACACAGGGGAGAGGGGAGAACATACAAGTTAGATAAAATTTGAGATCAGAGTTTTAACTGAATTTTAAAAGCAAAGTGGATTAGAAAAAAATTAGAAATTCATACCTATGGCATTACAGCATGGAAAATGATTATCAGGCTGAAAATATTATTTGGGAAAAGAATTCAGAATTATACCCTAACCAAAGTGAGACTATTATTGTACTAAATTCAAATAAAACATATTAATCCCACCCATCTAAAATCAGGTTTATGTTTATGGGAACCACACCACAGTGGGGCTAGGCTCTACGAAAATCCCTAAGACTTTTTCACAGGGCTTGTTCCTGATTCAGCTTTTCCTTATGTTGTACTTATTTCATGGTTCATTGGCTTCAAGCACAGTAATTTACATTTAACCCCGCCCCGATGCATTTATTGTAATGTCTCCCATTGCTCCTTTTTATCCCAAATATGTCACTTAGCATATCACCATTTTATCTCTCTCAACTTGACTTGCAAGTTTGATATAGCTTCCCTCAGTATCTTCACAGCTGATAAAAAATTTGAACTGGGTGATGGACATGAAGGAGAGCATTCGATGTAATGAACACTGGGTATTATATAAGATTGATGAATCATGGGCCTGTACCTCTGAAACCAAGAATACATTATATATTAATTAGTTGAATTTAAATAAAAAAATTTTTAAATTTTGAGCACAAGATAAGGTTCAGGCAAGAGCCCTTAAGCTTCTAAGCTTCTAAGGTAACAGGGAAAACTTGAGAATCTCTGTTCTTCCGTCACTTTTCCAGGCACATCTTGTTTTATTGAGTTTTGCCCTTTTTTCACACTTCACAGATACCGCCTTTTTTTTTTTTTAACAAATTGAAAGTCTGTGGTAACCGTATGTGAATCTACTGTATCAATGTCATATCTCCAACAGCATTTGCCCACTTCACATCTGTGTCACATTTCAGTAATTCTCACAATATTTCAAACTCTTATTATTATTATATTTGCTATGGTAATCTGTAATCAGTGATCCTGGATGTTATTACTACTGTAATTGTTTTGAGGTGCCATGAACAGTGCTCACATAAGCAGGTGAACCTAACTGATAAATGTATGTTCTGACTGTTCTATCATCCAGCTGTTCCCTTCCTCCTCGGACCTCCTTATTGCCTGAGACACACCAATATTGAAATTAGGACAGCTAATAACCCTAGAACGGCCTCTATGTGTTCAAAAGAAAGTTAGAGTCACACATCTATCACTTGAAATCAAAAGCTAGAAATGATTAAGCTTAGTGAGGGAGGCAGGTTGAAAGCCTTTTGCATGAAAGAGTCAAGTTGTGAATGCAAAGGAAAAGTTCCTGAAGGAAATTAAAAGTGCTGCTCCAGTGAACACATACATGGTAAGAAAGCAAAACAGTCTTATTGGTGATGTGGCAAAAGTTATATAGCCATAACATTCTCTTAAACCAAAGCCTAATCCAAAACAAGGAAGTAATTGTCTTCAATTTTGTGAAGCCTGAGGGAGGTGAGGAAGATGCAGATTTAAAGTTTGAAGCAAGCAGAACCTGGTTCATGAGGTTTAAGGAAAAAAGCCATGGACATAACATAAAAGTGCAAGATGAAGCAGCAAATATTGATCAGGAAGCTTCACCATGTTACCCATTAGATCTAGCTAAGGCAATTAATGAAGGTGGCAACAGATTTTCAATAAAGATGAAAAAGCCTTCTATTGGAAGATGATGCCGTCTAGGACTTTAAGAGCTAGAAGAAGTCAATGCCTTACTCTAAAGCTTCAAAGGCAGGCTGACTCTCTTGTTAAGGGCAAATGAAGCTGGAGACTTTAAGTAAGCCAGCACTCATTTGCCATTTCAAAAATAGTAGGATCCTCAAGAATTATGTTAAGCCTACTCTGCCTATACTGTATAAATGAAACAAAAAGGTCTGGATGGAAGCACATCTGTTTAAAACATAGTCTACTGAATATTTGAAGCCCACTACTGAGACCTACTGCTCAAAGATTCCTTTAAAAACATGACTGACCATTGACAATTACCTGATCACCGAAGAGCTCTAAGGGAGATATACAATGGGATTGATGTGGTTTTCATAACTGCTAACACAACATCTTTTCTTCAGCCCATGGATCAAAGAGTAATTTCAACTTTCAAGTCTTATTACTTAAGAAACACATTTTCTAAGGATACAGCTGTCACAGTGATTCCTCTGATAGATCTGGGCAAAGTCAACTGAAAACTTTCTAAAAAGGATTTACTGTTCAAGATGTTCAAGGACATTC
This sequence comes from Mustela nivalis, assembly GCF_964662115.1. Lineage (NCBI taxonomy): Eukaryota > Metazoa > Chordata > Mammalia > Carnivora > Mustelidae > Mustela > Mustela nivalis. The sequence goes on from NC_139023.1 coordinate 113,491,660, forward strand.
ATGATTCATGGGAAGAAGTCCAAACATCAGTATTAACAGGAGTTTGGAAGAACTTGATGCCAACCCTCATGGATGACTTTGAGGGTTTCAAGACTTCAGTGGAAGATGCAAGTGTAGATGTGACAGAAATAGCAAGACAACTAGAATCCAAAGTGGTCCCTGAAGATGTGACTGGATTGCTACAATCTCATAATAAAACTTTAACAGATGAGGAGATGCTGCTTATGGATAAGCCAAAAAAGCCATCTCTTAGATGGAGTCTGCTGGTGAAAATGCTGTGAAGGCTATTGAAATGACAACAAAGACTTAGAATGTATTACATAAACTTACTTGAAAAAGTAGCAGCAGTGTTTGAGAGTATTGAGTCCAATTTGAGGTAAAATGCTTTAAAACTGAATTGCATGCTAATAGAAAAATCATTCATGAAAGGAAGAGTCAATCAATGAGGCAACCTTCATTGTGGTCCTATTTTAAGAAACTGCCATAGTCACTCTAGCCTTCTATAACCACCACCCTGTTCAGCAGCCATCAGCATCAAAGCAAGACCCTCTACCAGAAAAAAAAAAAAAAAAATTGCAACTCACTAAAAGCTCAGATGAAGTTCAACTTTTTTTTCAATAGTGTTTTTAATGAAAGTACATATATTGGGTTTTTGTAGACATAATGCTACTGCACACTTAATAGACAATGGTATAGTATAAATAAAACTTTTACATGCACTGGGAAAACAAAAAATTTATTTGACTTACTTTAGTCTGGTGGTCTGGAACCAATTCTGCAATGTCCCTGAGGTATGCCTGTATATGTTGATATGATATAAAAGCAAAGATTTCTGTGATATTCCATCATTCTCAATTGATTGGTATTATAGCATTGCAGGTAAAAACCTGGATTTTAGGGCCAGACAGCCTGGGATTCAAAATTCCCAAATTACCCATGTTAGCTTGAGTTTTTATAGAAATAAAGTAGCATCACCTTCTACGTAAAACTATTGAAAAGATCAAATGAATTAAATATGAAATAATTAGGAGAGTACCAAGCATGTAATAAGCCTAACATAATTCTTAAGTATTTTTACTAGATGATCAACAACATGCATTGCTGAAGTCTAGGTACATGATGTTGGCCACAGTTGCCTAATAACCATAAACCTATCATAAACAAGAAAGCACATAAAAAAGGCATAATCTAACTTATATTTTATTAAGCCAAGCCATATCCTTATTATTTCTTCTAATAATATCTTAAAGATTTCTCTGAAATATTAGCTATTTTAATTTTTTATGAGAGAATATTTATTCATTTGTTTAAATAGCAAAAGTGATACAAAATGTATCAGTCATGCAAAAAAATCAACAGTCTTTCTGTGCTAAATTTTTAGGATATATTTTGGTAAATATGCACTTACTATGTTGTTGTAGAATCTTTTGTAAAATTGTTTAGAAAAGAAAATAAAACTGAATGTCTCTTTTTTTCATAATATACATGGCCTCTATACTCTAGAGGAAGCAGAATGTGCCAAGAGGCTATCACAAATATTGACGGTAAGATGGAAAATCATTGTATTACATTTCAGTGTAATATCATGAGATACTTCATGAATAACTACACAAGAGACACTGTTAAAAGATCAGGCTTTCTGTAAGTAGGGTTCTTCTTCTTGAAGGTTATATCAGAGCAATGAAGAAAATCCAAAAATATTTAAGTATTAAAAAGCACCACTGGGAGGGAGGAGTCAAGATGGCGGAGAAGTAGCAGGCTGAGACTACTTCAGCTAGCAGGAGATCAACTAGATAGCTTATCTAAAGATTGCAAACACCTTCAAATCCATCAGCAGATCAAAGAGAAGAACAGCAATTCTAGAAACATAAAAACAACCACTTTCTGAAAGGTAGGACTGGCAGAGAAGTGAATCCAAAGTGACGGGAAGATAGACCCCAGGAAAAGGGGCCGGATCCTGGCAAGCGGCGGAGCAACGGAGCACAAAATCAGGACTTTTAAAAGTCTGTTCCACTGAGGGACATCGCTCCAGAGGCTAAACGGGGCGAAGCCCACGCAGGGTCAGCGTGGCCTCAGGTCCCGCAAGGTCACAGAAGGATCAGGGGTGTCTGAGTGTCACAGAGCTTGCAGGTATTGGAACGGGAAAGCCGGCTACAGAGAAAGAGCCAACAGTAAGCTCACAGCTGGGGGTTCCCTTGAACCGGTCGCAGACTTGGTGAGCTCGGAGCACGACCGAAGGTCAGGCAGATGGGAGTTACTGGGCGCTGTTCTCTGAGGGCGCACTGAGGAGTGGGGCCCTGGGCTCTCTCGGCTCCTCCGGGCAGGAGACAAGGAGGCCACCATTTGTATTCCCGTCCTCTGGAACTCTACGGAAAGCACTCAGGGAACAAAAGCTCCTGAAGGCAAACCCAAGTGGATTACTCAGCCCTGCCCCTGGTAAGGGCGGTGCAATTCTGCCTGGGGCAAAGACTCTTGAGAATCACTAACCAGGCCCCTCCCCCAGAAGATCAACAAGAAATCCAGCGAAGACCAAGTTCACCTACCAAGGAGTGCGGTTTCAATACCAAGGAGAGCAGCACAACTCCAGAGGAGGAGAAAGCAAAGCACGGAACTCATGGATTTCTCCCTGTGATTTTTTACTCTTGCACTTAAAGTAATTTTTTTCTTTTTCCTTTTTTGTTTCTTCTTTTGCTAAAATTTTTTTTAACGTTTACCCTTTTCCTTTTAAACGTTTTTTAACTAGTTTATCTAATATATATATTTGTACTTTTTTTTAGTTTTCTTTATTGCTTTTCTTTAATTCTTTTTTTTTCTTTTTTTTTTTTTCCTTTCTTTATTTTTTAACCTCTTTTTATCCCCTTTCTCCCCCCTCACAATTTGGGATCTCATCTAAATTGGTTCAAGCATATTTTCCTGGGGATGTTGCCACCCTTTTAGTATTTTAAATGCTCCTTCATATACTCTTATCTGGACAAAATGACAAGGCGGAAAGATTCACCACAAAAAAAAAAAAGAACAAGAGGCAGTACCGAAGGCTAGGGACCTAATCAATACAGACATTGGTAATATGTCATATCTAGAGTTCAGAATGACAATTCTCAAGGTTCTAGCCGGGCTCAAAAAAGGCATGAAAGATATTAGAGAAACCATCTCGGAGATATAAAAGCCATTTCTGGAGAAATAAAAGAACTAAAATCTAACCAAGTTGAAATCAAAAAAGCTATTAATGACGTGCAATAAAAAAAGTAGTCTCTTACTGCTAGGATAAATGAGGCAGAAGAAAGAATTAGCGATATAGAAGACCCAATGACAGAGAATAAAGAAGCTGAGCAAAAGAGGGACAAACAGCTACTGGACCACAAGGGGAGAATTCAAGAGATAAGTGACACCATAAGATGAAATAACATTAGAATAATTGGGATTCTAGAAGAAGAAGAAAGAGAGAGGGGAGCAGAAGCTATACTGGAGAGAATTATTGCACGAATTTCCCCAATATGGCAAAGGGAACGAGCATCAAAATTCAGAAGGTTCCGAGAACGTCCCTCAAAACCAATAAGAATAGGCCCACACCCCGCCACCTAATAGTAAAATTTACAAGTCTTAGTTACAAAGTGAAAATCCTGAAAGCAGCCTGGGAAAAGAAGTCTGTGACATACAATGGTAAAAATATTATATTGGCAGCTGACTTATCCACAGAGACCTGGCAGTCCAGAAAGAGCTGGCATGATATTTTCAGAGCACTAAATGAGACAAACATGCAGCCAAGAATACTATATCCAGCTAGGCTATCATTGAAAATAGAAGGAGAGAATAAAACCTTCCAGGACAAACAAAAACTGAAAGAATTTGCAAACACCAAACCAGCTCTACAGGAAATATTGAAAGAGGTCCTCTAAGCAAAGAGAGAGGCTACAAGTGGTAGATCAGTAAGGAACAGAGACAATATACAGAAACAGTCACCTTACAGGCAATACAATGGCACTAAAATCATATCTCTCAAAAGTTACCATGAATGTTAATGGGCTAAATGCCCCGATCAAAAGACACAGGGTATCAGAATGGATAAAAAAACAAAACCATCTATATGTTGCCTCCAAGAAACTCATTTTAAGCCCGAAGACACCTCCAGATTTAAAGTGAGGGGTGGAAAAGAATTTACCATGCTAATGGACATCAGAAGAAAGCAGGAGTGGCAATCCTTATATCAGATCAATTAGATTTTAAGCCAAAGACTATAATAAGAGATGAGGAAGGACACTATATCATACTCAAAGGGTCTGTCCAACAAGAAGATCTAACAATTTTAAATATCTATGCCCCCAACGTGGGAGCAGCCAACTATATAAACCAATTAATAACAAAATCAAAGAAACACATCAACAATAATACAATAATAGTAGGGGACTTTAAGACTCCCCTCATTGAAATGGACAGATCATCCAAGCAAAAGATCAGCAAGGAAATAAAGGCCATAAATGACACACTGGATCAGATGGACATCACAGATATATACAGAACATTTCATCCCAAAGCAACAGAATACACATTCTTCTCTAGTGCACATGGAACATTCTCCAGAATAGATCACATCCTCGGTCCTAAATCAGAACTCAACTGGTATCAAAAGATTGGGATCATTCCCTGCATATTTTCAGACCACAATGCTCTGAAGCTAGAACTCAACCACACGAGGAAGTTTGGAAAGAACTCAAATACATGGAGACGAAACAGCAACCTTCTAAATAATGAATGGGTCAACCGGGAAATTAAAGAAGAATTGAAAAAAAAATCATGGAAACAAATGATAATGAAAATACAACGGTTCAAAATCTGTGGGACACAAAAAAGGCAGTCCTGAGAGGAAAATATATAGCGGTACAAGCCTTTCTCAAGAAACAAGAAAGGTCTCAGGTACACAACCTAACCCTACACCTAAAGGAGCTGGAGAAAGAACAAGAAAGAAACCCTAAGCCCAGCAGGAGAAGAGAAATCATAAAGATGAGAGCAGAAATCAATGAAATAGAAACCAAAAAAACAATAGAACAAATCAACGAAACTAGGAGCTGGTTCTTTGAAAAATTAATAAAATTGATAAACCCCTGGCCAGACTTATCAAAAAAAAAAAAAAAAAAAAAGAGAAAGGACCCAAATAAATAAAATCATTCATGAAAGAGGAGAGATCACAACTAACATCAAAGAAATACAAACTATTATAAGAACATACTATGAGCAACTCTACTCCAATAAATTTGACAATCTGGAAGAAATGGATGCATTCCTAAAAACATATAAACTACCACAACTGAACCAGGAAGAAGTAGAAAGCCTGAACAGACCCATAACCAGTAAGGAGATTGAAACAGTCATCAAAAATCTCCAAACAAACAAAAGCCTAGGACCAGACGGCTTCCCGGGGGAATTATACCAAACATTTAAAGAAGAACTAATTCCTATTCTGAAACTCTTCCAAAAAATAGAAATGGAAGGAAAACTTCCAAACTCATTTTATGAGGCCAGCATCACCTTGATCCCCAAACCAGACAAGGGTCCCATTAAAAAAGAGAACTAGAGACCAATATCCTGGATGAACACAGATGCGAAAATTCTCACCAAAATACTAGCCATGGGATTCAACAGTACATTAAAAGGATTATTCACCACGACCAAGTGGGATTTATTCCAGGGCTGCAAGCTTGGTACAACATCCGCAAATCAGTCAACGTGATACAACACATCAATAAAAAAAAGAACAAGAACCATATGATACGCTCAATAGATGCTGAAAAAGCATTTGACAAAGTATAGCATTCCTTCCTGATCAAAACTCTTCAGTGTAGGGATAGAGGGCACATACCTCAATATCATCAAAGCCATCTATGAAAAACCCACCACAAATATCATTCTCAATGGAGAAAAACTGAAAGCTTTTCCACTAAGGACAAGAACAGGGCAGGGATATCCATTATCACCACTGCTATTCAACATAGTACCAGAAGTCCTAGCCTCAGTAATCAGACAACAAAAGGAAATTAAAGGCATCCAAATAGGCAAAGAAGAAATCAAATTATCACTCTTCGTAGATGATGTGATACTATATGTGGAAAACCCAAAAGACTCCACTCCAAAACTACTAGAACTTGTAAAGGAATTCAGTAAAGTGTCAGGATATAAAATCAATGCACAGAAATCAGTTGCATTTCTCTACACCAACAGCAAGACAGAAGAAAGAGAAATTAAGGAGTCAATCCCATTTACAATTGCACCCAAAACCATAAGATACCTAGGAATAAACCTAACCAAAGAGGCTAAGAATCTATACTCAGAAAACTATAAAGTACTCATGAAAGAAATTGAGGAAGACACAAAAAAATGGAAAAATGTTCCATGCTCCTGGATTGGAAGAATAAATATTGTGAAAATGTCTATGCTACCTAAAGCAATCTACACATTTAATGCAATTCCGATCAAAGTACCATCCATCTTTTTCAAAGAACTGGAACAAATAATTCTAAAATTTATATGGAACCAGAAAAGACCTCGAATAGCCAAAGGGATATTGAAAAAGAAAGCCAAAGTGGTGGCATCACAATTCCGGACTTCAAGCTCTATTACAAAGCTGTCATCATCAAGACAGCATGGTACTGGCACAAAAACAGACACATAGATCAATGGAACAGAATAGAGAGCCCAGAAACAGACCCTCAACTCTATGGTCAACTAAACTTTGACAAAGCAGGGAAGAATGTCAAAGGAAAAAGGACAGCCTCTTCAATAAATGGTGTTGGGAAAATTGGACAGCCACATGCAGAAAAATAAAATTGGAACATTTCTTTATACCACACACAAAAATAGACTCAAAATGGATGAAGGACCTCAATGTGCGAAAGGAATCCATCAAAATCCTTGAGGAGAAAACAGGCAGCAACCTCTTCAACCTCAGCCACAGCAACATCCTCCTAGGAACATCGCCAAAGCTAAGGGAAGCAAGGGCAAAAATGAACTATTGGGATTTCATCAAGATCAAAAGCTTTTGCACAGCAAAGGAAACAGTGAACAAAATCAAAAGACAACTGACAGAATGGAAGAAGATTTTTGCAAACGACATGTCAGATAAAAGGTTAGTGTCCAAAATCTATAAAGAACTTAGCAAACTCAACACCCAAAGAACAAATATTCCAATCAAGAAATGGGCAGAGGACATGAACAGACATTTCTGCAAAGAAGACATCCAGATGGCCAACAGACACATGAAAAAGTGCTCCATATCACTCGGCATCAGGAAAATACAAATCAAAACCACAATGAGATATCACCTCACACCAGTCAGAATGGCTAAAATCAACAAGTCAGGAAATGACAGATGCTGGCGAGGATGCGGAGAAAGGGGAACCCTCCTACACTGTTGGTGGGAATGCAAGCTGGTGCAACCACTCTTGAAAACAGCATGGAGGTTCCTCAAAATGTTGAAAATAGACCTGCCATATGACCCAGAAATTGCACTACTGGGTATTTACCCTAAAGATACAAACGTAGTGATGCGAAGGGGCACATGCACCCGAATGTTTATAGCAGCAATGTTCACAATAGCCAAACTATGGAAAGAATCTAGATGTCCATCAACAGATGAATGGATCAAGAAGATGTGGTATTCCACACAATGGAATGCTATGCAGCCATCAAAAGAAATGAAATCTTTCCATTTACAACAACATGGATGGAACTAGAGCATATCGTGCTTGGTGAAATAAGTCAAGCAGAGAAAGACAACTATCATATCATCTCCCTGATATGAGGAAGTGGTGATACAACATGGAGGCTTAAGTGGGTAGAAGTAGAATCTATGACAGAAGATGGGATTGGGAGGGAGACAAACCATAAGTGACTCTTAATCTCACAAAATAAACTGAGGGTTGCTGGGGGGAGCAGGGTTGGGAGAATGGGGGTGGGGTTATGGACATTGGGGAGGTTATGTGCTTTGGTGAGTGCTGTGAAGTGTGTAAACCTGGCGATTCACAGACTTGTACCCCTGGGGATAAAAACATACATTTATAAAAAATTAAAAAATAAAAAAGCACCACTGGGAATTTTCAATGAACAGAAGTACGGATAAAATAGGTGGCATTGTAACCAATGAAGAGCTCGGACAATCTGCAGGAATGTGTCCTGCAGCTAAAATACAGGTAGAGAAAAAAATAAAAACACAGAGAAGGTTACCTGCCATAACAATAATAGACTATTTTCTTTTCTATTTTTTATGATTTTATTTATTTCTTTGACAGAGAGAGAGATCACAAGTAGGCAGAGAGAGATGGGGAAGCAGGCTCCCTGCAGAGAAGAGCCTGATGCAGGGCTCGATCCCAGGACCCTGGGATCATGACCTGAGCTGAAGGCAGAGGCTTAACCCACTGAGCCACCCAGGCGCCCCTATTTTATTTTCAAAATCACTTAACATTTGAACCCTACCAGAATAAAGGACAACTGATTTTTCATGGCTCATCAGATACATACCATTAAATTAGAACAAAGAAAATGCCCCCAAAATGAGCAGCAGATATTAAGATAAAGGCCAAGGAGCATGAGGAACACAAAAATGCATGCAATCAGGTGACAATCAATCCCTGCATTTGGATTAGGCAGCCTCATTACTTTTATGACCAATATACCATTCCCTCAGCCACTCTTCTTTTTTCCTAACTAAAGTTAAGTCTCAAGTGTATAAAATAGTTTGCCTAGATTTTAAAGTATAGAAACACACAAGCCTACCAGTTAATTTGGTTTGGGTAATTTTTATATATTGCACCAGAATTTTAAAGTTAAAATGAAATGTAACATCATCATGTAATTTACCAGCATAAATTTTTGTGTTATTTCTGACATATAAACATAAAAACATGATTACAATACCAAGGATGAAAAGTTATGACTGGCCTATAATAACTCGGGCAATTATTTAATGTTGTTGCATAAACAACATTTTTGGGAAAATGAATTTCCAAAAAAGCATGTTAACCTGTCTCAAGAGGAACTGATACTAGTAAGGAGACTTCAAAAAGGACTCCAAGGCACTGATTAATATTGAAGTATAAGGCATTTTAATAAGCAATAAAACATCTAAGCAATTTTGAGTTTTTTATGTATATTTCTAAAGGAGGTAGTTTGCCTCAAGCCCAAGCAATTCAGTTTAATGGAGCCTCAATTTCCACAGGTTAACATGTAGATGTAACATGCGGAAAGGAAGAAAAACAAGTTATTAAGTTTGTTTTGATGTCTTGACACATTTTACGTATTAGTTTTGTTAGTGAAATGTTTGGGGTTAAATAAATAAATACAAAAAAAATCAAGACAAATACAAATAATCAAATATATAAAGATATTTCCATTCCAGACCACACATTTATTAACAATATTTTAAGCACTCCTGGAAACAAAGTGTTAGCAACTAGTGGAGTTGTAAAATTTCACTGCACCAATATTTTTACACATTTTGAGTTTAAAGCCTCTCATGTCTTCATGTAAAACTCATTTTTAAAAAAGCGTAAGGTCCACATGATTTTATTAGAAATGTCCTGTCAATTATAGATAAATACGTAAATCAAACTAGAATATTCTCTTTGATATTTTGCAGTATCTTTGCAAGAATTCATACATTCAGTGATGCATTGATTAAAAACTGTTATAGTGGGGTGCCTGGGTATCTCAGTGGGTTAAAGCCTCTGCCTTCGGCTCACATCATGATCCCGGGGTCCTAGGGTTGAGCCCCGCATCAGGCTCTGCTTCCCCCCTCTCTCTCTCCCTGCCTCTCTGCCTACTTGTGATCTCTGCCTGTCAAATAAATAAATAAACTCTTAAAAAAAAACACAACTGTTACAGTAAAAGGTATAGCTAAACCAAGTTATAGATTAGTTAATGTATTTTATACTACTATGTTTGGTACATAAAATTTTTAAAACTTATTATTTCATGTAATAAACATTAAATGCTTTGTTTTCTATCAATTTTCTATTTTTTGGAGTAACACACACTATTTTTATATAATCAGTAAGTTGTTCCTAAAGAAATTATCAAAAACTATCAGGCATTTAGGAAGTGCTTTCCTTTTGTCTTGAATAAGAAATTTATGTAGGTATATATGGATGTCTATTTCATATATATATATATATATGCATATGAACACATCTGTATATACACACAGAGAAACCTATACAGGGATTACATAATTATGATGCAGTATGCTGTTCTTATTAATCTTCCACTGGATTACAAGTGTTTAAGTCTATTTGTGTACTTCACAGCTAGAAATAGTAAACAGTATTAATTTCAGTTGAACAAATGTAAAAATAAACATAAACATACATACACACACACACATACACACACACGCACACAAACCCAAGAAAAGCTGAATGACTGTGGTGTTTCGTAAATGAAGTAAATTAGATACCCAGAACATTTGCACTGTTTCTATACCACTATGATATCAGTATGCAGAAGTTCATCTTGAAAAGAGGGAATGTTATTAGAAATAATGTTTTTATTACCACAGCTGCAGTAAACTGAGAAAATTTTGAGAAACTGTTATACGCTTCCCTGAATTTTAGGTCAGTTCAACACTTACATTTTCACATTTATTGATTTAAAAGTTTGTTATCCGCACACCAAGGGAATGCTTACTTACAGACATTGTCATTATTTGTCGTCGAAGAGTCATTCACTTAAAGGCATCTGTGATTTAAGGCAATGCCTGCAACTTTGTGTTATAGTTTTCCCAAAAAGTAGGATTCATTATTCTATTAATGTTCCTTTCAATATGAATCCATGGAAAACAAACCCAAATCCTCATTACTCAGAAAATCTTCTCTGTGAAGTTCCCTATGAATTTTAACATCTTTGCACATGGCCCAGCGATTCCCATGTGCCCAGAACTATACCACACTATGTCAGAGACAAGAAAAAATTCTATCATAAGGTCTAAAGGAAACTCAGAGACGAAAGCACCCAATATACTAGGCGGTTATAATATACTCTCTCTATGAAAATATCCTGAACAAATAAATACTAGAACAGATACCTCCAGTGAAAGAGAACTCACTACATCTGGAGGCAGCCCATTCCAGAGCTAATCATAAATATTTATTTCTCACAGTGAGTTTAGGTCTCCCTCAATACAACTTCACCCATGAATCCTAGTTCTCATCTCTGCAACAGCACAGAAAAGTTACAGCATCTTTTACATTAGAGCTCTGCTAGTATTTACAGAAAACAGTCAAAACCTTTTCCTCTCCAGGGCAAACATCCTAGCACCTCGACCAAGGCTTCATATCCTGTGATTCACGAAGACTCATTCTCTGGTTTCTGCTGCTCCATACAGGGTCTGGTTTCTCAAACATTTCTCAGGAAAGAACACCTGCTCTGTTTTAGACACACAACCTCTCATGAAAGCCTTAGCATGTTCCCATTATCCACTGCACAAAATACATGTATTTTCTTCACATTTCCTCCATCATCTTCATGTACACTGCTTTCAGCTATGTTTGATCATTCTTTACTTTTTTTCAAGATTTATTTATTTGAGTAAGAGAGAGAGAGAATACGAGCAGGAGGGGCAGAGGGAGAGGGAGAAAATCTCAAGCAGCCTCCATGCTGAACCTGAATCGGGGCTCGATCTCACAACCCTGAGATCACAACTTCAGCTGAAACCAAGAGTCAGCTGTTTAACAGACTGCACCATCCAGGAGCCTCTGATCCTTGTTTCCTTTTTGATAGTTATGGCTATTCTCTTCTGTCAAAAATTCTTTTGACCACAAAGCTATACTCAGTTTGAAACAATTTACATACTTCAGAAGAAAATTTGCAAAGAGTCTCAAGGATCTCAACCCTGTCATAAATGATAACATGACTCGGTAGCCCAAGAACAAAAGAAGCTTGCAGGGAAAGTGCAGGAGGGGTATCAACTTGCATAGGGCTCGGTGAAAAGAAGAGGTACAAGATCCTTTGTTACAAAACACAGAACATACACCCCATTATAAAGATATAATAATGTTGGACGTGAGTAGGTCCTTTCATATTCTAGTCACTACATGATTAGAAAATGCTAACACTTGAATTGGTGGATCTTATTCCCATATGATCAACAATAGTAAATACTTTTCTACTTATAAACAACTGAGGTTTTTAAATAGGTTTAAGGGTCCTACTCTTTCAAACTAGCAGTTTCTAAAATATTCAGTAGAAGTCATAGTTGACTTTCAGAGTAACTTAGCTTTATGTATATACATAATATATCAATTCCCTTGATAGACAAATTTTCATCATTAGAAGATATTTTCTTTAATTTGAAATTCCTCCCTGAAAGGTATTAAATGTATTTAAACCTGAAAAATATTGACACATGTGAAAGTTAGATAATATCAAATTATTCCTCCTGGATCTTACTTGGCTTGTCCTAAAATGAAGTCAGTATGGGCACGCAACATTTAGCTTTTGCCCTTCCTAGACTCTCCAACTTTAACTTGAATGTATCACTCTAACTGCACCCCATGTGTGGCCTTTAAGTTCTGTGAATCTGATTTTAACTGATATTAACGTCATGACAGGTGAAAGGCAGATAATGTAATCTTCAGTGCATTGTTACTTTCTATTTATCTATAATTGTGGAAGACTGCTGAAGGAAAAGGAAGTACCCAAAGTCCTCAAAATCCTTGTCCTTCTTGATCAAATTAGTCTGTGTGTCTGTTTCACTCTACAGGCTTCTCCATGAATTGCTTTTGCTTAACTATATTTTACTATGATGCCATCAGAGGTTATCAAAGGAACAGTTCACAAAATTCATTGTGGAATCTTCTGAAGGATGTTGTTGAGAATAATTTTATTCTATTATTGTGTCTAGGAGAGCCACTCCACTTAGAAAATTTCTAGTCTGATATTACTACTGAGAACAACTTTTCATCTCAAAAAGAATTGGTTGTTTTTAACCTTATGAGCACCACAAATTGTGAAACTGATATTTCCCTTTTGAATTTGATTTGTAGTAAACCAATAGCTAAATCCATGACCCACCTATAGTAAGTATATGATTTGTGATTTGCAGTTTTGGTCTCAGTTTAGGTTCCACTTTGAATAAAAGTTTTTGTTGTTGTTTTTGCTTGCTCTTTTAAACTCCATTGGTATTTGTAAGTCACTTTATAACAAAGGGGATAAATTAATTACTGAGATGATAAATTATTATTTTATAACAGTCACAGAAGTGGCATAGAAAAAGGAACAGTAAAAACAAGGAAATGTGGCTTTTAGCTTCATATAATATCTCTAACATTCATGTTTTTCATCTCTAAAATATGGTAAATAATACCTAACCTAGTTTACTTTGTTTTTATTAGCAAGTAGGACAGTGAATATATAGATAATATAAAAAGTAATATGTTCAATAAAAAGAAAATTATTATAAATATATTTCATTGCTATCATGGGAAAAGGATATATGAGAATGTACAGACTGTCCAAATTAAGAAATAAATTGATCATACTTACGGTTTCCTTTGTTTCCCTGGTTAAAAATTTAAAAATTGTAATAAACAATATTATCAAGAGAAATGTCAGTAGAGAAAGAAGACAATAAGAATGGAGATGAATTTATTATGATACCTCCAGTAAATTGTTTAGAAACTTAAAAAATAAATGTCAATCAAAATGCACTATTAAAAATATTCTTTCACTAACATTAATCAAGTACTTTAACAAAATAATATTCCTAATCTCCTTGGAAACACAAGGCAGAGAATATTTTCACAATGCCTTGATTTTTGGTAAGTCTTTAAAATACTCTCTATACGAGAAGACAATATGCAAAAGAAACAATTTGTTAAGATAAGAAAATATGCAAAACTAAATTATTTACTATAAAATTTCATACATTTGGGGTTTATTTTAGGATTCATATAATTAAACTCAACAGTCAAATGGAACAAAGATAACTGAGGGAAAAATAGTAATCCACCATATGTTACATTTCATTTTTTTAAATTTTTAGACCCCCTTCATGAACTTCCACATCTGATCCTTCACCTTTGGCAGCCACCAATCTACCCTCTCTTCCTATGAGCTTAGGGTGTGTGTGTTTTTTTTTTTAGATTCCACATTTTAAGAGAGATCATATGGTATCTGCCTTCCTCTGATTTACTTCATTTAGCATAATGTCTTCAAGGTCCATCTACGTTGTCATAAATGGTAAGAGCTCAGCTTTTTTCATGGCTGAATAATATTCACTGTATATAATGTCTATATCTTCTTTATCCATTTTTCCACTGGTGGACACTGAGGTTATTTCCATATCTTAGATATTATAAATAATGCTACAATGAATATGGAGGTGCAATATCTTTTCCTACTATTGTTTCTCTATTGTTTGTTTTCTTCAGATAAATACCCAAAAGGAGAATTGATGGTACATATGGTAGTTCTATTTTCAAGTTTTTGAGGAACCTCCATACTGTTTTCCACAGTGGCTGCACGAATTTTCATTTCCACCAGTAGTGCACAAGGGTTCCCTTTTCTCCATATCGTCACCATCATTTTATTTCTAAACACGATATCTTATTGTGATTTTAATGTGCATTTCCCTGATGATTAGTGATGATGAACACCTATTCATGTATCTTTTGTCTTCTTTGGGAAAAAAATGTCTGTTCAGATCTTCTGCTCATTTTTTTAGTTGGATTATTTGGGGGTTTTATGCTTCTGAGTTCTTTGAGTTCTTTATGTTTTGGATATTAATCTCTGATCACATACATGATTTGCAAATATCTTATCCCATCCAGTAGGTTATCTTTTTATTTTGTTAATTGTTTCCTTTACTGTGCAGCTTTTAAATATGATGTAGTCCCATTGCTTATCATTGCTTTTGTTGCTTTACTTTTGGTGTCAGACTCAAAAAATCATCACCAAAACTCATGTCAAGGAGCTTACCACCTGCATTTTCTTTTAGGAGTTCAATGGTTTCAAGTCTTATGTTCAAGCTTTTAATCCATTTGAGTTGATTTTTGTGTATCTTTGTGTCACTTCATTAAAAATTGATCTCCTTATGATGATCTTTTTATTTACATTTTAAAAAATTTAATTCTCCATCATATAATTATATCAAGGTAAAATAGAAAGGGATTGTTTATTATGTTATCTTTTCTTATTTTATCTTTCTACAGGACATTTGAGATAAACTATGAAAACAGTGCACTTAATAACAACAAAATATTTTCTAGGAGCGCCTGGGTGCTCAGTGGGTTAAAGCCTCTGCCTTCAGCTCAGTTCATGATCTCAGGGTCCTGGGATTGAGCCCCGCATTGGGCTCTTCACTCCGTGGCAAGCCTGCTTCCTCCTCTGTCCCTCGCTGCCTGCCTTTAGGCCTACTTGTGATCTCTGTCTGTCAAGTAAATAAATAAAATCTTAAAAAAATATATTTTCTAACGACAAAATGGGTTGTAATTCACCAAACTATGTATGCTGTCCTTCGCAATGTTATGGTACCATTTCCCCCAATCCGCTCATTTCTTCATGTACTCATCAATATATATTTGGCATATATTGTGGGGAACATAACAGATCAACATAATATGATGCAAATACTGTAAGAGAGTTCCATAAACTGGAAGACACTAAAGAAGCCATAACTAATACTAGAAAAAAGAAAACTTATGTAGGAATGAAAGTATGTGTTATTTGGAGCATCCCTTTGATAATTTCAGTAAGAACACAGTTCAAAAATTTTGTAAAAGATCAAGCCAATGATAGGGCCAACAACTAAAAGACTGAATTCAGAATCAAATCCATTAAGTAAATTAGCAATTCAGTATGAACTGAGTCCCTAGTAGGTGAACTTGAAAGGAAATGACCTAGTAAGTTTAGACGCCAGTGGTCAAACATCTGCATCCAATCACTAACATAGGCATTTATGCCCAACCACCTCCATCCTAAAACACATGCATCATTGGTTACCTGCCAGGCTAGACACGATTTCCTGCCAGTTAATTTCAGAAGGCTTCTTTGGAGGTGAATTTATGCTCTGCAAGCATATTATATAGCAATAGAAGAGTAGGGAGGACCCATTAGGTCTATAAACAAGGACCTAGAGCAATAGAAAAACAAAGTATACAGCTATTATACATAATATATAATCAAAAGTGTTTTTTCTCTGAATATTGTGCCATTCAAGAATCAAAGAAAATTTATTTGTTCTTGTTCTTTGCTGTTGCATTTCCTTTTCAAAGGAAACATTTCCATATTATTGTTCTCTGCACACCTGAGTGGCAAAGGAGCATAACTTAACAAACATTATCTTCGGCATTCACATGAAGCTATCATTTCTATATATCTGAAAGCTGTGTTATATTTATATTCCTGCACTTTAGCATTCTCACTTAACTACTGCTTTAATTAAAAATGGAAACACTAGGTTTATTAGATATCTGTAGTTCTCTTTCTCAACTATGTCACCTTGTTTCATATCCTTAATCTAAGCATTTACTTTGTCCACCCTAATTCCCATTTTCCTGCTTCAGACATCACATAAGAGCTCTTTGTACAGCATGCCGTCAGATACTCTCTAGTCCCAGGAATTTGTGTTATTCTGAGAATTTCAATTCTGGCTGTCAGTGAATGCTCAAGGGTCTCATTATTAGTTATACTTTCATAAAATCCAAAATGAATTTTAGACATGAAATTGATCAAATATCTGAAGATACCATATGCAAGAGACATAGTGCGTATAAGTTCCATGGAAAGGCAGAACTGTGTGTTGAATCATAAAGCATTTATTGCTTTACTATGTGAATTCAAATGCTCAGGTATTAAAGTGAGATTCTAAAGAGAAAGAAAATGGGTGAGATCAAGACATGTCTCCATGGCTGAGGAGGAGAGAACTATAGGAAGCTAGAGAATGCAGAGTATATTTCTTTTTTAAAAAAATATTCATTTATTTGAGAGTGAGAGACAGAGAGCATGAGCAGGGGGAGGAGCAGAGAGAGAGGGAAAAGCAGACTCCCAGATGAGCAGACACCCACGGCAGGACTGGATCCCAGGACCCTGAGATCATGACCTGAGCCAACGTCAGATGTCTAAAGTACTAAGCTACCCAGGCATGCCCAGGATAATACTTCTGATCATAATAATACAGATTAAAATAATTAGCTAATAGTTTAGCTGTCAATACTTAAAATATATTATTTTAATTCTCCTTCTAAGTTAGATGACATTACTAACTCCATTTATAAATTATGAAATGGGGGTGCAGAATGGTTGAGTAACTTGCTCTAAATCACACAGCTGGTAAATGGTGGAGCCAGGATTTAAACTAGGAAGTTTTAACTCCAGTCTGTTTCAGCACTCTAGTCAAATCTACTTAATCTGTGTGGAAAGCAGGAAGCTGCCTGTACAGGAAAAACTACAAACATACTAGAGGAGGGCTGGTTCTAATTAAAACACCATGCAATTTAGATTGTATTTTAAATAGTACTTTTCAACTCTGGGAAGAAAGCACTGATTCATAAAATATCCAGTGAACGTATAAAAGTTAAGGCAGGTGAATTTGGATGCAAGGTGAAGTTTTTCATTTTGTGATTCTCAGTCCTTAGCTAATGTGTGTATATATATACATACATATATATATATTTTTTTATTCCCTCAAGTGTGTTCTTGTGCTCATGTTTGATATTTGTAGGCAGTCTTGTTAATTAAGCAGAAGTTATCAACAATTAATGTAGTGTGAGCTGTTCCTAAAGTATTATAAATAATACAGTGATTAATTGCCATAGCTAAAACAGTCACCCTTTAGTACACTTTAAAGATGGATTTTCTTGGTTGAATTTGCTGTTGTCTACTTAATAATCATAATCGTGTGGAAAAAATCGTCTTCTTTACTTCTTTTCAACAGAAAATTATATTTAAATCATTTGCTATAAGATACTTGTTTTGCTTGGTAGCCAAGAAAATTCTTGTAATTATTATAATAACCTTAAAGTTTCTGCTGAATTCAGCACAACTGAAAATTTAACTGCCTTACTAAACTGTTTAATAGCAATTTAAAACTTAATTTCACCATTTAAAATACAATTTAGATAGTCAAGGGAATTATATTTCACTCTCATTCATTATACTTTTATTTCTAGTAAATAATAATAGTTATTAGCTCATATTTGTACAAGCAACTTTTGAGTCTTTCCTTACTTATGGGAGTATAAAAGGCAGTCCTTTTTATTATTAAAATTCCAGCTGTAAGTGGACAATTTTTTTAGTGAAATATTAGAAGGAGTTAGAAATGTGCCTTGTATTTTCATTTATTTCAAAAGAATATTATTACCATGTCAAAATGGTGAGGAATTAATTTTGTTAAACTAAGTTATGCATTGATCTTGAGACTTTCTTCCCATATTCAATAAGTTGTTGGGTTATTTGCTGTTGTCTTAGTCTTTTTACAGATGTTTGATAGGTATTGCCAACTACTACATTTTTGTTGCTTGTGTGTCAGTAGTAATAGAGAATTACTTCCAACTATCATTCTAGTCCTCATCATGAATAGTTTTTAACTACCAAAAAATTATCACCACTAAAAGTTTTGAACTTAATTTAAAAAGCCGGTTTACTTGACTTTTTTTATTTTATTTTTATTTTTTTTAAAGATTTTATTTATTTATTTGAGAGAGAGCATGAGTGAGGAGAAGGTCAGAGGGAGAAGCAGACTCTCCGTGGAGCTGGGAACCCGATGCGGGACTCGATCCCAGGACTCCGGGATCATGACCTGAGCCGAAGGCAGTAGTCCAACCAACTAAGCCACCCAGGCGTCCCTTTTTAAAGGAGTCAGTCATCTTACCAAATCACACTAGAATCACACAGTATTTTTAGTATTGTCCAGTTCAACACATAACACCCGATAGAAAAACATTGGAATACGGGCTCTCTTATGTATCTCACAGACAGACAGGAAGCCAAAGAGGTACATGTCCTTCGCAGACAGAATAACCTTGAACTCTTTCTAATAATTATCAAATCCTAGTTGAGAGAATTTTATGGAAATAAATCTATTTTATTATGGATCAAGACAGACTACTAGAGAATTATAAACTTATGTCCCACTGCTTGGGCTCTTGTAGATTGTTTTTATTGCATTTCATCTCAGTAATGGGATGTTGTAAGAAACCCAAATGCTACCTGCCATTATAGGTACCATTATCCTGGACAATCCAAATGAAATAGATTTAACACAGCTTCAAATGCTACTTCCCAAAGAGTAACTTTTTTCTTTTCATTCTTAAATTTATGGACATTATAAATCTTCTAATTTAATTAGTTTAATTAATCTTATTGCTCCTCTGGTTTTGGTTACTGAAAACAAATCTGCAATTTATGTCTACAACATCTCTATTCAATGCATCTGTGCTTACTTTTGGCTCTATAATTTAACTATTCTGGTTATCTCTTGCACCTAACTTCTATATGTTTAAATTTTATTTTAGGATGTTAAACACATTACTGAAAATTAACTCCAGTGTTTTGTAAAGGAAAATGACCAATAAATAAGATACTGCATAAGATAATGCATAAGAAGTACTGTTTAAGTACTATTTCACCCTCTGTTTAAGCCTATTTCACCAGAATATAATACCTCTTTTCTTTTTAAACTTTACATCATCTTTCCCACTAATTCCTTCCAGTCTGTCTTTAAATATACTATGGACTCAGATAACTCCAAAATGTACATCTCCAGTTTCAACTCTCCCCAGACCTCAACTCCTTTCTGTGTAATTGCCTAATCAATATGAAATATATGCTTTGACTTCCAAAGGCCTTAATTTCTCCTCTATCCCTCGTGCTCCATCCTTCCCCATCTCTGCAAATACCACCAGAATTACATTCGTTTGCTCAAAAGCAATAGCATCCTCCATTTTCATCCTCAATAATAGCTCTTCCTATAAAACAGATTCAGGACAGGACCATTTTTTACCACAAAGATGGCTAGGCTCTCCTCCCAGTCTGAGCTCTCAGCATCTTTCACTGAGGCTACAGCAATGCTTCTACTATTGGTTCTCCATGTTTTATTATTGGTTCACTACAATCTCCTATCTATAGAACTTAATTATTTATAATGCACTTTCTGATATTTGACATTAAATAAAATACTTACTATTTTCTGACTCTACCATTACAATGTAAGCTATAAGAAGCAAGGATTTTTTTTCTTGTTCATGCACTATTGAACCCCAAGTGTCTAAAACAGTACCTTGTAGGTCTCTTCTGCTATTAACTGTCAAGCTAAGAGCTGTGTTGCCCAGAATCATCTTCCTTTTATGGTACTGAGTTAGACATGGACAAAAGAGGAATTTGCAAAAGATTTAGATGAAAAATATCTTCTAAAGAGACAGTTGTCATTACTTTTCAAGCACACTTTAGTATCAGATAGAGTGACTGACACAGAGGTGCCCAGCAGATTCTAACTTGTCCTCACTCTCTTCTTTTCTGTTTCGATTCTTCTTTCCTGCTAGTAGCACTACTTGAGCAATGGCAGCCTTAGGCCCACTATCAGATATGTAATCATGGAACAAGTGGTGACAGAGTTCACAGAGGCAAAAGCTTCTAACTGACTTCTCCACAAGGTTCAGTTTCAGTCCCATTCTAGCAACTGAATGTCACTTCATTCTCAGCCTTTTTGTGTTAACACCTATGTCACTAACGACACTGCTTTCAGAAGGCAGACTGGTGAACTTTCCCCCTCTCTGACTCCCCACCTCTATCCCATCATTTCCCAATCTCCTCCCATGACTATATAAATTCTAACTCCCACAATAGAACCCTTCTCCCAATATACTAGTTTCAAGTACTAGACATGCAGAAGGCACCACTAAGTATTTATTTAATTAATAAGTATAAAATACTTTGTGCAGATCCTAGCACATAAGTAGTACTAAAAAATACTACTTGTCATAATGACATAATTATCATTAATAAATATAAATGAAATATTTAATATAATGATCTCAGAGGTGTTCATATACAATATGAAGATATTTAGAAACCAGCCATGTGAAAGAACAAGAGATAGAACTGAAGAAAATCAAGAGCTATTTTCATTGACCTTTTTTTAAATTTATTTTTTATGTATTTTCAGCATAAAAGTATTCATTATTTTTGCACCACACCCATTCTCCATGCAATCCATGCCCTCTATAATACCCAACACCTGGTACCCCAACCTCCCACCCCCATCCCTTCAAAACCCTCAGATTGTTTTTCAGAGTCCATAGTCTCTCATGGTTCACCTCCCCTTCCAATTTCTCCCAACTCCCTCTCCTCTCTAACTCCCCAATTCCTCCATGCTATTTGTTATGCTCCACAAATAAGTGAAACCATATGATAATTGACTCTCTCTGCTTGACTTATTTCACTCAGCATCATCTCTTCCAGTCCCATCCATGTTGCTACAAAAGTTGGGTATTCATCCTTTCTGATGGAGGCATAATACTCCATAGTGTATATGGACAATATCTTCCTTATCCATTCGTCCGTTGAAGGGCATCTTGGTTCTTTCCACAGTTTGGTGACCGTGGCCATTGCTGCTATAAACATTGGGGTACAGATGGCTCTTCTTTTCACTACATCTGTATCTTTGGGGTAAATACCCAGTAGTGCAATGGTAGGGTCATAGGGAAGCTCTATTTTTAATTTCTTGAGGAATCTCCACACTGTTCTCCAAAGAGGCTGCACCAACTTGCATTCCCACCAACAGCGCAAGAGGGTTCCCCTTTCTCCACATCCCCTCCAACACATGTTGTTTCCGGTCTTGCTAATTTTGGCCATTCTAACTGGTGTAAGGAGATATCTCAATGTGATTTTAATTTGAATCTTCCTGATGGCTAGTGATGATGAACATTTTTTCATGTGTCTGATAGCCATTTGTATGTCTTGATTGGAGAAGTGTCTGTTCATATCTTCTGCCCATTTTTTGATATGATTGTCTGTTTTGTGTGTGTTGAGTTTGAGAAGTTCTTTATAGATCCTGGATATCAACCTTTTGTCTGTACTGTCATTTGCAAATATCTTCTCCCATTCCGTGGGTTGCCTCTTTATTTTCTTGACTGTTTCCTTTGCTGTGCAGAAGCATTTGATTTTCATGAAGTCCCAAAAGTTTATTTTAGGTTTTGTTTCCTTTGCCTTTGGAGACATATCTTGAAAGAAGTTGCTGTGGCTGACATCAAAGAGATTACTGCCTATGTTTTCCTCTAGGATTCTGATGGATTCCTGTCTCACGTTGAGGTCTTTTATCCATTTTGAGTTTATCTTTGTGTACGGTGTAAGAGAATGGTCGAGTTTCATTCTTCTACATATAGCTGCCCAGTTTTCCCAGCACCATTTATTGAAGAGACTGTCTTTCTTCCACTGTATATTTTTTCCTGCTTTGTCAAAGATTATTTGCCCATAGACTTGAGGGTCCATATCTGGGCTCTCTACTCTGTTCCACTGGTCTATGTGTCTGCTCAGTGTACTAACTGGAAGAGAATATGTGTTAAAAAATATTACTGTGTGAATGCTATGGCAGTTTTACTTATTTGTAAAGCTATCATATGCGATTGACAATTTCTTTACATATTTATGTATTGCGTGAAGGACAGAACTGGACATTGAAATTAGTAGGAACCAAATCAAATATTAAAAAGTCCCTTGTATCAAACAGAAAGTATGATATTTCTTACAAGCATGCAAACTTTGTTAGCATTATTTTTAAAATGCTAATAATTGATCTTTAGGGATAAACATATTCCTGTAATGGGTTGGAGTTTACATAGAATAATCACAAAATTGTCATCAAATCTTCAATTCTATGCAGTCTTCAATAGCTGCTATCTGCATGGTGGCACCACATGAAGTGTTCAACTCCATTGTTTATGTTTATGATGATAATTCCTAGACAAATATAACAAATACATAATGAATTGATCCAATCAAATTTATATTATTGTTTAGTATTATATATGCTCCCTAGCAAAGCTGTATTAGACAACTGGGTATGTAATCATTGCAGAATTCTCTGAAGGAAAGTGATTTTTCCAGTTGGATGCCTTTCATGCAACTGATATTTTATTTTATTTTATTTTATTTTTTGAGGAAGAGCTAAAGCCTCTTCAATCAGGATAAACCCCAAGAATAAAGTTATATGCTAAAATTATGTTTGAACCAATTCACACTTAAAATCCTCTGATGCTTCACAGTAAAAATTAAGAAATGGATGATATACACTTCCCTACATTTTCAGAGAACAGTGTCAACTCTGCATTATTAAAATAGGTAATTTTTTAATTTTCAAAAATTATTTTCTGATGATTACTACTATTGTTCATATGAATGATCATATGAATGATCTTTATAATAAATGTCCTATAGTTTTGATAAAACTTTCTTCTTAGTTTAAAGCTGCTCTAAATAAGTACTTGTTTTAGAGATGTTCTTTTTCTTTTTCTCATTAGTTTCAGAGGTAGAATTTAGTGGTTCATCTGTTGCATATAATACCCAGTGCTCATTATATAAAGTGCCCTCCTTACTGCCCATTACCCAATTATCTCTTCTCCCCACCCATCACTCCTTTAGAGATGTTCTTTAAGAAGAAAAGGAAGGAGGAAGGTGATTTGAAATTGTGCACTATCTTCTTCCTCTCACACTTTGCTCATTCTCTTCCCTTTTCTAACTCCTACTCAATTTAAAGAAGCAGAGTACAAGAGTACTGAAGCAGTATTTCCTACTTAAACCTGTCACCATCACCAAACAGACGTGATACTACTTCAATCTGAGCTCCAGGCTCTTACAGCATTGGCCAAATTCACAAATGTGATGTCCATGTTGTTGACATTTATTTGATATAGTTTAGCCCTCATCTTAATTTACCAGGGCAGACATTCAGTTCAGGTTCTTTGATTATCCACCAACTCCTCAATTTTCTCCAAGACACTCAAATCCATATCTACAGTTTCAATTAGCCCTAGAGGCAGATTACCCATTTCTTGAGCTACTTACATATGAGAATGTTAGGTGATCTAAACCACATTCCCTCCCCCAAATAAGTTAAAAGCCAATTAAGAAACAATCACAGGAGAGAGACAAATAGAGGATTAAAATGTTCAGCTTTATTACCGGTATACTATTTAGACAGAGTCCACATTTTATCTGTGACCAAAACAGGCTTGCAACATACCACGCCTGAAAAGGACAGGTTTATCTATGTTATCCCAAGCTTATCTCAAGTAGCAGAGACTCACTAATTAAATTCTTAAGCTCTCTGAAGATTACTAGAAATATCTAATTCTACCAAAGAAATAGAGACTGAGATAGAGAGGGAAAGGAATGGATGGGAAAATGGAGAAGGAAGAAGAGGGAAAGGGAAAGAGAAGGAGAGGAACAGGGAGGAGTGAGAATATATTTATATCAGTTTCCTCCTCCAAAATCATAACCAAGTAATCTTTCCACCTACTCTGGAGAGGACTGAGTAAAAGGTAAGGTGAAATGTTCAGCACATTATTGTTTTAGGAGTTCTTCCTCATAGAAATATGAGACCAGGGAAATGAAATTTCCTACTAGCATGACCTACTTAACATACCATTCATGGGGTCTCAACAAACACTGAACTTATGTCCTTTTGGGGGTGATGGAGGGATAGATACAAACTCAGTGAATAGTACCACCATCACCTAATTAAGCAAGTGAGAACTCTAGATGTTATCCTTGACATCTTTTTTCCTCCTTGTTTTCTTTACAAAACCATTCATATCTATCTTTACAAAAACCATTCATATCTATCTTATCCAATAATTAAATCTTGAATCTGCCTCCACTTCCCTCTGTCCAAACTACCACCATCTTTCTCCTTGTCCACTCATCTACATATACTCTTAACGTTCTCCAATCCTTCATCTACATTATAGCCAGAGTGACATTTTAAAATACAAATATGACTAGTTCACAGATCTCTACTTCCATCCCAGCCCTATCCTGTCCCACTGTCCACAGTACTCTTTACATAACCTAACGTCTTTAACGGTTGTTCTTCACCTTCACCTGGCCTCATTTTATACCATCTTCCATTTTACTCTGTTCTCCAGCCATTCTAGCCTTCCCTTAGCTGGGTTCATTTACCAAACCCATTTCTGCTACAGGGCCTCTGAACATGCTTACTGATGTCACACTTATTCTTCACATTTCAGCTCAGTCCTTTCTTCCTTAGAAAAGCACCTGTGACCACCAAGACTCTTCCATACAATGTAGTACTGTGTGTATTGTTCCTTCTTATCACATATAACTATCAGAATTTTATATTTTTATTATTTGATTCACAATCACCACTTCATATTTATTAAACTATAGCCCCACAATTGCACATAATATAATACCTGAATGCTATTATATCTAGTGTATGCCTGGTATTAAAAATAGCATTTGTTGAATTAGTGAATAAGTGATGGTCACTGCACCTTCACCTTTCTATTGTAATTATATATTCTCCTAGACTTTGGGTTCTTTGAGAGTAGGAGCTTTTTATTTTCCCTATTCAAATTATTTATATTTCAAATTACTACAGTTATTCATTATTTACTAATCTTAGTTCTATCTGAAATTGCTGATAAAAAACACAATAAAGGAGAGTTTCTAAATTTTCTGTTACCCATGTTTAGAATTTTTTAAGATTTTTAAATGTATATATAAAACATTTCAAATCCCATTTTTATTATTTATGGAAGCATAATCAGTGTATTCTTTTCCTTTATCAAAGATAAAAACTATTTTCATGAATTATCACATCATCATTAATAACTAGTTAACAATCATTTTTGTCATCACTCTGAGCATTAAAATGATCTACCTTTGCTATAGAGTATAATGCAATTTAGTATACATGAGATAATGTACATGAAAATAATTTATTAACAATAAAATGAGGTAGGAAGGTGAATTATTGCTAATATCAATAACTTTGTTAGGATATATCAGCAATGATGCATGTAAATAAACATTAGATGAAAAAGCTTGTCAGAAACTGCTTTTCAATTGTAACAAGTTATGAAAAATAATCTTATAGCTTAAGGATGACTCATTTAATTTATCTTATTCTTTCCCAATAAAAAATAAGATAGGGCAAAAAGCATGCTCTGGATATCCTAAGAAACCTCTTGTCTAGGATATCCTGACAGAAGTGGAATGAAAAAGATTTTTTTATGAAGTAATGAGAATCTGACATACTTTATCACCATACCACAATCAATCAATTCCTGAGATTTTAAATTCATGTTTTAATTTTAATTGTTTTAAAATACTATATTGAGACTTTTTTCCTATAAAAATATCAGTCTTAGATATAACCCTATAAATGGTTAACAATCAAAATTAATGCTAGCTAGATGAATATCCTACTAACAGAAACTAAATCTGAAAAAGAAAATCTCCAGGCAGAACGAATATACTATACTGTAGAATTTATAACCAAGATAAACTCTTGGATGAACAAAATGAACTGCCAAGGAGAAGTTACTTTCTAGACCACTGTTCGCAACCAGAAGTTTTTCTTTGTCCCAGTTTCTAGGAAAGCTCATGACCATGACTGATGTCATCAGCCACTCAACTCCCTGTGGCTTTCTGTCTACCTCAGATTCAACCTAGTGTTAATCTTTTCAATTATTACTTGATCAATATGTTAACTCATTTGTCATTGTTGTCATCGTTGTCGTCTTCTTCTTCTTCTTCTTCATCTTCTTCTTCTTGCCTCTGTTTTTGTAATATCTACTCTTAAAAACTCCAAACTAGCATTAACAGTCATCTATTTCCTTTCTCTGGCTATTAAGGCCCTTTGGAGAAAATCACAAAAGCTTTTCAGACTTGAGCTCCCAAAGATCAACATGTTCAGACTAATTTTTGAATCTTCAGGGCCACCTGATAATCCTTCTAAATATCTCTAGCTTCCATGTTATACCCCCAAAACAACTGTTCTTAACTTTTATCATTCTCATAAAACCTAACCTTCCCCCAAGCTATTGTCACAGACAATAGCATTATTTTCTACTTCACCAAGAAAACAAACAGCATGATGCAGCAACTTCCTCAAATTAATGTTCTCCAGTATACAAATTTACTTATTTATGATGTCAAGCCTTCACCACCTGTCACCAGTTTCAGGGCAAAGCTATTCTACTCACCTGATGATCTATCGTTCCTATTTTGTTATACATTTTCAATCCCTCATTTCTCATCCCATCCTTTTAAAATTCCTCACAATCACTTTGCATATGTAAACCCCTTAAATGGTGGCATTCCTCAACATGTAATTGTTGGTTCTGTAGGTTCTTTTTGTTGTTTTATCACTTTGGCTCATTTTCTTCCTTTTTGATTAATACTTTATGTCTAATCTTTCTCCTTTAGCCCACACCCATAATTTTAATGACTTGGATAATGCTTTGGCACCACAGACTGAAGGTCTACATCTAAACATCTTGTATTCTTCCACCTCCTCCATCATGCGGATTATCAACTGGTCTCAGGCTAGCACTTATATCTTTCCATGAACTGGATCATTCTTCAAATAACACACACAGTTTAATTTTAACTGAATTTATTTTAAACACATATATAATCAACAAAAAATATAGGAAATGCTTTATTAGGGGTACTGAGATGAATGAGCCACAGGCCTCCTCTCAAACTCATAATAAAAATTTATACAATATAATATCATAAATGTAAAAATGCACATGTGTACAAGATAAAGAGAAAATACAGAAGAATATCATAAGTAAAACAAAAGAATGCTCCTTAGGACCTTCAACAGAAAATTTCTGAAAGTAATAACCTTCACTTTAGGTTGAAGGTCACAGGTTTTGCTCCAGTGAACAAAAAAGAGGAGGACACTTAGTACAGACAAGTGAAACACAAGCACAAAGAAATAAAAGTCTGAAATGCCAGGGTATGTTTGGTGACCTATAAGCAATTCAGTGTTTCTGCCTTGTAAAGTGCAACAGAGTGTGTGGATGGGGTAATAATGATGCTAAATGGAATGGCAGGAATGAATATTTATTGTTATTACAAATTTTCAGTTAATAAAGTTTAAGTGTAAAAAATTAATATGAAAATGGAGAAGAATAAGATGTGATTAACTCTCATAAAATAATTTGTTTCTAAATTTAAAAATTATTCTACATGATAAATGAAAATCTTTGAGGTTAAAAAAAGGCAGAAGTATAAAAATTACTGACCAACATTATAGAAAAATTATCATCAAGGGCAAAAAGTAAATGTTGTTCTCTTCTCTTTTTATTTTCCTTCACTTCAACATTTTCAGAATTAGGAGATTTAGAAAAGACTTTCATAATTTATATTGCAAAGAAGCAGTTTGTTTTTATGATGAAACACAAATGCTCTTCTTAAATATGCAATAAATCAGTTGGCACATAGCTTACTCTCCAATTTCAAAATGTTTTTATTTCAATATTGAACTGCAAGTAAGACTTCCAACTTATTTCCTAAAAGAATCAGAATATAAATCATGGTTACTTTTCTAGGTTATCTCAGAAGAGCCAATTTAAAATATACACACATATATACAAATAGATTATAAATATCTAACAAAAACAGAAAATTGAGATTTTTGGTGAATAGGTGATGGATCTAAGATCTGAAAATGTGGAGAAAACAAAGAGAATAAATACAACATACACATACAAGGTACAAATTTATTATATATGAAATGCCTTGCTAGAGAGGCTGGAGACAGCATTCAAAAATCCTTACAATGTAACAGGTAAAAATTGTAAAAAGTAAATGCATTAAAAATCAAGAAAAGGGGGAAATTATGGTAGGATGAAATATTATACCAAGAAGATGCAGAAAGCACACAGCAAGTTTTACAAAGCTCTATTTCTTAATGTTCCCACAGAAAAATTTTCAAGGTCCAGTTTGTAAAAATAATTTGAGATGAGGTGTGGTATCAAATGAAAAGTGTTCAAATATATGGTTTTCCGCTGGAATGGCTGTTTCAATAATAATTTTTGTTTGTTTGTTTGTTTGTTTGTTTTGCTTTTTACTTACTAAAGAAATAGCCAAACCAATGTTGATATTAATGATAGACACAAACTCACCACACATTAGAACCTGCTGAGAAGACATTAATTGCCTTCTTCAGTCATCATAACAATCTTAGGAAGTAAGTACAATAGATCTATAAACACTTAGATATAATTCTGCTATCCAAAAACACAGTAAAACCCAAAAGTTTGAGTTTTGTTGCTTATTTTTTCATAAATCTGCCACACAAGCCCTTTTGATGGAAAATTTGACCTGAACTGAGTTGAAGTTATAGTTTTCATTTATTTCACTATGAATGACGATTACTATGTTTCTTTGAAAAACTACAAGTTGCTTAGCAGATCTGCTGAGGTTATTACATACATATTGTCTATATAATATGTACAATATTATCTTTCTAAAAATCCAGTATTTCTGGATTCTGAAACATATCTGCCACCAAAAGTTTCAGGGAAAGGATTGCTTACCTCTACTACTATATGCATATCCTAAGTAAAATAAGAGAAGCCCAAGAACATGCATCTACAATGTGTCCAAGATCTAAATCCAGATAGAACTTGAGTTTAAGCTCTTGTCCACTATATGTATCATGTCTGTATAAAAATTTTGTTTCTAGTAGAATGTCAGCTTCATGAAATCAGAGATTTTGTCTAATTTATTCAATTTGTTATTGCCAATGCTCATGAAAGAATTTGGAGATTGCATACGAAATAGGTGTACAATAAATAAATGTTTGTGGAAGTGTGAACTGTGTCTATCAACTCAGCCTTCTGCAGATATTGACATAAAAAGAGTTCAAAATATATTTCCTAACAAGGAAAGCTCTTCTGTGTTCTGCTAAAGGTACTGCCATGTTTTAAGAGTCAATGAAGAGTGTAACACTAAATCTCCCTTGTGAAGGAAAGAAGCCTAATGAAATTATGTGCCCAAATGTGAAGTCCACTATATAAAGATACGGGGTTGAAGAGTTCTCAAGGGCAGATCAAAGATGCTTCCCAGAAAGTCATGGTAGGTCTGCTCTAACACATAAAATTTAAACGGCATTGCAAAGGATACGGCCACAATCAGGATAGTCTGGAAAATGACTAAACAGCTACATCAGGCTTAGATATAACGTTTCTATTTTCTTAAAAAAAAAAAAAATATGAGGAGTCTTTTGAATTAGAGAGGGCATACCCAGACCATGTTCTTCTTATAGACAAATCCTGATTCTCTTTTTATTAGGAATGCTGATAGCAGAGAAAAACTAGTACAATATCCAAGGTCAAAATAATGCAGCAAATTCCACAAAATGACTAACAACAACAACAGACCAACACTGATCGGGTCCAGGGCACACCCCCTGAACAAATTCTAGGTATGCCAATTGTACCTCTCTTTCCTCATTGCCAGATTATCTGCAGTGGTGATAAATCCTAGTATGTAGGAAGGAGTTTCATATTCAACTAAATCAATAATTGAACCAATTTCATTTATAACACAGATATACAATATATTTACTATGTACATTTTAAATTTATGTTGAATATTGATTGCTTCACTTTCATATATCATTGCATATTTTACTATAACAGCAATTGATATCTGTTAAAAATTCTAGTTCCTGAAGGTTCTCAAGTCCCAATTTTGAGAAATAAGTGTCTTAATGGTAATTTTTAAATTCACCTGCAAAAGTAACACTATCTGGAAACCAAAAAAAAAATAAAAAAACCAAACTCCAAAGTACAGAGAAGTAGTAATTGCAAGAGAAAAGGCAGGTAGGGGGATGGGTGAAGTAGGTGAACGGAATTGGTTTTTTTGTTTTGTTTTGTTTTGTTTTGTTTTAAGATTGATCTATTTAGGGCGCCTGGGTGGCTCAGTTCATTGGACGACTGCCTTCAGTTCAGGTCATGATCCTGGAGTCCTGGGATCAAGTCCCACATCGGGCTCCCAGCTCCCTGGGGAGTCTGCTTCTCCCTCTGACCTTCTCCTCGTTCATGCTCTCTCTTACTATCTCTCTATCAAATAAATAAATAAAGTCTTTAAAAAAAAAAAAAAGATTGATCTATTTATTTGAGACAGAGAAAGTCCAGTGGGGAGAAACAGAGGGACAAATTCCAAGTGGACTCCACGCTAAGCACAGAGCCAGTTGCAGGGCTGGATTCTATGACCCCAAGAGCACAACCTGAGTGGCACCCCAGGTGAAGAAAATTTTAAAAAGAGAAGAAACTGTCTGAGACACTATGAATTTTAAGTTGATTGACATTATGCATCACAAAACAGTAAATATCTGTAAATCAATTATGCTATCCACATACAGTATATTATAGTTCCATAGAGTTAATCTGCCGTATCTAGACTCTTGTGTGGTTTGTTTGAAGGGAGCCCTTTAAAAAGAATGGAGAAATATATTAATGGAAAGACAACTCTATGACAACTAGAGGAAAGAAAACACTCTCCCTTCATGCCAGGGCTCCTATTACATAAGTTTGTTTTGTTTTGTTTTGTTTGTTTTCTGGTTTCTTTGCTTTTTTTTTTCCCAGGGGACACAGTAACCATAAACCAAATTATAAGGAAGAAAAAGAAGAACTAAAGAGAAAAATTGCAAATAAGGAAATGAGAAGAGATGACATGGGAATAACATAAAGTTTAAAAACCAAATAAATAAAAACAAATTAGAGACATAAAAGCCTAAAAGATGCTGATGGTGATAGATTACACAGATGAGTTATCAGGCAAAAGATATAATACTCTTAAAAGAATTATGATACCTTAAAATCATATAAATGATCAAGATAAACTTAAAAACTTAAAGCCAGAGGATTTAAAAATTAGTAAAATTTTACATTTCAGAGACAGAGGACACTAAGAATATGAAATAAAGCACCAAAAAAGTAAAAACACATGATATTTGAATATATAAACATGACTAAATATTAGAGATAAGTTTAAAATAATGTTAAAGATGGATCATTAGCAAAATAAAATACATGAATGTAAAAAACTGTAGTAAAATAATGTTAAAGATGGATCATTATCAAAATAAAATACATGAATGTAAAAAACTGTAGTGTAGCAGACTTAAAGATTAAAGAAAGATGAACATGTTTCCTTACTGAACACAAATGTTTAAGGGGAGATGGGGTAACAGGGTGATGGGTATTGAGGAGGGTATGTGTTGTGATGAGCACTGGGTATTATATGCAACTAATGAATCACTGAACACTACATCAAAAACATGATATTCTATACAGTGGCTCACTGAAAATAAAAAAATAAATAAAAACCCAAATGTTTAAAGTGCTGTAAAAAAAAAAAAAAAAAAAAGTAGATATAGACAAGGAGCACAATCCTTGATCATTCATGAAAGACTGTCTCCCAGGAGTGTGGCATTCTCTGCTTGCAGTGGAATCTCTCTAAATGAAATCCTAGTGGGTAGGGAAGATAGCAATGCCATTAGACTCCCCAGCCCCTAAAGTTTTAAAAATATACCATTCTATTTATAAACTCTCAGGATCAGTCCCCCACACAGTAGCAGGCCCTCGGTTTCCCCAGCACAAATAATGGCTTATCCAGCCCTTCAGAATTCCCCAGCTAAATTTAATTTAGAAAGTGAACAGATGAATTAACTTTCCCTAGGCCTAGCCCCCAGCATCTTTCAAGAACTTTCATTTGTATTGTTTACAAAGTCTCCTTGATTCTCAAGGGTAAAGCAGCAAACCGTAACAGAAGGGACAGTGGAGTATGTAATTGATAAGGGGTAAAGGGCAGAGGGATGGACCCCATGAACAGTTCCAACTTTCCTACATCATTAGAATAGAATAGAATAGAATAGAATAGAATAGAATAGAATAGAATAGAATAGAGAAAGGAAGGGGTCACATCTGAAGGTAAACCTTAGAGTTCTGTAAGTAATTTTCTGTGTTCCAAGTCTTATAGCCTAGATGTCAATCTCAAAGTCTTTTTTCCTAGCCAAAACTTGGCCAATGTACTGCCCATGCCCAAGAGTCACACTATTTTTTATACAAGATCGACTAAACCCCAGGTGTGTGTCATAGTGATAGGACTGGGTAGGAGGAGGGAAAAAGAAAGATACCCTCTAAACGACAGCCAAGGGAGAAAAATTCAAAATTTATTTAGAGAAATTTCCAAACTTCTTTGTAGGAAATTTTTAATATCCTCCACCTATTTATGTTGGGGGATTGTTCAGCTTTTCTACATAGAGCTGTGCTCGGAGCAACTGTGCAGCTGGCCTGCAACTAATTCACGCTTTACTTATCGTCCAGTGTATATAAGCAAATACAATCTATTTGTGGAGTCATTAGTCATGCCCACTGGGATATTCCCCCTTCTACACACACAGACACACATATACATTTCCCCTGCCCGATTTTTGTTAACTTCTAGAAATGTTTCTTGCCAGACCCAGGATAAAGAAATCTTGCCCAAGTGAATTATAAAAGCTCTAAGGCTTTATCCAGTTCTGTCTCGTCTATTTATGATTTTTTTCCCCCGGATTTTCAGTGTCCCTTCTAACCAACAAGTTTCTATTGGCAGAATTAACAGGTCAGTGTGGGGTTGGCTGTGAAAAGGGAGAAAATGGCTGTCTGAATTTTTATTAATTAAAGAAAATACAGATTTCGTAACAATATACATGACATGGAAATTTTGTTGATGCTAATCTCTATTATTTTTAATGATTTACATGAAAAACTATTTAAATTATAAAAGACTAATATTGACTTCATTTGTTTCCCAGACAGAAAGCTTAAATGTGGGACTATCTGGTTGGAAAGAGGAGACCAGAAAGCCCCCTTACTCTTCAGGGAGAAAGCTCGCCATACTTCTCAAAGCAAAATGCCCCCCATTCATTCCAACATAATACTATCCTCCTTCTCTTCCTAAACTGGGTGTTTTGTAAATATTTCTTTTCAAATTCTAATCATCATGCTTAAAATCACAGGATGCTTCCCCTACAGTGAGAGTGACTTGCTTGACTTTTGAGTATTTCTAAGATCAAAAACCTGAAATTTACAGGGATAAATGTGCTTTTATTACCTTGAAATTATTAATGTTATTTTAATGGTGTATGATTTATTCCCTCATTTCTAAAAAGGAACTGAAGTAGCTATACTAAATTCAGTACAGAGGAAATATGACCTTATGAAATATTTTCATGTGCTGAATTTTTTTTGTATTTCTGAATATAGGCTATGACCTACTTTTGAGATTAGAGTCAGGGACACTTTTATCCTAATCAAAATTTTCCTCCTTATATATATATCGGCATGTTGAAACTCTACATATATTAAAACATGAATTACGGCACAGACGTCTGAGACATCAAGCATAAAAAGACCTTACCCTCCATTGCAAAGGATGGAGGACTATTTCAGTACACTGAACTACCTAATCTCTTTTATAGTTTTCTTTTAATTGTATTCTTTTCCTTTTCTACATATAGAACTTACCAAAATTTGTAATTACATAATTATATGTGGTTAATAATTCAAGCTCAATATCCTCTAAGAGTGTCAGTTCCATGAGAGTAGTGATCACTTATATATTTATAAATAGATATTACTAACATTTTATGGCATTAATAATGTCCCAGGCACAGTCTAAAGTATTTAAAGTACTTCAATATAGTTAATTCTTCGTAACAGTCCTATTACGGTTATTATTTGCACTTTGCAAAAAAGGAAACAGAAAGAAGGTAATTAACTAGCCCGAAGTCCAGTTGTTGGGAAGTACAGGAGCCACTCTTCAAACCCATGCAATTCCTTGGCTCTGGTATTTATGTTCTCAATGACTATGTTACTTGGCGTGGTTATAAATGGGCTCTAGAATCAGACTGCCTTTTTTAATTCTAGCCCCACTCCTTATTAACACAGTGACTTAGGTAAAGTTACTTATCTCCCTGTTTCCTTTTGGGAAAAAATAACACATACTACCTACCACAAAGAATAGGTAATAAAATTAAATTAGTTATTACATAGAAGCAAGTAGCTCCTGATACCATGCTTGCTTCATTGCAGGTATCCAAAATAGATTTGTTCAATGAATGAAGACAAAATTACTATATAGACAGATATAACATATCCTTCCTAGCTTCTTTGGTTTTTGTTTGTTTTCTAACATATGGCTAAATTACCCAGGATCAACTCCTTTGGGGAAAGAATTTTAAAAATATAAATGAACTTCTGGGATAAAACACAGGAATTACTTTGTGATCTTAGTTTAAGCAAATGGTTCCTGAAACATGACAACAAAAGCACAGCAATAGATAAATTGGACTTCATAAAAATTAAATATTTGTGTGTATTAAAGGATACCATAAAGAAAGTGAAAGACAACCAAAGAATATGAGAAAAATTCTGCAAATCATATATGTGATTAGGGACTTGTATTGATCATATGCAAAAGTCACATTGTGACATGTATAATCACAAATAACTTAATTTTTTATCTTAATAAATCTCAACTGAATTAACAGATCACAAAAAAATTTCTTTGTTGGATAATGAAAATACAATATATTTAAGCCTAATGTTGGATATAGTGATATATTCAACATCTTTTCTATATGACATCCGGTGAAAAGGCAACAGAATATTTCATGGGATAAAAGGCTCAACAGCAGTTAGAGAGATAGAAAGGTTGTGATTAAGAGTACGTTAGAGAGAAGCTGGGAATAGCTTGAAGGGCTGCAGGTTTATAGGTTCAATTTGAGAAGGATCATGGCAATTGTGAGGGTACAAACAGAATCATGACTCAGTTCACAATTCTGAAGAGAGCAACCTGTCCTCAAGTTATTATTTTGATAATGTGGTCCTGTAGGATAAATAATTTTGCAAATTACAAAAGTTTTCAATTACTTACTTGAGTCCCTTCTGATATCTGCATAATTAGTTACTATCTCTCTTCTCATGAAGGTACAATGTGGATAGCTAAGAGAAAATGGATGACCAATAATTTAGTCTCTGTTATTTGAATTGTAATGGACTTCATGAGATTATCTGATCCTTTTACTATATTCAGGGAGTTACATCACTGGGTGTGAAGCACCTCAGTCCCACTGCTAGATAATAACATGCCTATTGATTGGAGAAAATTACTTTAATTTTACTTTTAAATAATAAGGTTGAAAACCTAAAAAAAAAAAACCCACTAAAAAGATATATAATCATGTAGTTTCTCTACTATCATTTTCCCTTATCTTCTAATTCCTATTTTCACCTCTTCCATGAATAATGATTTTTTTCAGAATTCCTTAAGTCTAATTCTTTTTTTTTTTTAAGATTTTATTTATTTATTTATTTATTTGTCAGAGAGAGAGAGATAGAGCACATGAAGGTAGAGGCAGAGAGAGAAGCAGGCTCCCCACTGAACAAGGAGCCCGATGTGGGACTCGATCCCAGGACCCTGGGATTATGACCTGAGCCAAAGGCAGTGACTTAACCGAATAAGCCACCCAGGTGTCCCCTTAAGTATAATTCTTTTATGCATATGCAAGAATACAAAAATATAGAATAGTCTTACCTCACATTTTAAAATACAAGACTATATACATACACACTGCTGTCCAGCATCTGCTTTGATGTTAAAGTGTTTCTTTCAGTTATGTCCATAACAGTACCTAGATATTTTCCATCTTCTTAACATTTGTATGTTATTCCATTGTTTAATAGACACATGCAACTATTTGCCATTTCAGATGCTGCTGTAAATGAATATTTATGCATGTATATATGCATAGATATGCACACACACATATACACACATATACATGTATGCACATGCATGTATATGTGTGCATACATGTGTATGTGTATGTCAGAATTCAGTAAGATAATTTCCTAAAGGGGATATGGATAGGGCATAATTTACATTTAAATACATCATCCACATTCTAAAACAGCTACACTGATACATGACTTCTGGGTGAAACTTGGGTTTTTCCAGGCCACATGAGCTTAGGGCAGACACAGTAATGTCAATCAGTATCAGTCTCTCTGACTCAACCTTGAAACACAGATATGGAAAAAATCAGAATCCCTTCCATATGGTCCTCAGTAATTACTTGGTAATTACTAATATGTTCTCATAATTAGTCATGCTCCCTCTGTCATTCACACGGATAGTAATTGGGTCTTGGGTTGTTACTGTGACACTTACCTCCTTCATGTCATAATGTGAGCTATGTTTTCATGTCTCTGCTGTCCTCTACTCCTGATATTACCCCATGGATGCCCATGCTAATTCTATGCCACATTCCCTCACCACCTTACCCTAAAATGCAGAGCACATCCTCTCATTTTCAGTTTATTCCATACACTCAGGTGATACAAATAAATAACTCTTGATTTTCTATTTTCTAATAGTATAGAATATATTAAACAATAGATCCCTTCTGGATATAATACTCAACAACTCCTGACTAAAGTCTAGCTGGGCTTGCTAAAAGCCTAAGCTCAACTAGTTCTTCTGCCCGGAGACCCTAAAGATGTACAAACACAGAAACAAACAGACACACACACACATCCGAATGAATTTTATTTTAATTTTCCTTTTAAGTTATCTCCTTTGTCCTCCTTTCCAGTATAGTTAATAAGCTATTACTGAGAACTTGTGACTTTTAAGAGACTTCTAAACTTTTAAAATAATATTTTAACTTCTAGAAGACAATAGCAATTCAGATATTATTTGCAAAATACATGATCCTTCTTATACATTCTATGATAATTACAACTTTGCTCTGAATTTTAGAAGACTTACATAATTATTTCAAAAGGCTTCAAGAACATAATAATTCAATTTTTCACAATTATTCCTAATGTCATTTTTAGATTAACTGCATTGTAGAAAATAAAATGATTTGTTCTTCAACCTTTGTTTTACAATGTGACTCTTTCTAGTTAACTAATGTTTGATCTTGTATTTCAAGAAACTATAAAATTGGGCAACAGTTTGTTCTCTTAATGGATGGTTTACACATGCTTTACAAAATCAAATTAAAAAGTAAAATTATTTCATTTAAACTACTGACAGGTCAACTACTGCATTGGAGTTCAATATTTAGAATTAATATACAACTGGAAACACCTAACATACTAGATCTTTTCTTACCTTTCCTGCTCTCCAGAACTATCTTTTAGATCCTGACCTGTGCTAGATGAAAATAAACAATAATGGGTTTATAAAAACTTTATAACAATTATTATCTTGCTTTGAATATCCTGAACAGTTATGGTTTATACTTCTCTCCTGGCATTTACATTCTATCTCTATTGGTTTATGTTTATGCCTTATCGAGTAATTAGGATCTAACTCCTGAGATTAAGTCACTTTATATGCTATATCTCTTAATAGAGTATCTCTCTTATGGCAGAAGTTCAAAAATTACTAGCTGAAGATGATTGTGTGTGATAACTCAAGGCACACTGCTGATTAAATGGAATCATTTGTATTATAAAAGGACTTAACATGGATATTGACAAGCAAAAAATATCAATAAATGTTCGTTTCACTGCATTTTTCAAATGCCTTTGGTTAATCCGACATGCAAGACATTCTGGGCTTCATTTTATTTACTTACTTTTATTTAAATCCCAGTTAGTTAACATACAATGTAATAGTGGTTTCAGGTGTACAACATAGTGCTTCAACAATTCCACACATCACCCCATCGTCATCACAAGTGCCCACCTTAATCCCCATCACATCTTTCACCCACCTCCCTTCTGGAAACCAGCATTTTGTCCTCTATGGTTAAGAGTCTGTTTCTTGGGGAACCTGGGTGGCTCCATGGGTTAAGCTGCTGCCTTCGGCTCAGGTCATGATCTCAGGGTCCTGGGATCGAGTCCCACATTGGGCTCTCTGCTCGGTGGGGAGCCTGCTTCCCTCTCTCTCTCTTTCTCTCTCTCTCTCATTGCCAGCCTCTCTACCTACCTGTGATCTCTCTCTGTCAAATAAATAAATAAAATCTTAAAAAAAAAAAAAAAAGAGTCTGTTTCTTGGTTTGCCTCCCTCTCTGCTTTTCTTCCCTTCACTTATTTGTTTTACTTCCTAAATTCCATATATGAATAAAATCATACAGTATTTGTCTTTCCCTGACTTATTTTCCTCAGCATAATACTCTCTAGCTCTATCCAAGCCTTTACAAATGGCAAGATTTTTCATTCATCTTTTATGCCTGAGTAATATTCTATTATAGATACATACACCACTTTTCTTTTTTCCATTCATCAATCTATGCACACAGGGACATTTCCATAATTTGGCTATCATATATAATGCTGCTATAATGTATCTTTTTGAATTAACCCATTGAATTAACCCATTGAATTTTGCATTCTGTGGGTAAATAAATACCTAGTACTGCAATTGGCCCAACTGGAGGGGAGTTCTGTTTTCACCTTTTTGAGGAACCTCCATACTGTTTTCCACAGTGGCTGCACCAGTTTGCATTCCCACCAAGAATGCAAGAAGGTATTCCTTTCTCCACATCCTTGCCAACACCTATTATTTCTTGTGTTGTTGATTTAAGCCAATCTGATGGGAGTGTGGTGATATTTCATTATAATTTTTATCTGTATTTCCCTGATAAGTGATAATGAACATCTTCTCATGTGTCTGTTGGCTATCCGCATGTCTTCATCGAAAGTGTATTTGTGTCTTCTGCCCATTTTTAATTGGATTTTGTTTTGTTTTGTTTTATAAGTTCTTTATACATTTTGGACATTAAACCTTTATCAGATATGTCATTTACAATTATCTTCTCCCATTCTGTCATAGGGTGTTTTTTAGTTTTGATGATTGTTTCCTTTGTTGTGCAGAAGCTTTTTATTTTAATGTAGTCCCAATAGTTTCTTTTTTATTTTGGTTCCCTTGTCTGGGTCTCATTTTAATTAAAAATATAAATGGTATAAGCTCTTTTTTATTTCTTTAGTACTTTAGCTCTATTTCTCAATTAACAGGTAAAATACATACTATTGAAGTAAATTTCTCTGTCTTTTGGGATTAAATAATTCAAAGTTAACATGTAAATTTCTGATCATACTTCACCAATAATAAATGAGCCTACACATTTCACACAGTATGTCAAGCCACTTAAATAATCATTTCCTTAGGGGTGCCTGGCAGGGCTCAGTGGGTTAAGCATCTGCCTTGGGTTCAGGTCATGATCCCAGGGTTCTGGGATGAGCCCAGTATCCGGTTCCTGGCTCTGCAGGGAGTCTGCTTCTCCCTCTTCCTCCAGTCACCCTCCTCAACTATATTCTCTGTCTCTCAAAAAAATAAAATCTTAAAAAAAAATTAAAAAAGAAGAATGTCCTTAAATCACTTTGGCTTTAATGAGTGAATCTAAAACGTTTATCATATCTAATTTTTTGTCTCATTAAAAATTACATAGGCTTAACAAGAAATCTGCTAAGAGCTTATTACATAGTTCTAAAGGTATAATCTCTGTGATACCACAGACATGTTAATTTTATAAATGTAGTATTCTGTAAGTACAAGTATTCAAAGAAGCAGTTAGAGCTTGGCCTTCAGAGTCAAACTTCAGCTTGAAAATTATATGTAGATTATATAAAACAATCCAAAAACATGGTTTATCCATGGCATCTAGCGTATTACTATAACTGTTAAATGATACAGAGAGATAGAAATTTGTATCTCCAATTCCCCCATTATGAAAAATTAATAAATCCTTTCTTATTTGCACTAAAAATAAAAATAGTATGAGGGGGGCCTGGGTTGTTCAGTGGATTAAAGCCTCTGCCTTTGGCTCAGGTCATGATCCCAGGGTCCTGGGATCGAGCCCCACATCAGGCTCTCTGCTCAGCGGGGAGCCTGCTTCCTCCTTGCTCTCTGCCTGCCTCTCTGCCTACTTGTGATCTCTGTCAAGTAAATAAATAAAATATTTTTAAAAAATAGTATGAAACAAGAACAGCATCATGACTATCTTTTATTTCTTCAAATAAAACACTATGTTCTTTATAAGGATTAATCACAAATTTAAAAAAAAATTGACCCATCTATTCTGCATCTAGAAAGTATTTGAATAAAACAATAAAAACTGCTTAAAGGAAATTTTAAAATATGGAGAGAACTAAAAACTAATCAAAAAGTTACATAAAACAAATATTTTCCTGCAGACCACATATAAATATTTGTAAGATTGTTCTAGATTTCTAAATTACATATTATGTAGATTTACTCTCATCATATGTAGGTTAAGTAAAAAGAGGTTTCAGAAACAAAAATACAGAAAATGTAATTTAGCTTAATGTCATCATGGTTGTTTCAAGACCAGTCACTGTCCCTTTTGGTATTTTTTAATCCACTATTTGTTTTGTGCTTATATTTTTGTTTCATAGTTTGCATGATTGTTATCTCTCCTCTTTTTATTTTTTTTTTGTTTTCAGTTACTATATTTTGTTACTTCCTTATTCTCATCTCCTTATTCTCGTTCAATCATTATCTAATCCTTCATTTGCATACTTCCATTCTTTTTTTATTCTTGATTCTTTTGCTTATGTGTGGAAGTTTTGGGTTTTGCTTTCATTGTTTATATTTTGTTCCTCCTTCAATTCCTTTTTCTTCACCCAAATTCCTTGTCTCACTATGCTTGTGTGTGTGTTATGTATATATTTGCAGATTTGACATTTCGGCTCATTGGCAAGAGTCAGAATATGATCAGAAGAGGAAGACATAATAGAGTAACAAAAAATATGATAAAACAGATTTCAGTTTCTTCAAAAAATGGTTAGAAAGTAACATTTTGAGAACTGAATCTATTGTTGCTTTCCTTAATACCAGTTTTACTGGATTAATGCCAGTCTTTCCAGAACTAAGACTGAAATGCAGAAGATACTTTATACACAGTCACATTACACTTAATGTACTTTACCTGTTCATGTATCCTAATCATATTACATATTTTCCTTTGTATCAAAAAACACAATAGGTCATTTGAGTAAATTTTAAAGTACCATTCAAAAGAAGAAACCTGTATTATTTCTTGTTCTCAGAGTTACAGTTTCTACTATTATTTAAAACTCGAGTGGAAAGTAGTAACTTTGTTCAAACTTCTGTCTTATCCTTTAAAATGAGCTTTATCTAAAGAACTAGATGTAATCATACACTTTCTTTCCAGCCATTGGGGCCTGAAAGAAGATCTGTGTAGTCTGGCACTAAAGGAATAGGAATATGGCATTACTCATTTGTCATAACATTATTTAAATAAAACCATCAATCAAAACGACTCAAAGTATACAGATGCATAATGACAACACTTTTAGTGTTTTGTTGGTGTTTATCAAAGGAAAGGTAGCTGTGTTAAGAATTCATGCAATTAAACATTCTTATCAGTGATTTAAAAAGCAATAAGCCAGACATCATTTCTAAAAACATGATGTGGGGGTGCATGGGTGGCTCAGTGGGTTAAAGCCTTTGTCTTCAGCTCAGATCATGATCCCAGGGTCCTGGATAGAGACCCACATGGGGCACTTTACTCTGCGGGGAGCCTGCTTCCTCCTCTCTGTCTCTGTCTACCTCTCTGCCTACTTGTGATCTCTGTCTGTCAAATAAATAAATAAAATCTTTAAAAAAATAAATAAAACATGATTTAGAAAACCATCAAGATAGTCAATTTCTTGAAAATACACTTCTAAGAAACCATTGTTGAAAATGAATTTATTAAAATACAGCTTGATATCTATATTTTATTCTTATCTGTTCGATATCTGTTATTTAATATTTTATAAAAATATTTTTCATGTGTTATTTTTTATCTTAAAATTTTTACTATGTATTTTCCATGTAATTTTATCTTGCTAATTGATAATATCATGTTTTACAATAAATAAATACATATATATGTTTTCAAATGAACGGCTTCCTTAGTAGATTAGTAAATATATCCTTTAATTATGTATCTAGCAACATATATTAATTAATCCCAAACTGAATTCACATTTAGAGTTATGAAAGAAAGCAATAATTAAGATTACAAGAGTTGCATGCTCATGATACATTAAATTTTATTTCCACGTAATAACTATCAACATTTTGTTTTCTTTGGGGTTAGCGTACCTGCCTAATTTTTAAACAAGTATAAATTTACATGGATGGCTAATTTGTCCTACTCCTTTAGAAAATAATAATATTCAAATTTTAAGAGAGAAATACTTTAAGGTTACATGCATGAATCTAGAAATCATCTATATAAATGCAGGAGGAAAATGATGATATGGATGAATATGATTGGTCCTATATGACTGGTAAATACGACCAAAACTGAACCGTTTCAGTAACAGGGGGAAGGAGAGGCAGTAAGGTAATATTAAAGCAAAAAATATATATATATTAATTACACAGTTTTTTTCCTTTAGCTACAAAGGACATTACTGGGAAAAAAATAACAATATTTTAATAACGCCTATAGTTTAGATAAGTAGTATGATATCAGTGTTAATTTTCTAATTCTTATAACTATTGCAGAAAGTAAGAGATTATCTTTGTCATTTTGGAAATGCACACCAATGTATCTAGAATTAAAGAGTTATCATGTGAGCAATTTACTCTTAAGTGGTCCATGGTAATATATATAATTTTTAAAAATCAGAATTTTTAAAAAGATGAGACAGGCTCAGACTAGATAATTGAAACATGCCTTAAGTCAACCAATGTAAATCTGCAATGACTAAAGTCATACTGAGTCATACTGGTAGTTGTCAGTGGTATGTTTTCATAAAGTTTCAGACAAAAAACTTTAGGTTTTTCAAAAACAGAGAGAGACAAAGACACCATGGCAGACCTGCCATGGCCTGAGGAAGGGTCATTTTTTAAAATGGCTCTTTCAGAATCAATTTCAGCAGCAGATACCAGTGTGGGAGTCTTCTCACAAAAGCAAGGGAAATACTGTAATGGGAGAGAGTGTGCTAGTCTTTTATAGCAAAGCTGCCCATGGCAACTCAACTTGCTATTATGTTTCAATCCTTCAACACAAACAACGGAAAAGGGGTTGCACCTAAAAAGACCAAAGTTGTGAAAGGATAAAAATGGGTACAGAAACAACATATTTCCTGAGGACATTTTTTTTTTTTCTTTTGAGGACAAATTTTTAATCTACATCTGTAATCCACTCGGTCCTCTTTTTATCTTATAACATTTTGTCTTTCTACCTAAAAGTCAAAAGAACTACGGTTTTGGGGGGCAAACCCCTCAGGAACATTTCTAAATGTTACATGATACTTATTACAAACCTTAGTATTTATTACTTTCAAAGCAATAGTGTGAGTAGTCAGTGGCTATTATAAGAGTAATACCATTATTTACTGCTAATATTGGTAATATTATTTAATACTTAAACTCAGTGCCTGATGCAACAGTATGTTCTTTACTTTATACATTATGGCTTTTAATACTTAAAAATAACTTCATGAGGTAGGTACTGATAGTTTCAGTTGAAGAAACAGAAATCAAGAAGTTGTGTAAATTGTTCAAGATAACACTAGCAAGTACAAAAGCTTAGCAGTTTAACTTCAGAGCTTACACTTTTATGAAAGTTTGATGATGATATGTAACTTCACAATGTACAATATGTCCCAAAAGGTATTCCATATAAAGACTGATAGATTAGCCAAACTGTTATGGGTCACTACGTCTACATGAATTAGAATATATAGTGTTTCTTGACATTAAATTATATGAATCCCTTATGAATTTATGGATTTGCAAATTATATGCACATTTCTTTAAATGACAATGAAGAAAACACTATTTGCTGGTAAGGAAAATGTAATGTGCTAAGATTAAAATTGAATCTAAAAATTTCTAGTTTGATTTTATTTGTTCAACAATTTTATTTTGTGCC
The DNA here is from genome assembly GCF_964662115.1 of Mustela nivalis. Taxonomy (NCBI): domain Eukaryota; kingdom Metazoa; phylum Chordata; class Mammalia; order Carnivora; family Mustelidae; genus Mustela; species Mustela nivalis. The sequence continues at coordinate 113,536,610 of NC_139023.1, forward strand.
TATTTTGTCCTAGGTACTAAGAAAGTCATGTTTACGGAGACATAAATTCCTGGTATCCTGGAACTTTCTTCCTACTAAGAAAATCAGAAAATACACAAAATAAAAATAGAGAGTACAGTATAAAATAATAAGAGATAGGATAAAAAGGAAAGCAGCAATATATAAAAGGTCTGTCTTATGTTCAGTAAAATCTACAAATATCCAGATTCCATTCATTAATTCTAGTTTTACCCTGTGGAGGCGAACAGGAGAAAAAAGAATCTTTTTTTTCTCTTTTAAGAAAATAGCCTTTGAGTTATGTTAAATTGCCTACCTACCATATCCTAGCAGAAAACTTTCTTATTTAAAATAAACAGATTCCAATTACATTAAATGCACATGATATGAAATTATTTTGTCTATTTTCCTCTGGACTTAATCCATTCTATTAATGTCCCTCTGCAACCATGGCCAACCTAGAAGAGCCAATAGATACGGCTGAATCAAGGCAAAGTCACCTTTTTCACTCTTTCTTTCTGTATCCCAGAGTTCTTTATCTTATGGGTAACAACAAAAATTCTAATAAATTTAGGAATAAAGGTCAGTTCTGACACTTCTTAGCTAAATGGTTTTGGACAGGTTATTTATTTTCATTCCATTAATTTTCTTTATTGCTTTACTATTTTATAGTGATTTCAATCTCATTGCTTTGTTGTTGAAGATAAATAGCTGAGTATGTGAAAGTCACTACCCCCCGGGTATACACATAGTTCACAGTGCATAGTACACACTTACTGTGAGTGTCTCTTATCCTCTCATATTGAGTTCAGACTTGAGCTAAACTTGCATGCTGTAGTCAAATAAAGTTTATCCTCCTTTCTCACTGTGAACTTGTGTTTACAGCTTCTAGGGTTTTTTTTTAAGACTTTTGACTTAATTCTCAAGTATCATTTCAAAAACCTTCATCTGGTCTTCCAATTTTTCCTAGTTTTTTTTTTAATTTCAGTTTTTTAATTCAACATATTTGCTATTCTGTCAAGCTTCCTAGCACCTGTAAGTTTGAAAAAACTATTTCTAATATTCTTAACCAAATTAATTAAGCATGAAAATTTAGGATGCAACATAGTCAGGGATGGAGTCTTAAACCACCAGGAATCTGCCTTCCAATTAATACTAATCCATAACTCATAGCTATCTAAATATGATCTTTCAACCAATTATAATGCAGCCTGGTTCTTTCATTTGTCAATATTTTTCCATCTTGCCAAAAGGGACATTAAAAGAGACCTTATAAAATGACTTAATGAAATCTAAATATATTAAGTCCACTTTTCTTTTAGAGTATATTTGAAGGAAATTCCAGTCATAAAGTGTGTAGTACCTCCTTGAGAAATAATCATGAAATTCATAGCATCTACTAAAATGGAATTAGATGCTGTTAGATTTTGAAGCAAGTCCTTATAAGTGTGAAGCTCAAAATGACAGTTTTAATAGTTCCCAGAGGGGTGTTTTGTTTGTTTGTTTGGTTTGGTTTGGTTTCTTTTCCCCCTACAGAGAAGATAGCCACATGATTTTTTGAAGAGAGTCAGGGTGGAGTCATATAGGAGTCACCGAGTTTCTATGCAACAGTGGAAAATTATCTAAAAAAACCATTTTATAATTTTTAAATGTTAAAACACCATACTGTCCCTTGCCCATACCTCTGCTATGTACAAGGAGTATAGTAAGATCAATTAAATGACGACTTTTAATAAACCATAATTTCTATGTAAAAATATCAGAAACTCATGGCCATAACATAGTATTGTGAAAATTATTTTTCTTTATAAGCATTTTACTAAATACCTAGTTCAGAGTTTCTTTCTAAAATGTGAAACTTTCAGAATCATGAACATTATGTTATTCATTTGTACGCTAAAATTGTTATGTATGCAAATATATTGAAAATTGTTGACTCTAGAATAAAGAGTCAGTTTCCACTACTTTGATGCTACCTAAGGTATATGCTAACATATACTGTGAACCGCCAAATAGAGATATAGAATGCCACATTACGCGACTGACCACAAAACCTAGTTTTCTCATATTACTTCTAATATTTCCCAATTTCATTTTTATGGTAGTTACTGAGATTAGATAATATTTTCCCCACAAGAAGTATTACAGGGGTGCATGATGAAGATGGCGGAGAAGTAGCAAGCTGAGACTGCTTCAGCTAGCCGGAGATCAGCTAAATAGCTTATCTAAAGATTGCAAACACCTGAAAATCCATCGGCAGATCGAAGAGAAGAAGAACAGCAATTCTGGAAACAGAAAAACAACCACTTTCTGAAAGGTAGGACCGGCGGAGAAGTGAATCCAAAGCGACGGGAAGATAGACCCCGGGGGGAGGGGCCGGCTCCCAGCAAGCGGCGGAGCAACCGCGCACAAAATCAGGACTTTTAAAAGTCTGTTCCGCTGAGGGACATCGCTCCAGAGGCTAAACCGGGGCGAAGCCCACGCGGGGTCAGCATGGCCTCAGGTCCCGCAGGGTCACAGAAGGATCGGGGGTGTCTGAGTGTTGCAGAGCTTGCGGGTATTGGAACGGGAAAGCCGGCTGCAGAGACAGAGCCAAAAGTAAGCTCACAGCTCGGTGTTACCTTGAACCGGTCCCAGGCTCGGTGAGCTCGGAGCGCGGCCAAAGGTCAGGCAGACGGGAGAGACTGGGCGCTGTTCTCTGAGGGCGCACTGAGGAGTGGGGCCCTGGGCTCTCGGCTCCTCCGGGCCGGAGACTAGGGGGCCGCCATTTGTATTCCCGTCCTCCGGAACTCTACGGAAAGCGCTCAGGGAACAAAAGCTCCTGAAAGCAAACCCGAGCGGATTACTCACCCTGGCCCTGGGTAAGGGCGGTGTAATTCTGCCTGGGGCAAAGACACTTGAGAATCACTACAACAGGCCCCTCCCCCAGAAGATCAACAAGAAATCCAGCCTAGACCAAGTTCACCTACCAAGGAGTGCGGTTTCAATATCAAGGAGAGCAGCAGAATTCCAGAGGAGGAGAAAGCCAAGCACGGAACTCATGGCTTTTTTCCTGTGATTTTTTTAGTCTTGCAGTTAATTTAATTTTTTCTTTTTCATTTTTTGTTTTTTGTTTTTTTTTTTTTTTCTCGCCTTCGGGTAAAATTTTTTTTTTAACTGTTACCTTTTTCTTTTTTAACGATTTTTTACTAGTTTATCTAATATATATATATTTTTCTTTTTACATTTTTCTCAGGTGTTTTCTTTTTTTAAAAAATATTTTTCTTTCTTTTTTTTCTCTTTTCTTTGTTCTTTTTTTTTTTTCCTTTCTTCCTTTTGGAACCTCTTTTTCTCCCCTTTCTCCCCACTCACGATTTTTGGATCTCTTCTAATTTGGTTAAAGCATATTTTCCTGGGGTTGTTGCCACCCTTTTAGTATTTTACTTGCCCCTTCATTTACTCTTACCTGGCCAAAATGACAAGACGTAAAAATTCAACACAAAAAAAAGAACAAGAGGCAGTACCGAAGGCTAGGGACCTAATCAATACAGACATTGGTAATATGTCAGATCTAGAGTTCAGAATGACAATTCTCAAGGTTCTAGCCGGGCTCGAAAAAGGCATGGAAGATATTAGAGAAACCCTCTCGAGAGATATAAAAGCCCTTTCTGGAGAAATAAAAGAACTAAAATCTAACCAAGTTGAAATCAAAAAAGCTATTAATGAGGTGCAATCAAAAATGGAGGCTCTAACTGCTAGGATAAATGAGGCAGAAGAAAGAATTAGTGATATAGAAGACCAAATGACAGAGAATAAAGAAGCTGAAGAAAAGAGGGACAAACAGCTACTGGACCACGAGGGGAGAATTCGAGAGATAAGTGACACCATAAGACGAAACAACATTAGAATAATTGGGATTCCAGAAGAAGAAGAAAGAGAGAGGGGAGCAGAAGGTATACTGGAGAGAATTATTGGGGAGAATTTCCCCAATATGGCAAAGGGAACGAGCATCAAAATTCAGGAGGTTCAGAGAACGCCCCTCAAAATCCATAAGAATAGGCCCACACCCCGTCACCTAATAGTAAAATTTACAAGTCTCAGTGACAAAGAGAAAATCCTGAAAGCAGCCCGGGAAAAGAAGTCTGTAACATACAATGGTAAAAATATTAGATTGGCAGCTGACTTATCCACAGAGACCTCGCAGGCCAGAAAGAGCTGGCATGATATTTTTAGAGCACTAAACGAGAAAAACATGCAGCCCAAAATACTATATCCAGCTAGGGTATCATTGAAAATAGAAGGAGAGAATAAAACCTTCCAGGACAAACAACAACTGAAAGAATTTGCAAATACCAAACCAGCTCTACAGAAAATATTGAAAGGGGTCCTCTAAGCAAAGAGAGACCCTACAAGTGGTAGATCAGAAAGGAACAGAGACCATATACAGTAACAGTCACCTTACAGGCAATACAATGGCACTAAATTCATATCTCTCAATAGTTACCCTGAATGTGAATGGGCTAAATGCCCCTGTCAAAAGTCACAGGGTATCGGAATGGATAAAAAAACAAAACCCATCTATATGTTGCCTCCAAGAAACTCATTTTAAGCCCGAAGACACCTCCAGATTTAAAGTGAGGGGGTGGAAAAGAATTTACCATGCTAATGGACATCAGAAGAAAGCAGGAGTGGCAATCCTTATATCAGATTAATTAGATTTTAAGCCAAAGACTATAATAAGAGATGAGGAAGGACACTATATCATACTCAAAGGGTCTGTCCAACAAGAAGATCTAACAATTTTAAATATCTATGCCCCCAACGTGGGAGCAGCCAACTATATAAACCAATTAATAACAAAATCAAAGAAACACATCAACAATAATACAATAATAGTAGGGGACTTTAACACTCCCCTCACTGAAATGGACAGATCATCCAAGCAAAAGATCAGCAAGGAAATAAAGGCCTTAAACGACACACTGGACCAGATGGACATCACAGATATATTCAGAACATTTCATCCCAAAGCAACAGAATACACATTCTTCTCTAGTGCACATGGAATATTCTCCAGAATAGATCACATCCTCGGTCCTAAATCAGGACTCAACCGGTATCAAAAGATTGGGATCATTCCCTGCATATTTTCAGAACACAATGCTCTAAAGCTAGAACTCAACCACAAAAGGAAGTTTGGAAAGAACCCAAATACATGGAGACTAAACAGTATCCTTCTAAAGAATGAATGGGTCAACCGGGAAATTAAAGAAGAATTGAAAAAAATCATGGAAACCAATGATAATGAAAATACAATGGTTCAAAATCTGTGGGACACAACAAAGGCAGTCCTGAGAGGAAAATATATAGCGGTACAAGCCTTTCTCAAGAAACAAGAAAGGTCTCAGGTACACAACCTAACCCTACACCTAAAGGAGCTGGAGAAAGAACAAGAAAGAAACCCTAAGCCCAGCAGGAGAAGAGAAATCATAAATATCAGAGCAGAAATCAATGAAATAGAAACCAAAAACACAATAGAACAAATCAACGAAACTAGGAGCTGGTTCTTTGAAAGAATTAATAAAATTGATAAACCCCTGGCCCGACTTATCAAAAAGAAAAGAGAAAGGACCCAAATAAATAAAATCATGAATGAAAGAGGAGAGATCACAACTAACACCAAAGAAATACAAACTATTATAAGAACATACTATGAGCAACTCTACGGCAATAAATTTGACAATCTGGAAGAAATGGATGCATTCCTAGAAACATATAAACTACCACAACTGAACCAGGAAGAAATAGAAAGCCTGAACAGACCCATAACCAGTAAGGAGATTGAAACAGTCATTAAAAATCTCCAAACAAACAAAAGCCCAGGGCCAGACGGCTTCCCGGGGGAATTCTACCAAACATTTAAAGAAGAACTAATTCCTATTCTCCTGAAACTGTTCCAAAAAATAGAAATGGAAGGGAAACTTCCAAACTCATTTTATGAGGCCAGCATCACCTTGATCCCAAAACCAGACAAGGTTCCCACCAAAAAAGAGAGCTATAGACCAATATCCTTGATGAACACAGATGCGAAAATACTCAACAAAATACTAGCCAATAGGATTCAACAGTACATTAAAAAGATTATTCACCACGACCAAGTGGGATTTATTCCAGCCTGCAAGGTTGGTTCAACATCCGCAAATCAGTCAATGTGATACAACACATCAATAAAAGAAAGAACAAGAACCATATGATACTCTCAATAGATGCTGAAAAAGCATTTGACAAAGTACAGCATCCCTTCCTGATCAAAACTCTTCAAAGTGTAGGGATAGAGGGCACATACCTCAATATCATCAAAGCCATCTATGAAAAACCCACCGCAAATATCGTTCTCAATGGAGAAAAACTGAAAGCTTTTCTGCTAAGGTCAGGAACACGGCAGGGATGTCCATTATCACCACTGCTATTCAACATAGTACTAGAGGTCCTAGCCTCAGCAATCAGACAACAAAAGGAAATTAAAGGCCTCCAAATTGGCAACGAAGAAGTCAAATTATCACTCTTCGCAGATGATATGATACTATATGTGGAAAACCCAAAAGACTCCACTCCAAAACTGCTAGAACTTATACAGGAATTCAGTAAAGTGTCAGGATATAAAATCAATGCACAGAAATCAGTTGCATTTCTCTACACCAACAGCAAGATAGAAGAAAGAGATATTAAGGAGTCAATCCCATTTACAATTGCATCCAAAACCATAAGATACCTAGGAATAATCCTAACCAAAGAGACACAGAATCTATACTCAGAAAACTATAAAGTACTCATGAAAGAAATTGAGAAAGACACAAAGAAATGGAAAAATGTTCCATGCTCCTGGATTGGAAGAATAAATATTGTGAAAATGTCTATGCTACCTAAAGCAATCTACACATTTAATGCAATTCCTATCAAAGTACCATCCATCTTTTTCAAAGAAATGGAACAAATAATGCTAAAATTTATATGGAACCAGAAAAGACCTCGAATAGCCAAAGGGATATTGAAAAAGAAAGCCAACGTTGGTGGCGTCACAATTCCGGACTTCAAGCTCTATTACAAAGCTGTCATCATCAAGACAGCATGGTACTGGCACAAAAACAGACAAATAGATCAATGGAACAGAATAGAGAGCCCAGAAATAGACCCTCAAATCTATGGTCAACTAATCTTCGACAAAGCAGGAAAGAATGTCCAATGGAAAAAAGACAGCCTCTTCAATAAATGGTGCTGGGAAAATTGGACAGCCACATGCAGAAAAATGAAATTGGACCATTTCCTTACACCACACACAAAAATAGACTCAACATGGATGAAGGACCTCAATGTGCGACAGGAATCCATCAAAATCCTTGAGGAGAACACAGGCAGCAACCTCTTCGACCTCAGCTGCAGCAACATCTTCCTAGAAACAACGCCAAAGGCAAGGGAAGCAAGGGAAAAAATGAACTATTGGGATTTCATCAAGATCAAAAGCTTTTGCACAGCAAAGGAAACAGTTAACAAAATCAAAAGACAACTGACAGAATGGGAGAAGATATTTGCAAACGACATATCAGATAAAGGACTAGTGTCCAGAATCTATAAAGAACTTAGCAAACTCAACACCCAAAGAACAAATAATCCAATCAAGAAATGGGCAGAGGACATGAACAGACATTTCTGCAAAGAAGACATCCAGATGGCCAACAGACACATGAAAAAGTGCTCCATATCACTCGGCATCAGGGAAATACAAATCAAAACCACAATGTGATATCACCTCACACCAGTCAGAATGGCTAAAATCAACAAGTCAGGAAATGACAGATGCTGGCGAGGATGTGGAGAAAGAGGAACCCTCCTACATTGTTGGAATGCAAGCTGGTGCAGCCACTCTGGACAACAGCATGGAGGTTCCTCAAAATGTTGAAAATAGAACTGCCCTATGACCCAGCAATTGCACTATTGGGTATTTACCCTAAAGATACAAACGTAGTGATCCAAAAGGGCACATGCACCCGAATGTTTATAGCAGCAATGTCCACAATAGCCAAACTATGGAAAGAACCTAGATGTCCATCAACAGATGAATGGATCACGAAGATGTGGTATATATACACAATGGAATACTATGCAGCCATCAAAAGAAATGAAATCTTGCCATTTGCGACAACATGGATGGAACTAGAGCGAATCATGCTTAGCGAAATAAGTCAAGCAGAGAAAGACAACTATCATATGATCTCCCTGATATGAGGAAGTGGTGATGCAACATGGAGGCTTAAGTGGGTAGGAGAAGAATAAAAGAAACAAGATGGGATTGGGAGGGAGACAAACCATAAGTGACTCTTAATCTCACAAAACAAACTGAGGGTTGCTGGGGGGAGGGGGTTGGGGAGAAGAGGGTGGGATTATGGACATTGGGGAGGGTATGTGCTTTGGTGAGTGCTGTGAAGTGTGTAAACCTGGTGATTCACAGACCTGTACCCCTGGGGATAAAAATATATGTTTATAAAAAATAAAAAATTTAAAAAAAAAAAAAAAGAAGTATTACAGGAACTGAGCTCTGGTGTTGGGGATGAGAGCCAAGTCTGTCACACACACATGCACACACGAACACACACACAGTAAACTACAGGAGAAGACAAGGAATCAGGAATTGAATTAAATATTTCTGTGTGAAATGAACTTCATAAGAATAAGGAGTGCTCAAAGTTTGGTGGCCATTGCTGAAGTATTATATACATAGGACTGCTTAAAAGGAACAAGACTTTGAGAGCAGTGCAGGATCTCATCAATATGAACTCACAGCCTTCAAGCAAGTGTGGTTCCTGCCAAAGCTAGCTGATATGCAGCATGCTGATTTAGATTGTACTTTAACCCTTCCTCAGGATGAGGAATTATATTAGCCTTCGGAAGATCTAGTCATGATGAAGTGTAGAGGGCAGAAGCAAGGAAAATGAGGTAGCTGATAACTGGAGAAAGACCCAGGGATACTACGGTGACTAATAGTATTGGTAATACTATTGTGACTTCAGGAAATACTAAAACTGCATGTAAAATATTGTGAAAATATAGTTGAGTCAGGGAATCCAAAGCTTTCTTCAAGTTTTCAATATAGCCAATGACCTAAAACAGCAAAAACTCTTCCAGATACATAAAACTCTGCTCTTTTCCTCACAGCAATATCAACAATTGCCCTCAGTGAAACAATTTGGAAGAAAATTGATCTCTTTTAGAGTTCTCTGGCAGAAGATGAGCAAACAATCTCTAAGCACCAGGTAGTACTAGTAGGAAATAAACAGTAACTCTTCCAATGACAAGAAGAAAGATTTTTAAAATACTGGTTCACAAAAGAAGAACAACGTTGCACTTGTGAATTAGTAAAGAAAAATTTTACTTGGGGTGCCTTGTTGGCTCAATAGTTAAGCAGCTGCCTTTGGTCAAGTCATGATCCCAGGAGCCCCACATTAGGCTCCTTGCTCAGGGAGATGCCTGCTTCTCCCTCTCCCACTCCCCCTGCTTGTGTTCCCTCTCTTGCTGTGTCTCTCTCTGTCAAATAAGTAAATAAAATCTTTAAAATTTTTTTTATTTATACTACAGACTTTAAAAAATCTTTTAAAAATGTAAAAAAGGCCCACCCTAAACAGAGAAATTTCTTTAAATTTAAATAAGTATTATATCATCTTCATGTTCTGGTAACTCTTCTTGCATAATATTAGGTCATAATATTGAGATAGTATCCACGAGAGAGCTTTCCAATTCTATTTCCATCTTCCTTTCTCTCTATAAAGTATACTCCTTCTTCTCCTGGACACAGCTACCACAATATGGCTTAGTTCCCATTTATCCTGGTCTTATCAGCCAGGAACTGTAAAGTGAAGTAACTTTTGACAAATATTTCTGTCGGTTGTTCAATGAGGGACACACTGGGAGGTTTGATCAGGGAGTATAAAAATAGACTTCACAATGTATCCCATTCTTTGCATACTTGCTTATTCTTCTTTTATGCAAAGTTGCTTTTACTGTTTTGTCTTTCATAATATCTCCTACACAAAATAAAGAAGTAAATAAAATATTCAGGTACATAGAAGGAAGAAGAAAAATATCAGAATTTTCTATTTCTAGATATTTTTAGGTATCACCCCTTAATCTCTATCACATCTTCTTTTATTTTTAAGATTTATTTACTTATTTTAGAGAGTAGGGGTTGGGGAGGTACAAAGGGAGAGAGAGGCAGACTCTTAAGCCAACTCTGTGCAGAGCCCAATATGGGGCTCAATCTCGTGACCCTGAGAATAGGACCCTGAGATCATGACCTGAGCCAGAACCAAGCAACGAACACCTAACCGACTTTATCACCTAGGTGCTACTCTATTACATCTTCTTTATTCCTGAAGTTAAAATATTGTTTAGGAGAGTGAGAAACACTGTATTTCAGAGTATCTAAATTTATAAATGTCTTATATTAATAGAACTGAAATATTAAGTATACATAAGTAGATAAATTACTATCAACTATTGAAACTCATAGCACCAGTGTACTTTGAAATTGTAAATTCCACCAAAAATGATTCATTAGGTTTTATTAAGAATATTACATATACATTGAGAGATAAAGGAAACACAGATAGGTATCTTCCATTTTACCTTATCATCAATACCAAATTAATGATTGACATATAGTATGAATAATTTTTACATCAAATTTGTAAATATGATACAAATATCTAAATATCTCAATTAAACTTTCTAGTTCTCCACAGCACTGTTTTTTCTTCCCTAATACCTAGAAAGTTAGTCATAATATTTTATATAAATTCAAAATTATTCAATAAACAGTATATTTATTTAAAGAGCATTTTTTAAAACATATTTTCTTGTGAGCAACCTTTAAAACATACCTTATTCAGCATGATGAAACAAGACAGATTTCATTATCAATTAGTGCTACAGAAAAATTTTAGTATCTAATAGGAGCTTAATTTGAGAATACATATCTTTTTCTTTGTAATATTTTATTTATGCTATATCTGATTTTTCTTCTCAAAGATTGCTTTTGCTGCCAGCAATGTTAAGTACATAGCTACCTACTAAAATTAATTCCCATTTATAGCTTTGTCATTATTTTTCCACTACTGAAATGGACAGTGTTTACAGTTTAATTTTTTTTTTTTTAAGATTTTATTTATTTGTCAGAGAGAGAGCGCGAGCGAAAGTGAGCACAGGCAGACAGAGTGGAAGGCAGAGTCAGAGGGAGAAGCAGGCTCCCTACGGAGCAAGGAGCCCGATGTGGGACTCGATCCCAGGACGCTGGGATCATGACCTGAGCCGAAGGCAGCTGCTTAACCAACTGAGCCACCCAGGCGTCCCTACAGTTTAATTTTTAATTGTCATACATTTGAACTTTAAAATTAATACTACAGTTCTGGTTTTCCCTTAAGGAATATATTATAGGATACATAGAACATATCACTTTGATGATCACATTAGTAATGCCCTCAGTATCAATAAACTGAGTATGAATATAGAATAAGCATCTCCAATAAAATTGAGCCTGCAGATCATAAGGGAATCATGGTAAAGTAGCAAAATGATAGATGTACTTTCTAGTTAGGTTGAAACAGTTAAAACAACAAAAACAGCAAAAAGATACAGACATTACCATTTTGAAAACAATTTGAGCTTACTGCAGAGTCTTATCTGGAAGGTATCCTTGAGCAGAATATCATAAAAAAATTACTACCACATAAAAATGAACTTTTAATTGTCAGACCAAAAAACAAACTCTGCATATGTGTTGTGGAGGGGGCAGGGAGAGGATGACATTTCACAAAGGGCATATTTTATCTACTGAAGTACTGGAGGATTTATATCAAGGATAAATTACCTATTTATATAGAATGAAACACAAATTAAGTGTTTTGTTTTCTTTGTTTAACTATTTAGGGTCCAGGGCATGCTACCTCAAAATATGCCACAATGATATATTATTTTGAATTAAAGTTACTTAAGAAATGATCAGTGCACGAAGAACACTCTGGCCATCCTTTGTCCAGAAAGCAGGAAATAAATCTCCCATGTGAAAGGTACCTCCCTGTACCAGGAGGTAAAAAGACATACTTATTACCAGAGATAGGGAATTCAGAGCCAAAAATTCTGTATAAACAAATCTGGTTACTTTTACCAATTTACTACCCCCAGCCCAAATCCTGTTTAGAATTCTTTACTCTTTGAAGCTTCCAAACATAAGTTTTCTTTGTCTTGCCAATTCCTTGCAGATTTATGTTTGTTTAAAATGTATAAAAACTGCATATCTTGGTCATTTGCTGAAGGGTCTCAATATTATTGTGTGGCTTCAGAGACCATGTAATTAAACTTTGTTTTTTTCTCCTGTTAATCTGTCTCATGTCAATTTAATTCTTAGATCAGCCAAAAGGTAGAGAGAAAGCTAGAGGAAAAATTTTCCTCCCCAACAACTCAAAAATAAAGGCTTTCACAATTGAAAACAAAGAATATGCAAAAACTAGGACTATATTTATACAATCATTTGTGTATTCTAATTTGTTTTTAAAACAAATTTATAGAAACCTAATCATTTAAGATTTAAGATAAATACTGCCAAACGCCTAAACTTTACAAGTACTAGTAAGTGATGTTAACGTCACTTTTTTTAAACACAGATGAAAAAACTGCAGCAAAGAGCTATAGTTTGCAAATCCCATTACCACTTTAAGGATTGCATATCTTGACTTTCGATTTTACTATAATATCAACACAACTACAACAAACGAAAGATAACTTTAGAGAAAAAGTGATTTTATTTCCTTATCTCAGATTGTATAAGAATGTCTCTGTTCTTTATAATTCCAAGTCAATACTCTTTGCTGCCACAAATAAAATATCTAATGTAAAATTTGACTAAGCATTTAAATATTTTAAATATTCACCAAATAGCAAACAAATATTAACAATGTGTAGAAACTACCCAAATATCTGTTTACTCATATAGTTATTTCCTCAAGTGGTCAAAAATTTTAATTATATCCAAAGAGACACATGATATCAAGAAGGCTCAATATATTTATTACAAATGTTTATGGACATATTTACAACATTAGATGTTCTAAAATATGACATTTGAGCTGGCTTATTTTTTCGACAGATACGTTTTCATATTTTAGAGGACAGATTATATATTAATCGCCTAACATTTCCCAAGATGTAAGGAAACATCATTAAACTAAGAAGCCCATGGCGCATGATGAGGATCCAGGCTTCTTTCACATCCCCCGCTCCACAAACACTACCCTTTGGACTGCTCCCAAGGCCATTCCTAGAATGCATCACGGGTCTCTACAGTCCATTGAAATCTCAAGAGTTTTTCGCATCACGGGTCTCTACAGTCAATTGAAATCTCAAGAGTTTTTCACTAGTTAGCAAATGAGAAAAAAATACCTAGACATTTACTAGCTTGAAACATCATCTTAACTCCATACGCTAGCCCAAATATTTTATGGTTCCCCATTATTTGTATGCCTCCAAATAACTCCTCTCAATGTTAAAATATGTAACATCAGCTACATTAATAGGATAGGAATTCAGGATCACTGGTTAACAGAATGTACAACTGTGTTTTGAAAGCTCTCCTCCATATAAATCCCTCAAAGACCCCTTTCTACACCTGAGGGAATAATGAGCCTGCTTTGTCTGAGGTTCTCTGTGCACAAAGGGTAAAAAAATAACAAAAATTCACAAAAATTCTAACAGAGTTACAATCTAGTTGAGACTCTAGAGATACTTCACACAAACACCCTCATTCCAAATACAGTATCTTTCTTCATCCCTTTTATTTTAATGCTTGGCATACTACTTTGATTAAAAAGGGAGTTCATCAATTAAAGAACTTAAAGATCATGTACTAAGATATCATTAAGATAGAATAATATATTACATTTGGGAGAAAAGAATGGAAAATAAATTTTGGTTACATTTTAACACCTACAAGGAACAATAATGTGTATGTAGGATTAAAGTATAATTAAATATCTGGAAAATACCCCTGATTTTAAGGAGATATGTTATTCGAAAAAAAAAAAACCTCATAGGTGACAATTGAATTTTATAAATCCAACTTATAATGAGGCTTCAAATAACTCAGGTAATAAATCAAGCATCACTAGAAGGTGGTAGGAGTGAGGGGAAGAAGGAGAGGGGGAAGTAAGAACAGAAAAAAAGTAACAGAAACAGTAAACACTACGTCTCAGATCAGTACAACTACAAGGGCCAGAAAATATCTTACATTCAGAACAGTGGAAGAATTAATCACTCTATCTTTTTGAACACTTTAAGGGGCTTTCTTATATTTACCTTGGGATGAATCTCAAAGCCCTCCAGCAATAACTGGAAGACAAAAAGCTAAACTGGGATGATTCCTTTGTTAGGAGTAAGGCAGAATTGGGCTTACAGGTATATTTTAACAACTTCTAGCTTTTTTCTTTGCAGCTTTAATATAATGATTGACAATTCAGCTTAGATTTGTTTTTAAAAAAAAGTATAACACTAAAAAACTCAGAATTTCAAAATCTCAATTTATTAGAAAGGATTTGCTCTATTACTAACAGTGTTCATATTTATTTCCTATGGTAACTAAAACACATGATAAAATAAAGGAACTAACTTTCTAGAAGAATGTAGCAGTGCTTCTACATAGGTGTATGAAAAATATAATATAAATATGGATATATATATGCATACTTACAAACTCATCTTGAAAAAATAAAAACAAATACAAAATAAGGGCCATGCTTTTTAAATTTGAAAGTAATTTTAGAGACATATTTCAATTCTTCACAAATACATGTCATTGATGAGTCATACAGAATTTTCTTTCTCAATAATTGTTTTTAATTTTCTATAGCATATACCCATGATGACATAAACTTTAAGTGAATATTAACTGACATTATACCACACCTAAATTTTTCAATCAATAATTTTTCAAATTATTCATTTTATTTAAAATCACAAATATGATGTTTAAGAGACTGAAAAAGGCTAAAAAGGACAATGATCATGTTTATTAATGGTTACACCTAACATCTTTCAAAAGCCCACTGTAGTCCTGGTTCAAAACTTTCCTTCCTCCTCCCCTGCCAGACCTGGTGTTGCCTCATAGCCATCCAACCACCACATTCTCACTCCCTTTTCTGTGGGTGTTAATGCTGTTGCCGTGGATACAGCTATCTCTACTTTTTTTTTTTTTTCAGCTCCCCTTTTAAAATATATTTTTTTCCTTCGACCTCAGGAGAACACATAATGTCATATACTCAATATGATCACTTAATAGAAAAAAATACACAAAAATTCTACATCCCTGAAATCACTTCAATCATACGTTAGCTATAAATATATTCAAACCCTAAATGTAGAGACACCTACCTACTACTTTTAATATTAATGGAATGCTCATTGATATACAGAAATTACAGAGACCCAAAAACCCATTTAAAATTTTTTTATTTCAACTTACAAGGAAAAAAATCATAAAATACTGAAAAAACAGTAATAAGTTTCCACTCCATAGACACCCTGATCTTCATTGTCTTTATCATCCCAATGGTTGTCTTAGAAAGAAAATTAAGTGGAATGCTAAATAGCCAATGCCAAAATTAAAACCACAGGCTAGATTTTAGAATGCATGCATAAGAGCAAATAAATCTTTACACCAAGTGACAGACAAATGAGCCAGAGTTCAATTCAGATTTCAGAATCAATTCACCAATATTCCAAGTCAAATTTTTTACACATTGAAATTAAACTCCACAGCACTTCCTTATGGTGATGATTAAATCCCTTTAAAGAATGCATTGTAATAAAGAAACTTCGGCATTGTGGTGAAAATGTGTGTTGCCCAAATGAATTCACTAAAGTGGATACAGAAGTGAATCAGTGACAATAGCATGGTAAAATGCCAGCACCTTCTGGATTACTGGCATTGCAGAAAAGAAGAAGAAGAAAAAAATCCCACCTTTTTTATATGACTGTAGAGTTCACATAGCAGTATTAGGTGTCAATCTATCTTCCGGGGATCAATAAAAAACTTTGTCATTATTCAGTGATAATACTGCACAACTACTAGAGAAGCCATTCATGCATGGGGGAGCCCACCTGTCTCCACTATAAAATACATACTAGAAGTAATAGAGATAATGTAGAATATAGGTTGAAAGTATGGATTCTGGGGCGCCTGGGTGGCTCAGTGGGTTAAGCCGCTGCCTTCGGCTCAGGTTATGATCTCAGGGTCATGGGATCGAGTCCCGCATGGGGCTCTCTGCTCAGCAGGGAGTCTGCTTCCTCCTCTCTCTCTCTCTGCCTGCCTCTCTGCCTACTTTTGATCTCTCTCTGTCAAATAAATAAATAAAATATTTAAAAAAAAAAAAAAGAAAGTATGGATTCTGAAATCAGATGGCTAGGTTCAGATCTTAGCTCAAATACTCAGTTACTGTGTGACCTTAGATGAATCTATTAACTTACTTGTGTCTCAGTTTTGAATGTCGGGATAATAATAGTTACCAATCTCAGGTTTTGTGAAGATTATATTATATTATATTGTATTAGACCCTTAGCATAGTGTCTGGAACCTAGTAAATCTCAAGAGTCTTATACTATATAAATCTCTAGAAAAATTAATAGGTTAATAGTAGAGGGGGAAAAAAAGTATTTCTAGTAATGAAGTAATATGTACCTAAGAAATCCTATTTTTGATGTCTTACAAAACATATCATTTAGTGATTATTGTAGGTTTGTGGATGAGATGTAATGTTGTATCTGTCATTTTAGTTATATAATTGAATTAGTCCAAATGCTAACTGAAAAAGCTGACTTTTAGGTTAAAAAAAATACCACCCTGGAGAGTGAATTTTTTATGAGCCAGAAATAACTATACCACATGATTCCATGTTTTGAATCACTTCACATATTTTACATGATGAAAAGCCAAATTAAAACAAAAAACTTTATACCCATAACTAATTTGTATTAATAATATACAAATACATTTTTCCTAGAATACTTAAGGCTGCTGACAATATACATGCAACTAAGTAAAAAAAAAAAAAATTCTTAAAATGGTAGAAAATAGGAATATGGAGCCAGATCAAATATTCAGAGGTGGGGATGGGGGAGAAATTTTTCTTGTGAATACCTGATATTATTTAACCTTCACTAAAGCTCTATGATACAACTTCCACAGATTTCACAGAAGAAAATGAGGTTCAAAAAGACTCAAGAAGTCATCCTTTAACAGAGATAGTAAATAATTTCTTCAAGAAATAAATATGCTAAAAGAATGAGGGAATTTTCTTTATTTAGAATAGAAATGTTATGTTTGGGAAACGATCTTTCTACTAAATTATTTAATCTTACAAAGTTGTCATTACATTTAAAAAAAACAGTGGGGGGGGCAACATGTCCTTATAAGTACCCTCTATGTATGTACTGAAGGGCTAAAAGATACAAAAAAAAAAAAAAATAGTAAAAATGCATTCCAAATATCAGTGGTAATAGCCCTGCTTTACTAATACTAATCAATCAAGGGCAGATTATATCATATTAAAGATCAATGCTTTTGAATATATATATTGTAGACTAACAGTTTTTCACATAATTAAATCATTTTTAATCTGTTTGATAAGTTTGCTTAATACAAATGATATTTTCTTCTCCCCAAAGCACTAAGTCTAGGGTTATTATTTGTGCAGCCTGGCACCACAGCAACTGTGCCTTAGGGATGGCCTAAAAGACAATTTAAGACCTGAATGTAATTAAAGACATCGAATAAATAAAAATTATATTAGATGCCTGTAGGGCTATTAAAATAAGCTCTAAGGGGTGAGGGGGAGCTCTAAGGATATTTCCAACATTTTCCTGAGGGGATGATCAGTTTTTAACAGTGCAAGGATAGAAAATAACATCACGAGAGGCCTCATGAATTCACAACAGTTGAGTAACTCTTGAGTGTTACTTGAGTAACACTTGAGTGTATCTCTGCTGGGTCCTCTTTAGTCTTCCATTGCTGTCAGAGCCATTAATGACCATATTACACATGATCATAGTTTTTATTCTTGTAAAATAATAGGTTATAGAGTATGCAGCCCAGCCCCACCATTAATGATAAGATTTAATCACTGAAATTTAATTTGTATACAGTAGATGCTTAAGTTTTTTTTAATTACCTTTTTGGATAACAGCAATATTTACCATCAATGGATAAAAGTTCAAAATACATAAGCTTTTGGTTATTATGATTAGTCTCTTGGGGAATTGTACTCATTCTCCTCATCTCCATCTATTTTCCAGAAAATTTTAACAAATTTCAACTCATGTGAATAAAAGCATCCAAACAGCTATCAGCAACATGTTGGATTCCTTATACACTTAACTGAAAACCAAGGGAGATGAAAAGAATTGTGAATTTAATGAAAACTATCAGATAAAAAAATTATTGTTTTAGTGTATGATAATGACATCAATAATTACATTAATAATCACATAAAACATGCTTAACTGGGCCCCTGGGTGGCTCAGTGGGTTAAACCCTCTGCCTTCAGCTCAGGTCATGATCCCGGGGTCCTGGGATCGAGTCCCGCATCGGGCTCTCTGCTCAGCGGGGAGCCTCCTCTCTCTCTGCCTGCCTCTCTGCCTACTTGTGATCTCTGTCTGTCAAATAAATAAGTAAAATCTGAAAAAAAAAAAAAACATGCTTAACTATTTTAATTGGAAATTAAATGTAGTTGGTATTTTGCATGTCTTATTTTCCTCGTGGCAAAACTTATTTTTTAAAAAGTCAAGCAGAGAGAGTCAATTATCATATGGTTTCACTTACTTGTGGAGCATAAGGAATAACATGGAGCACACTGGGAGAAGGAAAGGAAAAGTGAATTGGGGTAAATCGGAGGGGGAGATGAAGTGTGAAAGACTGTGTACTCTGAGAAACAAACTGAGGGTTTGGGAGGGGAGAGAAGGGGGAGTTAGGTGAGCCTGGTGGTGGGTATTAAGGAGGGCAGTATTGCATGGAGCGCTGTATATAAACAATGAATCTTGGGACACTGGAAAGAATAAAATTAAATTAAGATGTTAAAAAAAAATGGTGGCATACTTTCTTTAAAAAGCAGAATATAATTTTACCCTAAATATAAATAGGTTCCAGAATAATTTCCCCTGGGAAAATATTTATAATTAATTCTTGAATTATAAGTAAATGAAGACATGAGAGACATTATTTTTTTTTAATTTTAGATAAATGACAAAATTTTAGTAAATGAAGACATAAAAAACATACTTGGTTTGTGGACATAATATATTTTATAACTAAGGTTACTAGACATGAGGTAAAAAATAGGCAGTTTTATCATAAAGCAAATAAAATGCTTTGATTCATGTTTATGATGTTAATTTGGTGTAAGTCACTCTTTCCCCAACATCTTCATGATAAATTAAAATGATCTGATAATTATCCAAATTGATAAAAATAAGTATTTTTATATTTTGAAAAAAAATTATTTTTCTCAAATCTAAAAAGAATAAAAGATTCTGATTCCTTATCTATGCCAAAGTACGTAGATGAACTCTGTGTGTAGATGTGTATATAGAACAGAAATAGTTTACTTTATTGTAAAGACAGATTCCAAGCATATTTTTGAGTCAATGAATTCAGTAAATATAAATAGTTGGCAATTTTGAAATAATTTGAACACTCCACAAAGTGTGAAAAATAGAAGCTAATTGATTATTTAATTTTACTAAGGCAGGGAGATACCAGTGATAAACTATCACAGAGAAAATTACTCAAATGTGATACCATCATCAAACCAACATTTTTTTCATATGTTTACAAACATATGAAGTCAGTCCTTTACATTGCAACCGCCAATGGTTGTACAACCACTGCACAAATATTAAAATGAATATCTAAGACTAGTTTGAGTCAATGTTGAGTAGTTTAATCTCTAATCTTTTGGTAGCATTTAATTTGATCTGCAAGACTGAGGTGATCACTTAAAATCTTTAATTTTCGGTTTTCATTATCCAACAAGTTATCTTGGCAAGTCATCCAATTTCTTTAGGTCTCCTTTTTTTCTAATATCTAAGAAAACCTTTTTAAATAATTTCTAAAATCTTTTCCAATTCTAAAATTATGTGATTTAGTATATTAAAAGGCAGTAATTATTGGTGCACTTCATAAATTTAAACAAAAGGACCAATGACCTCAAAAGTGTACTACAAAATTCTACTAACCACATCTGTTGAAAGGTTGGGTAGAAATTAAAATGATTATTCATAATACAAAATAATTATTTTCCTGAGAACATCATTTTGAAATTGACTTCCATAAAATGGTATTTGCTTTAATCCCTTCAAAATATCATTTTATTTATAGCATTTAAATATGGATATGGCTTTTTAGGATCGTAAGCCAAAACCATTTTCTTTTATACTTGGGGAACCACAGACCTAAGAAGGTTAATCACGGAGCCTAAGATCATAAAATAGCAGAGCTAGAAGTTTCTGGATTCTTTACATTAGCAACCCACCTGGAATTTATACTTCTAATAAGGAGCTGTTTTATAATGATTAGTAGATTGAGCCTTTTTTTCCTCTTTTTTGCATGCTGAACATTTAAATACATATGAATTTAGTTAAATGAGAAATTTTGTGTTGGTGATTGTGGCAAATAGAAGTTAGCTTTGCTAAATCGGAGTGAGTCTACTGGTTTTGTTTTTTTTTTTAATTAGTTTCTTTGCCACTACAAAAATGTCACTAACAGCAATTCGAGTAGAGGAATATAGAAGTTAATGTTTTTCCTTGATAATTTTCACTTATAAAAATACAGTACAGCTATAATTATAAAATATTGCATTTAAGTCTTTTTTAAAACATTTTAAAGCGAGCACTTTAATAAGAGAAAATAAAAATCAAACACTAGAATTCATTTCAAAAGGTTATCTTCAATCAACAGAATATACTGAGAAAATTAAAATGTAAGACCACTTGAAAAAAATCCAGTTGAATCAAAATATCCTTTTAAAACATTTATATTCCTGGGTGCCTGGGTGGCTCAGTGGTTAAGCCTCTGCCTTCAGCTCAGGTCATGATCTCAGGGTCCTGGGATTGAGCCCCACATCGGGCTCTCTGCTCAGTAGGGAGCCTGCTTCCCCCTTCTCCTCTACCTGCCTCTCTGCCTACTTGTGATCTCTGCCTGTCAAATAAATAAATAAAATCTTTAAAAAATATATTAATTAATTAAATACCCAAAGCATACAAAACATGTGTCGATTGGCTTTATGTTGTCGATAAGGATTCTGGTCAACAGTAAACTATTAGCAGTTAAGCTTTAGGGGAGTCAAGGTTATATGTGGATTTTCAACTGTAGGCACCCCTAAACCTCATGTTATTTAAGGTCAACTGTGTATCTTTCTACTTGCATCTATTTCCCCCAAAGTCCACATTTTCATGAAATAAGATTCTAATAATACTTTTTTAATTGAGTAACAACTGGCATACTACCCTGTATTCATTTTATGTGCACAACATGATGATTTGATATACATATATATTGCAAAATGATTACCACAGTGAGTTTAGTTAAGCATCACCACTCTTAGCTACAACATTTTTTTCTTGTGATGAAAACTTTTAAGACTGACCCTCTTAGCAACCAATAATACTCAGTTATGTTCAATTAAATTGAATAAAAAGTATTGTTACTTTTTTTGTGTGTATGTAAAAGCACATTGCATGTGCCATACCCTATACCACTTATTCAGGATTCCTCAATTCACATTACAAATTCCTGTATCTAACAGTTGACAATCAGCAATTTAGTAAAATGCATCATTATAGCAATAATGTACCTACATTTATTGTGATTTCTTACATAATACAATCAATTGCATATTCATCAGATACTTTTCTAAAGTCAATGTGCAACTTCCTGTTACATTTAGATTACAAAAAAAGTGCAGCCCATTTCACAGTGTACACCAAATGTGAAAGATGAGAGGACAAAGACAGGGCACTGAAAATTTATTAATTTGTGATATTCTTCACCTCTCCACACTAAATGAAGAACAGTAGTACAACAAGAAAAGTTGTTCAATATCATTCTTTCTTATTTATGGCAAATAATTAAGGCAAAAATAAATGGAGAGTTCCCAAATATGACATGGTATTATTAATCAGCACCTTTGTTCTTCTCTTTAAAAAATGAACACAGCATAAATGAGCCTTGTTTTTGTAGAGGATACCACAATTTTCAAAACGTTACACACTTAATCCATGTAAGGTTACCTAATATGAGAAGGTACAATGAATAATAGAAGCACACAAACTTCATGGGATATGACAGTTTTCAATACATATTTTTTATCATCTGCAAATTTCTACAGAAGTTTGGTCACCTCCATGAAATTCTATGATTTTATTAACATGATTCTTTGTTCCTCTTGTAAATTTCATGCATCAGAACTCAGATATAAAACCAAGTGATATTGAACTTAAACTTCAGCAAAAGAGAAACAATTCTCTGAATTTGTTTAATAAATGTTATACCAGTGTATATTATTGAAAAATGAATAAAATGGAAATTTTAAACTGCATAAGAAAAATAAATAAGAAAGGCTGTCACTTTGAAGGAAAAGGCTGATATAGAACATAGATTGAAATAAATAATTTTGCTTGGAAAACTTGACCAATTCACAGATAATGGAGATGCAAAATGTAGTCTGGCCTTTTAACAAAATATCAGAATTGATTTAGCAATTTTTTTTCCTTGCGATAATTCTCTGGTGCAGACTCTATAATCTTCATATACAACTATATGATTCCATTCATTCAAAAACAATTTAGTTGCTCATCTGCAAAATATATGTGCCAGCTGTAGCATCTGGCCCAATGTCTTGGGAATAAAATAATAGTTTTCTCATTTTAATCACCTCTTAGATTTTAGGTCACTCCAGGGATTTTAGACAAAAGAAGTAAAGATTATTTGAATGATATGGATGATAATAAAAAAGTATCATTTATGCAATCCCATCTCTTATTTACTGTTATGATTTTGGCCCTTAACAAAGTGCCTGATACATATTGCTTAAGATATACTTGAACATACATATGCTTGAATATATACTTGATACACCCCTTCTGCAGACTCTTTCCACAGTGCCACAATTCAGTTAGAATGTTGAAGGAAAAATGATGCCCTTGAGTGCAGTCTCCTTATATGCAGTTAAAGCTCTAAAGATGCACTCTACATTGTTGGGGCTGCCTTTCTTTGGGTCAGAGATTGCTTTACTCCTGAACAAGAAATACTTCTCTTTGCTCAGTCGTTTATTCTCTTAAACCATACTGATTCATTTTATGTAAACCTGTCTCAGATGTGCCCCTTGTATGCATGTCTTCAGATCTGTAACCACATTTCTTAACTTACTACATGTTTCATCCTTAGTTACATTCAACCTTTTGCTTATGGACATTTAGAATTTTGCTTATCTCCTGCCCTTCATCCTATTATATATATATTTTTTTTAATATAATTTTTTATTTTTTATAAACATATATTTTTATCCCCAGGGGTACAGGTCTGTGAATCACCAGGTTTACACACTTCACAGCACTCACCAAAACACATACCCTCCCCAATGTCCATAATACCACCCCCTTCTCCCAAACCCCCTCCCCCCAGCAACCCTCAGTTTGTTTTGTGAGATTAAGAGTCACTTATGGTTTGTCTCCCATCCTATTATATTTTTAAGTGTCCCTTATAAGTATGTGCTCATTGAACAACGCCAAGGTAAGTCTTATGTGTCCTCCTCTCATCACCTCTGCCTTTGTGGAGTTTACAATCCAGCGATGGGGATAGACATTCATGAAATTTGGAAGAATGATGTAGAGCTGGAAAACTATATTACACATGAAATCATTTTGTCGTGAAATGTGCAGTTAAAAGTATATGCTACTACATGTGAAAAAGAGAAATCCGTCCCTGGCAGCTGGCCTGACACTGTCAGGTAGGTCTTGATGCTACTGTAATTTGGGTCTGACCCTCACTGCTAGGCCATGGTGCTTGCTTACAGAACAAAAACATTTTCATAGAGCACCACTATCAGACAGGGCCACTCTGGGACTGCAACTGGTCAAGACAAAATAGGATCACTCCGTAGAAACACTGGAGCACAAAGTAAGAACACTATACAAACTCCAAAACTCTACACACATCCCCTATTGTGACGATTATCAGTAACTACTTAATCTTTACCAACGACAACTTCAACTTTAGTAAGATTTATTAAACCCAAGCACAGAATTGCCTCTGCTTCCTGGCAGCATCCAATACAGGAAAAGGATCACTGCTTCTAACTTTTCCCAAATTACCCAATACAAGTCCATATCACATTATATATCCTTTCTGACACCTTCCGACACCCTGTGATTCCTCATCTATGCAGTCTCCCTCCCTTCAATGTACCAATAAACCCAACTTGTTTGAATAAAAGTATGTTTATGGTAGTTTTTGGCAGAAGGGAACTGACACATATTTTGGGGGTAACTATTAGAATTAAATATCCTCATTTATGAACTAAAGTTTTTTGGAGTATCAATTATATAACCTAAGAACCTTATAATTAATCTCTCAATCCATAAATTTGTCTGAACTTCTGTTTTATACAGGCAAAGTAGCTATCATATAAAAATAGAAATGTTACATTTATATACGTTTGTTACATGGCTCAATATAATGAGCAGAGTACTTATTTTTAAAACCCGGTCATCACTCCATAAATATATTTTTATGTTTGATATATAAAAAGAACCCATGAACAAATGTTTCACGTTGCTATTTATGATCAAGGTTTCTTTCACTGGCAAATATTTTGTGAGAAAATATTTCCTTTGTTAAGAGCAGGGGAAGAAATTTACTCCCTACCTCTGATTAACAGAATGGTTCCCCACTTATGAATTAAGATTGCTGGACTACTTTCCTCCAGGCCTTTCAAAAGTCTATGTGGCTTTATGCAAGAATCCACAATTTTCCAGGATCCTAAACACACCCTAACATCTGAAAATGTATTCAACATTTGTTAGACCATATGCTCGGAATAAATTAGTTTTTGCAACATATTAACTAAATAGATACTGAACTTTGTTAGGAGTAAATGTAAGGATATTGCCAAAAATGACCCTGCAGCTGACACATGTTACAGGTGCATGGTTCAGTCTGCAGTGTTTAAAGTAATTAAGTCTGCCTTATAAACAAACAGCTGTCCTTTTGCCCAGAGCATCTGAGGGAAAATATTTTTAAAATTATACAAATGTAAGGAGTAGGTGGCTTGTATCTTTTTTCATTATAATATTTGACAATTGGAATGGTTTTGATCTCAGGTAAGTCACCTTTTTATATCCTTTCCACAGCTTCAAACTAACTCCTTGTAAATTAAGGCCATTAATTAATCATAAGGGAAAGTCTGTGAAGAGAATATTTATGAGGGGCAAAATCATTCTTTACAATAGAGGAAGGTCCATTATTTTTTCAGCCAACAGAGGTAACTCTGCACACCCATTAGACATTATATCTGTAATATCATTTACCATATTTTTATAAGGTATAAGACTGGTTCATTATTTCAATCAGGAAAAGCTGATAAAAATGCTACGAATTTGGTCAAGTTTTTAGCACAATTATATATGGCTTATTTAATCAGTGGGTGTAAAATAAGGGCCTAGTCTATCCTAGGCCCTCATGCACTTTTTTAAACCCCATAATAAACATTTTTAACTAATTTATTTATTTTTACATTCAATTGAAACATCCCTTTAAAACTACCATAAATCTGTACCTACATAAGTATCAGTTCCACTGAATAATCAAAAGCTTAGGAATTGTTCACACTAAATGTATCTTTATTAGAGTTGATATTTCCTTTAGGTCACATTTAACACCCTTTACTTTTCTAGTTCACTTTGTGGTTAAAAAAATAATAATAATGCTACGATAATTAAATCATGGACTCTAGTAGGATGAGACCTTAGAAGTCATCTAATAGAAACTCCAACCAAATGCAATAATCTCTTACACAATGCCTCTTCACAGGTTTGTAATTAGATTATAAGCTCTTCATATGAGTTTAGGTTTCCCCATAAACCAAAGAACTTAAAAATTAATCCACAGTGAGTAAAAAACCAAGCTGTAGGCAAGTAATAAAATAAAAGTGTGTAATATAATTCACAGCAAAGTGCATTTATTAAAACTTTAAATATACTGTTATTGTGTTGTTGGGCCATTTAGTGCCAACATTACAGCATGAGACATGAGACATCACAGGGAATCATCAATAAAAAGGTCTGTTACATTTAGAAAATCCCTCCAGTCCCTCACCTGGTTTCACCCTCTACCTCCCAATTACACTCCAACTCTAGTATCCATGCCATAAATGACAGCATTCAGGACTACCACTGGACTAGAACTTTTAGGCTACCATCTTTGAATTCTCATTACGTCCCAGGACATGGCAAGTGGGAGAGATACCTGTCTAATATTAATTACCCAGATTCTCAGGCTTATACTGCCTGAATCAGCCTAACGCTACCCAAAACCCCATCCTTTTTCATGATCCAACCCTTTCCACTTGAGTCCTCTTTATTCCCCTACTGTTGTTTCCAAAGCATTATTCTCCTTCCCTCTCACAAACCTCAATATAACTTTGAGTTCACTACAACTGATTTTCCTACCTTCTTATCTTCATCTCTTCCTGTCAGCTAGCCCTCCTGGTCACCCAGAACAATGGCATTATGTTTTTTACTCCAACATTTTATTTTATTTTATTTTATTTTTTAGGATTTAATTTATTTATTTGTCAGAGAGAGAGGGAAAGCCCAGGCAGGGAGAGTGACAGAGGGAAAAACAGACTCCCTTCTGAGCAGGGAGCCCAATGCATGACTCAAGCCTGCGATCATGACCTAAGCTGAAGGCCGACCCTTAACCAACTGAACCACCCAAGTGCCCCTCTTTCACTTATTTTCAAAGTAATATTGCTAAAATGGAATTTTGGTCCAATCCTTCATCTCCTGTCCCCTGCCCCCTACACTCTGTGACACTAGTATATCTCCCGTCTCTTTAACCCAGAGCAGTTCTCTTTGCTGGAACTACCCACATTCTTTACATGACAAGCTCCTTTTTTATTCTTAAACTCTCAGCCTAAATATCACTCACTTCACTGACCACAACTGAAGGTAACCCTCCTCCAAATCATTCTCTACATCAGTGTATTCACTGTTCCCTTCCCAGCACTTAATATGTTGCAATTTTATTTGTGTATGTGAAAAATATTTCATGATTGTTCTCTCTCCCATTACAAAGTAAGACAATTACAATTAACTCAGGTAGTGGGTATAACGGAATTAGGAAGTGAATATTTGCCAGTATCTTAATATGTACTAATCAACTCGGGCAGAAACCACCAATAGAAGCTAAAACTAATGCTCAAAATTTAATTAATAATAGGACTATTACAAAGTTCCACAACTGCATAACCTAATCATGAGGAAATAACACACAAACTCAAATTAAGGGAAACTCTACAAATTACTACAAAATGTCAATGCCATGAAAAACAAGAAAATATTCAGAAATGATTCCAGATTAAAAAACTAAAGAAATATGAAAACTAAGTGCAACACAGAATCTTGGATTTTATTCTGCTAAAAAAGATATTATTGAAACAAATAACTAAATCTCAGTAAAGTATGTATATTGGAGAATAATATTGTTTCAGTGTTAATTTCCTGAGTATTCTAATTTTATAGCAGTTATTAATATAAGAGAAATACACACCTAAGCACTTAGGAGCAAAAGTGGCATAATGTGTGTGACTTTTTTTTTTAAAGTTCTAAAAACTATCTAAACATACATACACACACATACACATAGACAAAGAAAAGTGCAAAGTAAATATAGTAAATGTAATGTTAACATTTGGGAAATATATGTGAAAAGTACCCAGGGATTTTTTTTGCTTATTCTTACAACTTTTTTCAAGTCTGAAATCTTATCAAAATAAAACAATAAAAATAATAATAAAAAGAAAAAACAGCAAACTAACAAGTCTTCAAGTAATTTATTTTTAGTAAATATCTTTAAAAATCATTTTCAAATTTCTTACCTTGGAGCTATACACATTTATTATACATTTATTAATTACAAAATGAGCTTTAACCCTCCCTTAAAAGTATTTTCATATTTTGCCATATGTTTGAATATGTCGTCATTGGTACAATGTTGTCATCGTTTAAAAATGTATTTTGTTTTTATATTTAAGTGTAAGTTCTTTTTTTTAAGTTCTCTTTTTTAAGGTTTTGGGTTTTTTTGTTATTTATTTATTTATTTGAGAGAGAGAGAGAGAGTAAGAGAGAGAGCATGAGAGGAGAGAAAGAATGAAAAAGAAAGAAAAGAATGGTTTGATGTCCGCATGTGTGGCTAGAAGTAGCAGGAGAAGCAGGCCCCCTGCTCAGCAGTGAATCAATCCTGGGACTCCAGGATCATGACCTGAGCTGAATGCAGTTGCTTAACCAACTGGGCCACCCAGGCACCTAATAATTAGTGTAACTTCTTAACCTCTAGATTAGTAATCTGGAGAATATCAACTTTGAGACATGAAACAAATATAATTATAAAGTAATCAAGCTAGATTCCTGGATTTCTTATGTAGATTATAAATTAAATTTAATATAATTCTAAATAATAAAATGAAAACACTTTTGAACAGTAACATTTTCAGGACTAACTGATTCCAAAGAGATAGACAGTAAGTACTTCTTTGGGTACCTAATATATGACAGGTACTATATAAACCCTTTACTAGATGAATAATTTCATTTATTCCTGACAACTCTTAGCTATATACTATAATTATGCTTATATTGTAAACTAGAAAACTGAGGCTTAGATGAAGCTTTAAGTTTGCCAAATATTTTCTGACAAACATGGAAATTCAGGAAATATAGTACCAAATTAGAGATTTTTAGCCAGTATGCCATTCTATCTGCTCCCAAGGTTGAAAATAAAGCAGGTAATATGGAACAGTGAAAAGTATGGAGGGACTTAGTTGTAAATGATTGATGCTTAACTGGATGTTTAACTACTGGGATATAAATTTGAAATTTCTGAGCCTGTTTTTTCATCTGTAAAAAGAAAAAATAATTTATTGATCTGCTAATCAAGTTTTTAAATGAGATAGTATTTAAAAGTATTTTAAAGACAGAAAGTCAGTGATCATAGTATGTAATAGCAGCTAACATTTATTATGAATTTAAAATAGAGGGCTTTACATTTAATCCTTACAACAATTCTTTGAAGTAGAATATTTTATTATTCTCATTTTTCAGACTAGAAAACTGATCTTTTGAAAGGTTAGGTAATAAGGATAGCAATGCTAGTGAATTAACTGGTGTGATTACAACTTAGATCTCTCTGACTCCAAAATTATCCCTCCTTAAACACTACTTGATTGCTCCGAATTTCTACTGAAAGGGTACTCACACAGCCACTACTCTTAAAGTGTACATGAAAAGATGTGTTGGGAAGCAAGATTGTAGGTCTTGAAGTAGTTTGGATAGACATTTGAGTGTCAGTTTTGGTTTTAGTTTTGTTTTGTTGTTTTCTTAAGATTTTATTTATTAGTTTGAGAGAGAGAGCATGAGTGGGAGAAGCAGACTCCCCACCGAACAGAGACCCCCAATGCAGGACTTGATCCCAGGACCTGAGCTGAAGGCAGTTGTTAACCAACTGAGCCACCCAGGCACCTCTTGAGTATCAGTTTTAAAACAGATCCTATATGCTGGGGTGTGAACTGTGCTCTGTAGTTTTAGGACTTTTTCGATGTCTCCTTCCCAGGGTTAATGCATGTTTAGGACAAAATGGAAAATCCTGATAGGCAAGTGAGTAGACAAAGTGCACTGTAGAAATCCACAGGAAAAAGGTAAAGGTCTTCCCTTTGTTTTTGAACTCTATTGCTCCTCTGTTACCACCACAAAGATCTACTCTCTACTTCTGCCAAACATAGGAGACACCATCACTGAGGTTCTTTAACCATGGAGACATGGCCCACAGTGATCAGCCATTTAAAAACCACACTATACTTTTCCTCAATGAAAAAATTGATAATTTTATCTAATAATTGTTTCTATCTTTTCCTGACTTAACCTAACACCAATTTTGTCATTTAATTATATTATTTTATATTAATTTTAATTAGTCCACATAAGTAAAATGGGGACGGGGTGATTTATATTAAAATAAAAAAAAAACTCTCTATGATATAAAAAAGTTAACAAAGCTAAGCACAGGTGTTACCAATAAGTTACAACTATTTTGAAACCTGTTCTACTGATGAACATAAATATCTTGGACTCAAAAAACTCTGTACAACAGACACATGCTTCCCTCTTCCTTCATTAACTCATTAATGAATGTCATTCTTTCATTCTTTTAACCACTCATTTAGCACTCTCTGACTTTTGCAGAAGTGACAGTTATAATTTATAATGGTCAAGAGTGCATATAAAGAAAATTACAAAAAAGTATTAGCTTGAGTTTAAAAATATAATCTGATGATAGTAAGACTTTGTATTCTTATATAATTTGAACTTCAGCTTTGTTAAAACCAATCTTACATCACCTTGTTTGTTAATTTAATAAGCATATAGATATATCTGTATGTGCATGCATATATACACACCCACACAAACATATATTAAGAGCTGACTTTGTGTCAGCCATCATGTTAAGTGTACCCCCCAAAATGAACAGATCAAATCTCTACCTTTGAAAAAAATCATCGTATAATGTTGGTTTTCTTATGTGTAATTGAATACAATTTCTTAAATGCTAAGAAACCTTGGGACAAGTTACTTAATAACTCTTGGCCACAGTTTGATCATCTGAAAAATGCCAATGCAAATAGCACTCACCTCACAGGTTTGTTAGGAGTATAAAATGAATTAATATATGGAATGTCTCAAATAGTTCTAGACTCCTTACGTGTGTGTGTGAAACTCATTTCACTAATTCTATTCTTTCTTTGACCTCTCTGACATCCAGTCACATAGACTATTCGATAGTAAATGTTTCAGTAAAAAAAGAAAAGGGGAAGGAATACGATATGTTGGAGAGTGGGAGGTCAGAAAGGAGGGACTAGAGAATGAAAGAAAAGACCTAGGAAATCTTTTATCTTTCAATAACCTAAGTGAACCCTTAAAGGATCCTATTGGTTTAACAAAATGTATGAGGAAAGAGAGTTTAAGAGTACAGATTTCTATATTTCTTCCCTGTACCATCCTGCAATGAAAGACGATTCCTGGGGGTTCACCAAAGAATTGAAAAAGATACAGATGGGAACTGAGAGAGCCACTCGTCCCTGATCAAAGATTTTTTGTGCCCATTCTCAGCTATAGAGTGATGATTTGTGAGTTTATCAGACAAAACCTTTGTAATCCATGTTTAAATGGCATGGGGTAGAAAAGAATGGTTTGATGTCCGCATGTGTGGCTAGAAGTAGCAGAAAATGTGGCTAGACCTAAAGAAACCAGATGAAGAGGAAAGCAGGAGATCTCAAAAGTAGTTGATCTGCAGTGGGGGTTGACAGAAGATGAGACAGAACCACAGACATCCGTGAGGCTGGCTAACCTTGAGAACTAGCTGAACAGCTGCACAATTCACTGGTTCTGGGTAAGTCCTCCGGAAGTCAGAATCAATCCTAAAGACAGGTGGCTGAGTCTTGCTGGCTGATATTACTTACCTACCACTTCTATGGGATTGCAAATCAAAACAGATAGCAAACTAAAATGAGAATCGATACATAAATGAATGATTCCTGCACTCCTAAATTATGGTCTAAGATTTGTATCTGCTAAATGTAAGATAAAGGATCTTGAGATCAACTTGATATCTGGGTCCCTATTATTTCTCTGATGGCACTTTTTACTTCCCTTTGACTCCTTGCAACTGCTCCACTGGCCTCCTTGCTAACTTGCCAACTTCAGTAACACCAACACTTTTTGCCTCTGGGGATTCACAATTGTTGTTCTGTCTTTAGTGCACTTACCCCAGGTATCCACAAACATATCTCCTTCGTTTTTTCAGATTTTTGCTCAATGGCCATTTCTTAGTGAGGTCCTATACAGTTACACGAATTAAAAAGTTTCAACAGCCTCTATATCATTTCCATATCATCTAAGTTACCATCATTAACATACTATGTAGTTTACTCATTTATATTGTCTGTCCCCAATGAATGACAATAGGAATTTGTGTGTTCTTTTCTACTGCTATATGCTTACATTCTCAGAAAAATATCAAACACACATTAGCACTCAATACAGATTGTTGAATGAATATATAAATTTATCCTTTAATAAATATGAGCCATAAGATGGATTCACTGAAATGGAATAAAATTAAGATCAACTACCTTACTGTACTTATGTTTTGTAATGTGACTACCTTTTTTTTTTAAGTTTCAGTAGTTCAATTAACATGATTTTTTTCTTTCCCTAGATGGGAAGCATATGGTATACATGTATTCCTCATGTATAAGTCAAGGGGAGATATTCTGAGTAGAAGGAGTAGAAAATACATACTTGCAAGGTAGTGTTGCCACAGTCTCTTTAATATTTTTTTAAAAGACTGATTTATTTGAGAGAGTGAGAGAGAGAGAGAAAACATGAGCAGGGGGAGTGGAGAAGGAGAAGCAGACTCCCTGCTGAGCAGGGAGCCTGATTTGGCCTTGATCCAGGAATTCTGGGATCATGACCTGAGTGGAAGGAAGATGTTTAATGACTGAGCCACCCAAGTGCCCACCATAGTCTCTTTACAGAACAGCCTCTTACTCCCTATTAATGCACTGTATAACTATGGCCAGTTCAGCCTGTTTTAGGATCCTGAGGAAGACTATATTTGCCTCTAATAAATCAATACTTCTATCATAAGCTGTCAGATCTTCAAATCTTGTTTTGGAGTTATAATGGGTATAAATATTATCAAATATGAAGACATTTGAATTTAAATAACTATCCTATTAGCAGTGTGCCCATTTGTAGTGAAGCAGAAGTGTTATACAGTGGAAAATGTAATCTTGATTAGAAAATAAAAAATTAGTTAAATACAATTACAGACATAAGAATTAATAAAAATTCACATTAAAAATGTGTGAATAAAGGACTTCAAAATAAATTTTTGTTAAAAATCAGCAGGCTAATAAACAGTAAGCTAAACTCCATTCACATTATTATTATATTTCATTAGTGCAGTATATTATATTCAATTCAGAGTAAAAGGAAAATCTAAATGACCAATTTGTTAGAGAAGCAATAAGAAATCCAAAGATCAGTATCCAGAAAAAGGAATAAACTTTAAACTGTGTAAGTTATAAATCATTAGTATTTGACCCCAGTATTACTAACAATCTTTTGAGTTGTCATGGATCAATTTTTGAAGAGTACACAGTTATTAAGCAAGAATTTGATAGTTTTTTTTCTTTGGAAATATGTCCAACTCAAGTGTTCATCAGTTTCATGCTAGAAATGACCTTCAAGGTTCCTTATGGTTCTGAAGTCAAAATGAGTTTGTACTTATTCATGACTTCATATTTTCCACAGGTGAAAAATTTTGCCTTGTTTGAAAGCCTAAAGAAATGCAGAAGACAGTGGAATATTATTGAAAATGCTAACAAAAATATACTCATGAACACTGCAGTAAAGTAATTTACCTGGTGATTTTGTTAAAATGCAACTTCTAATTCAGAAGTCAGGGGTGGCATCTAATATTCTTTGTCACTAATCAGGTGATGCTGATGTTGCCAGTCTGCTGGTCACACTTTGAGTAATAAGATTATTGAAGAAATGTGCCCTCTCAGGTACATTCAATTAATAATATAAAAACATGAAAATTAAACTGACTCCAAGTTTTGTCTTTCCTCTATTACTTTGAAAGAAGGGAACACAAGAGGTATTGTGTTAGAATTGAACAAAAGCTCTGGAATCAGAACGAGGATTTGAATACTGACTACAAACTTGGATAACCTACTAAAAATCAAAATAGTAGCTACTACACAGAGCTATGTTGAATACTAGATAAAAATAATAAATACAATGTCACTATAATCATCACAAAATAATAGTCTGACTAGTCTGACTCTCTCCTCACTTCATAATTTACTTCTCAGTATTTTCCTACAAGAGTACTAAATGTTTAGTCCTTGTTATTTTGGGTTAAAACTTGTGTCTCAGGGCACCTGGGTGACTTAGTTGTTTAAGTGTCTGCCTTTGGCTCAGGTCATGATCTCAGGATTCTGGGATCAAGCCCCAGAAAGGGCTCCCTGGTCAGCGGGCAACCTGCTTCTCCCTCCCTCACTGCCCGTCCTGTATACCCATTCTCTGTCAAAAATTAATACTGTCTCTCTCTCAAAAATTAATAAAATCTTAAAAAAAAAGTCTTATGTCTCAAAACCATTTATCTTCTTAACTCTCAAAATATACCCCATTAGTTTGAAACAGATCTGGTTATAGCTAGTTTTACATAATCTAAAAGAGAGGTTTTAAAATATGTATAATGTCACTCAACAACAAAAAGTTTAATTAGATATCACATATATTATTAGAGGAGAAAAATGAAATTGTGAACATAAATCAGGATTCATGCATTTAATTAAGTAATTGGAGAGCACATGCCATAGGAAACCTATAGTATCTCAAAATAAGTTTAAAAAATGATTTTAAACTTAAGTTTAAACTTTAAGTTTATTTATATTTTATTTATAAAGTTTATTTATTTATAAACTTTAAGTTTAAAATAAGTTTAAAAAATGATTTAAAAAAATAATCAGTCTTTTTATAAATGACAGCTTTTTTAATTACCATTATTCTATAATCCCACTATATTTTTGGCCAGAAATCATCCTTCCCACTTTGATCGCCCATTTTATTCATTAAATTTGGCACGTTTTAACTTCTGCTAATGGCAAAAACAGAACTGATGCTAAGTTTGAAGATTTGCCACTGTTAAGAATTATTCAAAGTACATCCCACAGAATCCAAAGATAACACCAACAAAGGAGCCCCAGTCAGTGTGAGCAGTGGTGACATTACTATGTTATTTGGATTCTGTAACTACTGTGAAAGGAACATCATTCATGCCAATAAACCAGCTTCAGTATGTTTTCAGTCAATCTCATTTTCTAAGTGTTTCACCTCATATGTTTTCATGTGGATTTTAATGAGAAATAGAAACGACTTGGATTTTTTTTTTCCCATCTTATTTCCAGGACACTGTTCACCAATAACTTAAATCTACCACATTTTGCAAGCATTTTAACCCCTGCTACTCCTCTAATTAACAGAGCAATGTTCTTAGAATGGAAAGAGAAAGTGGAATTAAAAGGCAGATGCTCACTATACCCCGTTACCATCGCAAATTCATTGGCACGTATAGGAGCCAAAAGCACAGATCACAGGGATCATGAATTCTGGAGGTCCTTCCACTAAACCCAGGGCACTGGTAGCAAAGGAGTTTGGATGCATAAAAAAGATTACAAGGGACTGGCAAATTTCTTTATATTCACTGGTTCTTCCAACTGTTTTTCCAACCTTCCCCATCGTGCCTGCTTCCTATGGGACTGTCCAGGTAAAGTAAGGTACAGATATTGTTTTCTAGAAAATGACCATGACAGATGGCACCTACAGAGTGTGAACACCTGAATTCTAAAAGTACATTTTATAGAGATAGCACCACAAGGTGATGAAATCATCTTCAAAAATATTTTACTGCTTCATTTATTTTAAGGTTGTCTAGATATTTTTATCTGAAATTGCAATGCATATTACCATATATTGATATTTTCTTCATTGAGAGTTATTCAACTGTATTAATTTGATTTCTTTATTTTAGGAATTGTTCATTTAGAGTTTAGCAAATGTATGTGGGATGATTTTTCTGTGAAGGTAGGATAATGTATTTATTAAGAGTTATAGCTTTGAAAAAAAAGAGTTATAGCTTGGAAGTTAGACCTTCTGAGTTAAATTCATAGTTAGGTAAGTCATTTGATCCCTCTAAGCATAGCTTTTTAAAATTGTGAGTAGAAATAGTAAATAATACCTAATTGCAGAGTTACAATTAAATCTCATGAATTTGGAGTTAAAGAAATCAGCATGCCTATTTCTTATCACAGTCCTTGGTGCATAGTGAATAAATAAGTTTCCAGTAGTAGTGGTAATAGTATAACAAGACCAGTTATGGACATTATAAAAAGTAATAAAATGTAGGGAAGATTCACTTGTCAACCTCAATAAGTTTAACACTCACCAGGACAATTAAAAGTGGAGCACGCATATCTAATCTAGCTAAATATCTATCTCTTATCTATAAGAAATGGGTCTTTTGGATGATAAATGGTGACAACTTCACAAAAGTTTTCAGTAGAGTTCACTTTGAGCCAGGATTGTTGTGGTGTTATTTTTGGAGACGCAGGCTCTTAAAAATCTGATGGTCCCCCTAGAGTCACTTCTGCCTCCCCTCACCCAGAATCATCTTCCATTCTCTACCTAGCAAATTCCTTATCTTTCAAGGCCTCATTCAGTTATCACTGATGTTATTTATGGAGCATCCATGACCTAGTTGAATAGTGCTGTGAAGTTTTTGAATATGCCTCTCTCCTCACACTTCTCCCATTACATTATATTATTTGTATGTATGCAGCTGTGAACTTTTCCAGAACAAGAGACATACTTCTACTCTTCTACGATCTAATATGTCGCTATAGCACTAGGTAATGGTTTATTTTGTTCATCAATCTTTTTTTTTTATTTGAAGTTATGAATATATAAATAGGTGAAGGTGACACACTGACAGGATGAAAATTTTACAGAGAGAACTGGGGAGACTAGGGATGTATTCCTGGTGAAGGATGAAGACACAGAAAAGAGAGAGAAACGTAAAGCATGTTTACCTACAGCAAGTTTTCTTTGCATTGTACAAGATAGAAAAAGAAGCCGGAGCCAGACTAAAAATTGTGGAGCAGTATATAGGTGTAAATCCAGAGGCAATTTGTTGCTTATAAATAACAGTAGGGAAAACCAGGTGAAGCTCTGTGCTTAATTAAATCTTTTTTTTCTTTGCCCCTTTCCTGTCTTAAAATACTTGCTGTGTTCACAGAATTTCTTTCTTATCTCCGGAGAGAGATTAGACTGCCCAAGCCAAACCATTAAAGGCAGTTTACAAAGAAATACAATTCAGATAGATGAGAATTCTCTGCTCGGCAAGGGATTTAGAATTACAGGGCTGCTACCTCTGGTACTTCTCTGTAAAGATTTTTTTTTTTCCAAAAATAGTCAATATCAAAGGTCACACATTTTAAAAGTCACTTGGAATTAGAAGCCCTAGGGAAAATACTGAGGAGAAAATGTTTTGGCAAGCTTTTAGAGCCTTTCATTGAGTTGGCAACAAGACAGACCACGCTGGCCTCCAAAGCAGAGCAGATGTGTCATTTCAGATGTGGTAGAAAGCCTTCCTGTCCCTAAGCATCACTCTCACCTGTGTCCATATCGTCATACCAAAAAAAAAAAAAAAAAAAAAAAAAAAGCTGGAAAGGGGTAAAATTAACAATGACTACAAACTGGCAGGCATTGTGCTTGGCTTTTCATATACATTTTGTCAATAAGTCTAATTTGATTTACAAAGGAAAAAAAAATTCTAGCTCAGAGAAGTAAAATAACTTGCTAAAAGCCATAAACCTAGTAAGTGTAGAGCTAGAAAATAGCCTTAGGTCTGTCTGACTCAAACTGCTTTTATGTTATGAATTTGTTAGATGATTTCTCATTCTTTCAGGTCTTAGTATATTTGTCCTAAATTTCTCCAACTGCTCACTAGATGGAAACATGATCTGGTAAAGGAAAGAAGAGAAAGCATGAGCACTGCATGGTGGTAAGGACATAAAGAAGAGACTATAAAATAATGAAAGAAAAAGTGAGAAAGCAAAGAAAAAAAATCTTACAACTAAAAATGCTGATAGTTAATTAAAACCAACCCCTTAGTATAGCTTTCCTATACTACAAAGAATTTAAGTAGAATTTAACTACAATATTTGCACTTTCTCTTTAAGAGATTTACTTATTTTTTTCAACACGGGGGACCATCCCCCAAATAAGGCTTCCTGTGTATTTGGATGTGTGTTACAATTAGTATTCAAAACGTGAAATTACACACAATTAGTTGAAACACACAAATACATAAAGCAAGACATATACATGATATATTCTAATGTTTATGATTTTTCAAATCATCAAATGAAACTGAAGACTTCTCATATCATTACCACCTTTTTCTTTAATGAAACAGAAATAAATTGGTAACAAATGAGGAGATAATAAACTCTGCATAGGGGCACCTGGGTGGCTGAGTCGTTAAACATCTGCCTTTGGCCCAGGTCATGATCCCAGGATCCTGGGATCGAGCCCCCGCAACAGGCTCCCTATTCAGGAGCCCCTCATTGGGCTCCCTGCTCTGCAGGAAGTCTGCTTCTCCCTCTCCCACTCCCTCTGCTTGTGTTCCTTCTCTCACTGTGTCTCTCCCTGTCAAGTAAATAAATAAAATCTTTAAAAAAAAAAATAAGAGCTCTTTAAAAAATAAATACATAAACTCTGCATAAAAACTTAAGTACAGTCTATTGACACAAAGTTATTCCTTTCAGTATTCAAACATAACCATATTCGAAATCTGTTCAGTTTACTAAACACCCAAGTAAGTACTATTAATATCTACTTTGAATTTCCAATTCCACATCTCCAAACTTTCCATTCTCCCTCCTTTGTTCTTCTTCTTTTGAAAATTCCTTAAATATTGATGCTCCCTAAGGCTGGGGAGGGTTTTTTGTTTGTTTGTTTGTTTTTAATTTTTTTTCAGCATAACAGTATTCATTGTTTTTGCACCACACCCAGTGCTCCATGCAATCCCTGCCCTCTCTAATACCCACCACCTGGTTCCCCCAACCTCCCACCCCCCGCCCCTTCAAAACCTTCAGTTTGTTTTTCAACCATAGTCTCATGGTTCACCTCCCCTTCCAATTTCCCTCAACTCCTTTCTCCTCTCCATCTCCCCATGTCCTCCATGCTATTTGTTATGCTCCACAAATAAGTGAAACCATATGATAATTGACTCTCTCTGCTTTACTTGTTTCATTCAGCATCATCTCTTCCAGTCCCGTCCATGTTGCTACAAAAGTTGGGTATTCATCCTTTCTGATGGAAGCATAATGCTCCATAGTGTATATGGACCACGTCTTCCTTATCCATTCGTCCGTTGAAGGGCATCTTGGTTCTTTCCACAGTTTGGCGACCATGGCCATTGCTGCTATAAACATTGGGGTACCAATGGCCCTTCTTTTCACTACATCTGTATCTTTGGGGTAAATACCCAGTAATGCAATTGCAGGGTCATAGGGAAGCTTTATTTTTAATTTCTTGAGGAATCTCCACACTGTTTTTTCCCAGGTAAACTAATCTACTCCCAGGACTGCAACACTTAACATATCTGAGCTTTTCTTAACTCCTCTTAAATCTCTGCATATTCAGTCCTCTTTTTACCAATTAATTCTTCCTAATATGTTTGATACATCTTGTGCAATACACACATAGTACAGTATGCACAATACAAATGCAACAATTGTGCAACATATACACATAATATAAAAACCCACTATTCCAATCATCTTCCACATATTAACCTTTACTGAAATGCCTCTTATGCTCAAAGCATCCTAGAGTGCTTATCATTCCTGGAAGCTATCAAGCCTCTCTGTTTTTATTTCTATTGGTCTCTCTGCTTTTCCTTCTTATACTTTAAAATGTCTCCTTCAAAAGTCACTTACACCCACAAAGTAGCAAAATTTCTCTAACCATATCAAATTATTCCCTCATTGAACACTTTGTCTACAACTGTATCATAGAACTTGTCAAGTATGTTTTATAATTATTTTTGATCATGTTATCTCCAGGACTGCCTTAACAAATATTTCTACTTCCATATCTTTATTTATGGTCATGTTATCTCCAGACCTATCTTAATGAATCTTTGTATCTCCATAATTCCAGAATAATCTATGTTCTTAAGAGCTAATCAATACACATTTACCAGATAAATAAATATATTTTTAAAATACTTTTAAAATATCTCATTTGAGGGGCACCTAGGTGGCTCAGTCGGTTGAAAGTATGATTCTTGGTTTTGGCCCAGGTCATAATTTCAGAGTCCTGAGATTAAGTCCCTTGTCAGGCTCTGTGCTCAGCAGGGAATCTGCATGAAGATTCGCTCCTTTTCCCTCTGCTCTTCCTAGTCCCTGAATTCTCACTCCTCCCTCTAAAATCAATAAATAAGATCTTCTAAAAATAAAGTAAAATATCACATTTGAAAATGTATCCCAGAGATTTAACAATAAGAGTCAACTACTTAATATATTTATATTCTAGGTATGTCTTTAATAATATTATTTTATATTAAGTAATAATCTTTTATCTATATCAACAAAAAAAAGCTTGCACGATGTGTTTATTTTACTAAAAATAGGAAAAATAACAGGTAAATTCAACTTAATGATCATTAGTGCAATGATCATTATAATCAAATGATATGTATGAATAGGAGTTAAAAAGCAAGTGCATATTCTTTTCCTTACCAGTTAAGAGTGAGAGTCATTAAGATACAGGTAAGTTGGCTGGGTAAGGTAAGAAGAGCAAATTTCAAATTACTTTCAGTATTTTAAAATTATTTTGTGTTTCTGTTATTGTTTATTTAAATCACCCCTAATTTGTTGTCATAAACATTTGGAGTACTAGTAAACTTCATCACTAGTTTGAATATGGTTTTAACAAAATATATGGTTTGAAAGACTCATATTCTAATTTTATCCTAGATGATTTAAATTTTTAGAATTAAAATCATAGAAAAACAACTGAAAATTGACCTTATCCTTAGGCACCTTTTTTTTTTTTTCTTTCTTTCTTTTCTTTTCTTTTTCTTTTTTTTTTTTTTTTTTTGAGATTTCATTTATTTACTTATTTGAGAGAGAGAGAGTGGCAGAGAGCACTAGAGAGGGGAGGGTCAGAGGAAGAAGCAGACTCTCCCCTGAGTAGGGAGCCTGACTCAGGCTTGATCCTGGGACTCTGTGGAATCATGACCCAAACCCAAGGCAGTCACTTAACTAACTGAGCCACCCAGGTGCTTAGGCACCTGACATTCTTGCAAGGCATAATTCATTTAAAAGTTCTATAGAAAAGTCTTTTTTTTTTTTCAATTATAGTTATTCTTAAAAAGACACTTCATACAAACTTTGGAAATACTGGCTCAGTCTGGAAGCACTGCCATAATCCTCTTTTATACTATAAGCTAACACAGACATATTCAATGCTGCATACAGAGTATATAAGGTTTTATCGATATGTATGTGTGTATTTCTGAAAACCATAACGATTTGGCCATTTTTTTATTAAAGATAGCATATAGTGTTTAGAACCTTGGCTAGACTGTATTTTGTTATAGTAAATGATTTCATTGTGCTTTAGCCACTGTGACGCCAGAAAAACACATCCACCTGCTTATCATTTACTAAGCATTGCTTTGGTTGGCTTTTTCCAAACCTGTGATTTGGAAAGTTTTGCTTTGATTTTCTGCTTTGATTTTTCCAGTGCATTAGTTACTATAGAAACAATGTTAATGGAATGGGAAAAGTGCAGTGACATACCAAATCACAGTAAATCTTATATTTTATGTAGTATAGTGATGTATGCATATGTATACTTGTATATGTAATATATAGACATCTATGTATTTATATATGTTTGTTGTATACACATGAGAGTGTATATTATGTACATATACTGGTTTATATAAGATCCTACATTTAATTTTTAATATATACATATTATATATATGTAAAAAAACATATACATATTTAGATGGAGACTCTCATAAATCAGAAAGGGTGTAAGGTTTTAATATATGGGGAGTAGCTAAATTAGTAAAAATAGTTAACATTAAAAGAGAATATTTTCTAAGAATTAAAGTGTTTAAAGAAGATAAATACATAAAAAAGCAGAGACCAGTTAGTTATATATTGAAAATTCTAAGCTCTAATGAAGAACACTGTAAAATATATATATAAAGCTAAACACAGGGGTGCCTGGGTGGCTCAGTGGGTTAAGCCTCTGCCTTAGGCTCAGGTAATGATCTGAGGGTCCTGGGATCTAGCCCTACAACAGGCTCTTTGCTCAGCAGGGATCCTATTTCTCCCGCCCTCTCTCTCTACTACCTCTCTGCGTACTTGTCATCTCTCTCTCTCTGTCAAATAAATAAATAAAATCTCAAAAAAAAAAAAAAAAAAGCAGAACACAAAAATCTGTGCCAAATATTTAGGACAAAGGAAAATGGCAATTTGAGGGAAAACTCTCTCCTCAGCTATTTTCATATAAAATTTAAGTATTTAAAAATACACATTTCCCAAATATGAAAGTTAAGTTTCATGTTTTCTTTTATTTAAAAAAAGTTTTTAAATAAAGTTTAAAATAATAAACTTTGTTAAGTTTATTAACTTAATAAAGTTGTTTATTTATTTATTAATAAACTTGAAATAAAGATACCTCCTCAGTAAAGAAAAATAAAATATTGTGACAAAGTACAACTATAAGGTCTACATTGCAAAATATTATAAAGCAGTAATTTTACTTGGCACTTGAACTTTTGAAAAATTGTAACTGATGAGTATTTTATCCTCCACAATTTACAGGTAGCAATTAGCTTTTTGCACATAAATGACCAAAAAAAATCATACTATCATAACTATAAGACAAAATGGGCAGCTGTTGAAAAGTCAAAATACATAAAACAGAATTATATATGTGTCACATATTTAACATCTAGTAAGCACAAGAATGATCTCAACAGAATCTAGATATGGTACATAGCCTTATTATATTAAATTATTAAAACCTTATTAAATATTAAATATATTT
Source organism: Mustela nivalis (assembly GCF_964662115.1). NCBI lineage: Eukaryota > Metazoa > Chordata > Mammalia > Carnivora > Mustelidae > Mustela > Mustela nivalis. Next base: position 113,579,717 of record NC_139023.1, read on the forward strand.
AAATTATATTTTAGGTATGAGAAAACTTCTATGCTTTGGAAATACTTATAAATATGGAAACTGAGTATCATTTTGTTCCAATTGAGTGTTTTTTGTTTCTCTTTGTTAGAAAAACATCTTAATAAAAGGTAGAGTTTGGGCTTATTTCTTATATCATAAACTTAGAAATTACATTAGAATAAATCAACTCTGTTAGCACATGCTGCCTTCATCCTCTTCTTTTTTCTTCATAATACAAAAGTCATTCTAAAAGAAATTAAAAATTAAGCTACTATCTAACTTTATTTACATAATATTTTTAATAATTACTTCATGAAAACCTGTATTCTAAACTCTAAAAATTGCTCTAGCATAGAAATAATCTTTCATTTGCTACCTCAAGTGGTATAGTTTTGGCATGCCTATGTGTATAATTTCCAGAAACTAAGTAAATTGGCCCAAAGAAATAATAGTGGCAAAACACTTAGAGAGGAAAAACATCTACAGATATTTTGAAGAAACTAGTTATATAATGGTGGTCATTAATGAAAGAATCTCTAACTTTAAAAAGCTAATTTACATTCTAGAAAGAAAAGATAAACCATAAACATGTAAACGAATACATCCAAAATAAAGAAAATCTTAGATTTAATTAATATATCAATAAAAAAAAATAGCACCGACTGCCAAGACAGGAGGAGAGCTTGCGCTAAGATAAGTAGAGAGTGTGGGGAAATGAGATTTGGGCGGATTCTTGAATGATGAGAATGAGGAAGCATGGAAAGATTTTAAAAGAAGATTCTAAGCAAACAATAGGGAAAAATCTTGAGAAATGAAATTTGCACAGAAAAATTTCTAAGTCATTTTCTAAAATACAGCAATAATAAGGGGCGTAAGGACATTGTAACTGCAGGATAGAGGTTTTATTGACCTATCATTCCTCTCATAACTCCATCTCTCCACTTTGTCTATATTGTAATGGGCAATCATCACAGCAGAATCTACTAATTCTGAGTAGTCTAGCCAAGTCTAGAACAACATTCATCATAACATAAACCAAATTTTTCTTAACTCCAACCTATATACCTGGCATAGAGGAGGTCTGCAATAAATTCCAATTGACTTACTGACAAAATTTGTAGAGTGTATAAAACTTACCCTCCAGGGATGCCTGGATGGCTCAACTGGTTAAGCAGCTGCCTTCAGCTCAGGTCATGATCCCGGCGTCCTGGGATCGAGTCCCACATCAGTTCCTTGCTCTGCAGGGAGCCTGCTTCTCCCTCTGACTCTGCCTGCCACTCTGTCTGCCTGTGCTCTCTCTCTCTCTGACAAATAAAAAAATAAAAATCTTAAAAAAAAAAAAAAACTTACCCTCCAATAAAACTAACTCATTTTTGTTACTTTTTTTAAAAAATAATACTCTGAGCAAATGGCTGTATAGCAATAGTAATGCCATGGCTCTTCAAATTCTCCAAATTCCCTTAAGAAACAAAACAGAAATAAGATAACAAACAAAAAACATACAGGTAACATTTATAAAAATTAAGTGACGAAGTGTCTTCACAAACCCCAAAATATAGACAGGTGAGGACAAACCACCAACAGTCTCAAACCTACAGGTCTTGCACTCATATACAAGGGAAAGCAAAGCGAAGTAATAGGGTCTGACAAACCTCAGAGAAAACCTCAAGCCCCAAACAGCCAAAAGGTATTCAATGGAAAGCACAGTATTCCACTTTTCAGTAGTATTTCACTATTTCAGTGGTAGATATGTGCTTGGGTAAGCACCAAATAGGTCTCAAGGTGGGAGCAGAAATGCCCCTATGAACTTTCAAAGTGACCAGCTTCAACTCCTCTCAAGGACAAGACTCCATACTAGCAAAAACTTGCTGGGAGTGTGATAAAAACTGGGCAGGAGGGAAATACAAAAATAGTTAATTATTCAAATAAAAGCAAGGAAGGAGAACAGAGCAAAGAACCTCAGAAAGTAAACCGCAGTATTTCTGAAAATAAAAAAAGGAACAGGAAAAGATGGGTTTTCATGAGTTAAAAAAGCTTCCCGGAACACACTGCCTTCTTAAAGTTCAGGAAAATTAGATTAAACAGAAGAAGTAGCAGAAAACATCAAGATCAAACCATACAAAGTTATTATAAGAAAAAGAGAAATTAAACAACAAAATAACCTCCCTATAGACAATGAAAAAAATGTCATAAAATACTGCTCATTGAACTAACAAAATGGTAAGATATTCTTTCAAAATTAGCTTAAACATTAAGAAAAGCTACAAGGGATAATAGAAAAACATATATCCCAATTAGTAAAACAGAAATGATATAACGTTACTCAGGGGGAAAAAAAGCAATCGAAACAAATATTATTTCAAAAATGAAAATTTAAGTGACATTAGAAAATGGCAGTGTAGGCAGTTCTATGCTCAAGCCCCCACCAACTGAAGTAACAAAACACAAGCAGAAACTGTCAGAATCAACTTCATCAAAACTTTGGAAAACAGTAATACTTCTATAGCAACCAAGTTTTATAGCAACCAAGTTTTCTAACAACCAAGCTATATTAAAGCTTTCTGGCCTTTTTTTTTTTTTTTTTTTTACTAGTCCTTGTCCCATTCTTTCCTTGGTGTGTCGGCAATCTTGAAGACAACAGCCCATGTTCCCTATATTCTTCATTCTAGAAGGAGAAGAGCAGACAATATATCTAAATTACTGTGTAGATTTGCTCATATCTGCCTGGAAATGAAAAATTAAAACCACCAAGTGATACAGCGTCACTCCTACTTAAATGACTATAATGATTAAACAGGAAAATATAAAGTATTGATGAGGGTGTGAAAAATTTGAAACTTTCATATTTGCTGTGGGAATGTTAAAGGGTACAGTCACTTACCCAGCAATTCTACCCACAACTATACACACAAGAAAGAAAGAAAGAAAGAAAGAAAGAAAGAAAGAAAGAAAGAAAGAAAGAAAGAAAGAAAGAAGGAAGGAAGGAAAGAAGAAGGAAGGAAGGAAGGAAGGAAGGAAGGAAGGAAGGAAGGAAGGAAGAAGGAAGGAAATAAGGAAAGAAGAAGGAAGGAAGGAAAGAAGGAAGGAAGGAAGGAAGGAAGAAGGAAGGAAGGAAGAAGGAAGGAAAGAAGAAGGAAGGAAGGAAAGAAGAAAGGAAGGAAGGAAGAAAGGAAGGAAGGAAGGAAGGAAGAAGGAAAGAAGGAAGGAAGGAAGGAAGGAAGGAAGGAAGGAAGGAAGGAAGGAAGGAAGAAGGAAGAGAGGAAGAAGGAAGGAAAGAAGGAAGGAAGGAAGGAAGGAGGAAGGAAGGAAGAAGGAAGAAGGAAGAAGGAAGGAAGGAAGGAAGGAAGGAAGGAAGGAAGGATGGAAGGAAGGAAGGAAGAAGGAAGAAGGAAGGAAGGAAGGAAGGAAGGAAAGAAGGAAGGAAGGAAGGAAGGAAGCAAGGGGCTCAAACAAATCCTTGCACACCACTATTCAATGTAGCACTGCTCACAACAGCCAAAAATGGAAACAACCCTAGGGCCCATCAATAGATGACTAGATAAACAAAATGTGGTAAAATATATAAGAAGGATATTATTCAGCCATAAAATAGAAGGAAGTTCAAAAGGACATTCTGACGCTAAAACAAGAATTAACTGAGAAAACATTATGCTAAGTGAAATATGTCAGACACGTAAGGTCAAATATTGTATGATTCCACTCATATGAAATATCTTGCATAGGAAAATATCTAGATACAGAAATTAAAGTTTTTACATTCAACAAAACTGACATGTGGACAACCAAAATGACTAGCAAGACAGGAAAAAGGACAGGTGGTGAGCATTGACCACACAGTAACTTAGAGAAATAAAGCAATATGGAAATTATAATGGATTGTGATATGTAATTATTGCCCCCCTAAAAATACATCAAGGAACCATAACAAATAGAGGGAAATACCACTTTTGAGCAGAGAGAGTAATTTGTGATCATGTGGGGAGTAGATGAAGGAACTTACAGTTTGACTAGTAAAGTTCTATTTCTTCACTTTAGTCTGATTATAAAAACGTTTACCTTATCATCAATCCTTAAACTATACATTTTTCCATATTTAGTTTTCATAATCCCTGTTTTATTTTACAATAAAAGGATTAACAAATGTTTTCCCCCTGAGGATTACTCTCAATATCCCTAGTTATATCCCTTATAGCAATGCAAAATAAATATTAAAACACTATTTTTAAAGTATACCCCTACTTAGAATCTTCATTAGATATTATAAATTTCCCAAAATAGTATCCTGAAATTTATACTTCATTTATTTCTCTATTTCTCTCATTCTCTGCAAAATATTTTAATTTCATTTTACTTTAAAAAAAGACTACAACTTAAATAAAAATTAAGATTTGATATGTAAAAATACCAGTCATCTCTTATTTATTTACACTCTATCTTACTTTAGGTCAATTTTTCCTGTATATTGCTTTCATTTACAAAGACATATAACTACATATCTGCCACAGGTTAATAATGAGTTGTTATCTATGAAAGGATTAATATTTTCAACTTGACAGTTGCTCATGTACACACTCTTGAAAAACTAACAAGTTTATTATTATGTGATATGGTGTTAGGGTCCCTCCTTTTTAATTTTTTTGATTGGAAACTCATTGCAACTACCCTATCCTTATAAATGGGTAACTGATGAGGGAACCAGGTGGTGGATATTAGGGAGGGCACATATTGCATGGAGTACTGGGTGCGGTGCAAAAACAATGAATACTGTTACACTGAAAAGAATTTTTTTTAAAAAATGGGTAACTGATTTTTATTTGTTTACTTATTTGAGAGAGGGAGAGAGAGAGAGAAGGAGCAGAGGGAGAAGCAAACTGCTGATCAAGTATCCAGGAGCCTGATGGTGGGACTAGATCCCATAACCCTGGAATCATGACCTGAAGCTGAAGGCAGATACTTAACTGACTGAGCCACCCAAATGACCCACAGATTTTCAAATCATCATTTTAAATTACATTTTTTTCCCGAATCTACTTTAAATTAAAACTGGATTTATAGTCTGAAAAGCCAAGGACAATCATATCCCTAGTTCAGAAACTTTTCTATAATACAATTTAAGTAGCCACTGATGGTCATTAATAAAACCTCTCCATTTTCCAATTACAACTAATACTGACCCCCCTCAAAAAAAGAAAGAAAAGAAACATGATTGTTTTTTTTTATAAACATGGTTTTCTATTGGTAGTTTCCCAAATGCTCAATTAACACATATTAAGTTTTCAGAGAATTCTCTTAAGTCCCCAATTTAAGGCCAACAAAGGCTCTAATTAATATTGTAATTAGTATCTTTGATCTCTTCATTTTGTAACCTATGCTAACCAAATTTCTTTCTACTCTAATTACACAGTTTGTTTACTAAATTTCTATTGGGTTACATTTTGCTGTTAATTTTGCCTACTTAGCACCTTGGAACATTATGTGTTTGGATGTAATATCTCATAAACCATATCTTAATCTTTGAAACTTCCTTAAAATATGCTTCTATAATTAGTACAAATCCTTTACAATGTTTACAAATAAACCACCATAATCATTCTTAGTCTTCTAACAGCTCCATCCCTTTGATTTACACCTAGGCCAACAGGCATAAAGCACTGATTTAGTTTTAAGAAATTGGGAATTAACTATTGATTCTTTCTGAAAGACATAACTTAATTAAATAAATTCAAAATTATGCCTCAGGACCTCTGAGTTCTAATCTTTTCCCTAATGCCATATGTCTCTGTTATTACATCATTTTCTTCCTTTGAAATGAAAACTAACTTTGTCCCTCTGTCAAGGAAATAATTTGAAAATTAATAGATGCAAAAACAACTTACATTAAAAAATTCTACAACACTGAAATTTCAGTAACTAGAAGTATTTGCATTAAAGAATCAAAGTCTGCTGCTTTCACTTTTGTTATAAAGCTGTTGTTTCTTGAGATGATTCATTTAATTTAAAAAGGGCAATTTATTATTTTATTTGGACTAACATATGAAAAATTTATTTTCACAAATCATTTCAAAAAATAAAAAAACCTCTAAGTTTCAACCTCTTATTTATAACCACTGTTTCAATTTTTAGGTTATCACGCAAAAACTTCATCTAATGTGATTTCTGAGCACATAGTAGAGATATTTCATATTTTCAAAACTACTATTAAAAAATCAATATACTGATTTTTTTGGCAAATACAGAATATAATCCCCTATGTAAAATAGGAATCTGTATTAATTTGAAATTAATGACTCTGTCAGCCTACTCTAAGTATAACTGGAACTTCAAACCAAAATTAGGCAATATACTTCTTGTAATTCAATAAATCAACCAGAGAAGGAAATAAACTCAGCTTAAATAAATGATCAGGCATAGGTCTAACCATACAAAGTGGATGCATATTGTTATTTCATCAAAACATCAACTTTGTACCACAAGACATACATGCACACATACGCACATATACACCCATAATACATTCATGTACACCCTCATACATTCTCAATTGCCAAGGAATAACCATGTCTCCATGATGACACATCCAACCTTAGAATCTTCCATCTAATAACAAATTTATTTAAAATGAACTCACTCCTTGGTACAGTTAACTCAGGGCTAAAAAATTAATAGAGCTTAGCAAATCAGTCCTTCCTCAGAAACCTAAAATTAGATATGATATTCTAATCTCAACCTTCCAGCTCCCTAGAATGGAAGAGAAGTAAACTTGAAGCTATTGGCAGTGAGCATTTTCACTAATGTGAAGCTGCAAAGGAGAAAAGTTTGTAATAAATGAAAAGAGTGAAGCAGTCAGTCCAGGAAAAGCAGAGGAAAAGATATAGCAAGTAGATTTCATGGGTTCTACCAGTCTTTCCCTGGTTAGCAATGCTCTGATCCTTTGGTTCTAGAAAATGAACTGTCTCATTATAATAACACTTTCATGTTTAATAATTGTTTGATTTTTACTTGATAAATGATGATAAATAGATATATACACACATAAGCTACACACAACTAAAATAATTCTAAATAAAATACATTAAATCATTACATGATATTATATAAGAAAACACTTATTCAAAAGAAGATAACTCCTTTAACTTACCAAGAATTTTTTTTTTAACAATATAGGGAATTCCTTAAATTATTTGCTGTTATTCCACAGAATGAGAAAAGAGCACAAATGCTTAGCTGACTATTGAAACTTTTCCAACAAAACAGTGTTGATTTTCTCCCCAGATAATGAATTTAAAATTTGGAAAATAGGGACACTTCGGTGGCACAGGAGATTAAGTGTCTGCCTTCAGTTCAGGTCATGATCCCAGAGTCCTGGGATAGAGTCCTGTGTCAGGCTCCTTGCTTAGCAGGGAGCCTGCTTCTCCCCTGCCTGCCACCCCGCTTGTGCTCGCTCTCTCTCTCTCTCTGACAAATAAATAAAATATTTTTTAAAAATTGGAAAATAAATATGAGCTTAAATTATATAATTTTGCAAGGTTAGTCACAAGTTAATTTTGTTTCTCAGACTTGCCTCTCTACACAAGATAAATTGGACAAACCAATGGAAATTAGACCTCTTCTCCTTAAGACTTAATCTTAGAAGGATTTACATCAAGTAAGAAAAGCTCCCAGATGATGATGTAACAAGTTAGGGTGAAAAAAAACAGTGAGGAGCTGTCCTGCCTCTCATAGGTAGGAGCTGACAAGGAAGCACTAAAACGAAGTTCCCCAATCAGTAGTGGCTACTGCAAGGAAGATCTTGTTTGTTCAGATGATGCTTTTAGCCCCCATTTCTGACTTCTCCGGGAGTGAAGTTAAATACCTAGTGAATTAATAATGACATATCTTATAATTTAGTACCACTTTCATTTGTATACTGAAAAGATGGATAATTAAATATACTGAAAACACATGGCTACCTTTAAGCCAATAAAAGCAGAAGACTAAATATAGTTCATTCTAAGAGCTTCCCATGTGAATTCACAAAGGAAAGCAAGATAATTTCCTTTGAGATCAAAAAATTATCAAAATATAAATATTTGGGGCTCTTTTCATTTTTAAATCAGCAGAAAATATCCAGAAATTGTTTGAAAATAACAGGTTGTAAATAAATAAAAAGAAATCTTTCTCTGAAATTTAAAAACTATTT